>NC_133700.1:12814886-13227386 GCF_048934315.1 Petromyzon marinus | reverse complement strand
CCCCACCCCAAACACCCTAACCCTAACACCCTAACCCTAACCCCCCCTAACACCCTAGCCCCCCCCCCGCTAACACCCTAACCCTAATCCCCCCCCTAACACCCTAACCCTAACTTCCCCCCCTAACACCCTAACCCCCCCCTAACACCCTAACCCTATCCCCCCCTAACACCCTAACCCTAACCCCCCCTAACACCCTAACCCCAACCCCCCCCCCCAACACCCTAACCTTAACCCCCCCCTAACACCCTAACCCTAACCCCCCCAACACCCTAACCCTAACCCCCCCCCCACCACCTAACCCTAACCACCCCCCCTAACACCCTAACCCCCCCCCAACACCCTAACCCCCCCCCAACACCCTAACCCTCCCTAACACCCTAACCCTAACCCCCCCCCTAACACCCAAACCCTGACCCCCCCCCCACTAACACCCTAACCCTAACCCCCCCCAACACCCTAACCCCCCCCCTTACACCCTAACCCTAACCCCCTCTAACACCCTAACCCTAATCCCCCCCCCTAACACCCTAACCCTAACCCCCCCCCCCAACACCCTAACCCCCCCCTAACACCCTAACCCTAACCCCCCCTAACACCCTAACCCTAACCCCCCCCCCTAACACCTAACCCTAACTCCCCCCCCTAACACCCTAACCCTAACCCCCCCCTAACACCCTAACCCTAATACCCCCCCCAACACCCTAACCCCCCCCCTAACACCCTAACCATAACTCCCCACCCCTAACACCCTAACACCCTAACCCTAACCCCCCCCCCCCTAACACCCTAACCCCCCCCCCCGCTAACTCCCTAACATTAATCCCCCCCCTAACACCCTAACCCTAACCCCCCCCCTAACACCCTAACCCTAACCCCCCCCCTAACACCCTAACCCCCCCTAACACCCTAACCCCCCCTAACACCCTAACCCCCCCCTAACACCCTAACCCTAACCCCCCCCTAACACCCTAACCCTAACCCCCCCCCAACACCCTAACCCTACCCCCCCCACCACCCTAACCCTAACCACCCCCCTAACACCCTAACCCCCCCCCAACACCCTAACCCTAACCCCCCCTAACACCCTAACCCCCCCCTAACACCCTAACCCTAACCCCCCCTAACACCCTAACCCTAACCTCCCCCTAACACCCTAACCCTAACCCCCCCTAACACCCTACCCCCCTTAACACCCCCCCTAACACCCCCCTAGCACCCCCCCTAACACCCCCCCTAACACCCCCCCTAACCCCCCTAGCCCCCCTAACACACCTAACCCCCCTAACACCCCTAACCCCCCTAACACCCCTAACCCCCCTAACACCCCTAACCCCCCTAACACCCCTAACCCCCCTAACACCCCTAACACCCCTTACCCCCCTAACACCCTAACCCCCCTAACCCCCCTAACACCCTAACCCCCCTAACACCCTAACCCCCCTAACCCCCCTAACACCCTAACCCCCCTAATCCCCCTAACCCCCCTAACCCCCCCCCCCCTAGCCCCCCCTAACCCCCCCAACCCCCCCCCCCCCCAACCCCGGCTGAAGGTATGAATAGAACCACTCGTATTGTTTACATGGAGAGAAAGTCTGCTATGTTGAGATTTGTTCTGCTCGGTTATTTTGTTTCTTGCGATGCAGCTGTAGTTGTGCATTTGTCCACCAGAGGGCACCACGTGAATTGTTTAGAATCTAAAGTGCACAAGTAACCAGGATCAAGCTCTATAGCTCTAATCCTTTCGTCCTGACCCTAACTTGTATTCCACACATATCCACATCAAACCTATAGCTCTAACTCCATAGCCATAATCCTATATAGCTCTAGCCCCATAGCCATAATCCTAACCCTTTACCCATCATCGAGTTACAGGAGTCCCAATTCCATTTTTTGAGAGTCAATGTTGATGGAATTTGGACATCTGAATGTGGTTTTGGAACTCACTGCACTGGAAATGAGACTACAGTACTTAGGTTTCCAGGTTGGATGCCTCAAATAGCAACATTTTACATATATGTTGTATTTGAAGTAAATTTGAACGAGGCTCGACGAGACGAGCCGAACGGTATATGGCTCGAGTCTATAGGATGTAGGGTTCTGGAGATATTTAAAATAAACAAGATAGAGTGCGATCACACACTGCATTTGCAGTGTTGGAATTTCTTAAGGAAATGTGGAGAGGGGCCTGAATACATACGTTAATTTTAGTGGGCACATAGAGACTCAGAGATAGGGTGATTATGTAGGTAAGTGGGTAGGTAACCCTAACCAAAATTAGGGCGCATAACATTCTGAAACAAGTGAAGGTGCATATAAGGGGTGCAGGCATCCATCATAGGTACAATCTTCGTCTAAAATTAAATAATTTCACGAATATTTTTTGGTTTGAAATTTTTAGCAAATACCGTATCGCCCTTTTCCGGGCCATTACATTTTTTGCCCAATTTTATGTAACTGTAGTGACATTGCAGATGTCACTGTGTGGTGCCGGCCCTAGAGAGGCACGGCGTGCGATGTACTTACATCGCAGACACCCCGTACACGTGGGTGTAGTACCAGACCTAGAGGGGCTCGGTGAGCGCTGATCGAGAGCGCTGAGTGGCACCACGCTCGGCGTGCAGTGCCGAGCGTGGTGCGAGGGTTAGGGGTTAGGGGGTGTGAGGGTGCCGGCCATGAACGGGGTGACTATAGGCCATGGCCCACTAGTTGGCCCTGGAAGGCACGTGACGGGTAAGATCTACACAGGGGCCCCAAGTGGAGGCTGGGGTGGTCACGTGCCGGGGCGAGATCCTGCTAGAGGGTTCGAGAAGGTGGTGGCCGAGGCCAAGGGCGGAGCCAGCCACGACCAGTGAGGATATAAACCGGGTCCCCGTGAGGGACTGGTGCTCAGCGTTGCTGTTGTCATCTGAAGATCTACGTTCTACGTTCTACGTCCGAGAAGAGTCACCAACATGTGGACCGGGACCTAAGCTGGGGTCCGGTCCGTTGTAGCTACTCCCAGTCTAACTAGTGTAGTGTAGCCTGGTGGTCCACCACTATAGTGTGTAGTTAGCCTGGTGGTCCACCACCATAGTGTGTAGTTAGCCTGGTGGTCCACCACCATAGTGTGTAGTGTAGCCTGGTGGTCCACCACCATAGGTTGTTATCTGGTGAAGGGGCAGTTACCCCTTTGTGTTGGTATCAATAAATGTGTTGCCTCCAAAGAGTACGTCTGCGACTCAGTTGAATCCACACATGACCATCAGATGGCGTATAAGTAACAAGAAAAATAAAATCCGCCGAATTTCGGTCCTACATCGAAGAGTAACGTGACTCATGTAAATGGATTCGTCTTGAAAAGGTGGACAAAATGTCATTGCCAAACTTATACACAGGTATGATTTTCTATACTGTACACTCAGAATTTATAAACTTATCCACACTAAGTTATCTCATTCGATGTAATTGTAAGTTGGAAGGGGCGGGGCAAGTAGCCATGTGGACCGCATTTGAATTGAAATAGGTGACAACGCCTTTGCCGTTGCAGGAACAACGTTTGGAACAACCTTGTTTCTTCCCTTAACATCCTAAATCTTCCTTGAAAAATATCCTGAAGAAAAATAGTGCTGGATACAACTGCATTTGCAAATGTTATTTTTTACTTTCACCCTTACCCGTATCACTTTATTTTTCATATTGTTGTTATTTTTTCTATCTACGTGACTTTACCGAAATAACCATAGAATACGTGTATTGATAGTTCAATTTGAATGTGCAATTTTATTGAGGGGCTGTGTTGTCTTGGTGTGGCCTGGGACTGTTTTTGCTGTTTTGCTGCCTTGCCCAAGTTTGGGAATTGGTGTTTTTATGCAATTTGAACGTTTTTATTAATCTATTTTACATGTTTATTTTTAGTGATTTGCTTACCTTTTCGATATTTTTCAGTCCTATAGTTTTTTTGTATTGTTTGTTCTTGTTGTAACTTTATGACCCGCCCCTACTGGCCATTTATGAAAAATAGGATGATGAACAAAACCTTTTTATTAACTCTGTCATAGCGCTTTTTCCACTTGCCACGGTGCCCGTGAGTCAGGAGCTCGCCGCATTGAACCCACGGAGACAACGCAAAAGTACAAAAGTTGCCATTAACTTGCTGTGCCACTGCAATTGTAATACATGGCCATACAGTGGCGCTACAGCGCCATCCCGGAATTTGGCTTCCCGACGCCACATCGCTACGGGTTTGGCTCGGGTCGCTCTGTGACCACGGACGCTAGTCTGCAAATTGCGGCTCTTAAAGGACTGCTTAGAGACGTTATTAATTAAGAACCCTCTCGTATTCATATTAATTGCGGCTCTTGAAACGTTGAGGTTTTTTTACCGAATTCGAAAAAACATCCTCTTTTAATTTTGGTTACCGACCGGTACGCTAGGACTCTCTAGCGACGCGGTGTCGATGCTCGTCGCGTCTGATTGCCCCAAACTACCGACCCAACCCGACTTCAACACGGTGGCGAGATGTTACATACCTTGTTTGGTATACGCGAGGTTATGGGTTCGATTCTGACCCTGACGCCTGTATAGTTGGAGTTTCCACATTTAGAAACATGCGTTTCGAGTATTTGGCTACAATACATTTCCATAAAAGCCACTTCGTTGAGATATAATTTGTGGCCAGGTCGTTTCTGAAAAAAGTTATACAGCTCATTGGGCCTTACCTGGTAAAATAAAACTTTAAATTGTTTAACAGGCACACAAACACCACACATTTGTTAAGGTTTTATTTGCACGCAGTACTCATGGTTTCCCGGGATGTCAGTATGTGTGTAGTGAGCGACTTCTGAGACACGTCGAGTAGAAGGCTTCTTATTTATTAAGAGCACACTGGGCGATACATTGTGTAACGCAGCTACACATAAGCGATCCTAACACGTAGCCCCATCTCCGTTCGACCAGCGCAGCAACGGCGACAGAGAGAGTCTTCCAGAAGATCAGCCACGTCGTCGGAGACGAAGAGATGATGACGAGCAGCGACGCAGCCCCGGCGCGGCCAAGCTCCACCTCAGGCCATGCCTCCTTTCCAGAACCTTCGAGCTGGTTCCAGGAGCTTCTCGACTGACTCCGCCTTTCACCTTTACCCCAGATACATCCCCCTTATAATAAGGCATTATGTAATGCAGCCATGATCGTAATTACTACTCCAGAACGACAGGTGTCACCCTGTCATTACACGTGTATAAGTAATTATCCACGCACCTCACTTTCTCAGGGACTGCAACGCAGTGTTCACTCCCCTGATATCCACTCTGCCCATGTCTCTGCTATTCGCTGTAAAACACTCGTCTCTAGGATTGGGCAACGCAGGACAGGACAGACAATCTCAGTGAGGTCGGCATCCGGGTAGGTGGATAGGAGAGGCTGTTTACATCCACGGGCCCATTTATCCTTTCCTTCCAATCAACATCTATCGTTACACCATCACGAACCATTCATTACACTCACCGCATGCAATATAGCATGGTGGCGATATTTAGTACTACAAGTTGTGCAATAAACATGCCCTAACCGAGTACGTATTTCACTGACATTTTTTTTATATATAACAGTGGGGGTGGGGGCTTTGGTCCAGCAAAGTACCCAGGCGACTTCTGCCTACCAGTACACTATCCTCCAATGCTTCCAGACGTCACCTGAGGTCTAATAACAGCATATTTGGTGAACGCAGCTTAACCATCGCTTGCCCACATGCCTGCAGCAGTCTGCCACCGCTCAAGGCCGAGCTACTGATTCATTGCCACCTTTAAAAGCTCACTCAAAAAAATATTTATCATGACAATGGACTCATGGCTAATGTTTAATCTTTTTAGTTTTTACCATTTATTCAGCATCCATGTCTAAAGACAGTACGGAGCATAGTGGGACAGTATGGTTCCCCGGGACCATGGTTACTAATGGGCGTGTTAATGATGATTGATGAGCCAAACGTTGACAGGGTCACGTGAGGGGGAGCACGAGATCCAATGGCAGGGAAGTGTAATAAGGGCGGAGATTGACAGAGCTAGGTGTGGCGAGGAGAATTCGAGAATAGGGGCGTAGCCGGATCTGGAGGATAAGAGCCGACGCGAACCAGACCTGAGGGACTGTTGGTGAGGGGAATCGCCGTCGTCGCCTTCGAATGGGTCGTCTTCATCGAGATAATTCTTCGAGATGTCTTGAGACTAGAAGCTATGTTGTCTCAGAATAGAGTCGTCTAACTACCCAAGTGTATATAGTCACTCGTGGTTACACGTTGAGTTGTCAGTGGATTTTATTCCAAATAAATATACAGAAAGACAAGACGGTGTCTCTGAGAGCTACATTACACTTGTAATATATTTCCATGTTATTATTTTCATACAGAAGTCGATTAACCATGGATAGCCACAACAGTTGTCATAACTATCACATGACCCACCAAACGTGAATGTCAGTAGCTGCTTTGCGTGTCATTGAACCCTACATAGCAATGAATTGCCAGGGGTTACGTGCGCTCCGCACACATGGCATTGTTGTTTCAACTATCGTATTAGGCGCTCCTCATATACACCTTAAGCAAAATCTCCTGTGGGGAAATCGAAAAGCCATTTAATACATTTTCAGGCCTTTATAGCTATGAGGGATGAGTTTCAGATTACGTAGATAGAAAAAATAATAATGAATAAAAAAAATGAAAATGAAGTGAATAAAAATAATACAAATATCACGACGTTTCGATTGCAACACAAGCAGTCATCATCAGGAGAAAAAAGGAGGGGCATTATATATTTCAGATTTTACATTTAAGCACCAATAACTTTTCTTTACGTACCAACTTTAATCGTTTAAGTATTAATCAATGAATTACACAAAGCACTAACTTTGCAAGTTCGATTAGGAAAAAATAATAGTTTATGGATGACGGTTTATATTTGTTAAAAAAGATAAACATTGGTCATGCAGAATTTTGAATAATTTTAACTGGCCAATGTTATGTAACTTTAAATACCATACAAGTACTCTATTTAATGAATAGCATGCCCACCTATGGTTCAAGCCCATGTTGCAATATCAGAAAAATATTGTCTTGGGAGCAGTAGCCTTGACCCTTCTCGATGGCTTGCTGTAGGTTTTTGATGGCCTGCAGGTAAACACTGTGGTGCCACCGCAGCGGAGCAGCTCGGCCGGCGCTACCCATTCCTCGCACCCCGCCCCCCCCCACGAACGCACGCACACCCCACTAAACACTCGCATGCACCCCCGTAGGGTCTCGAGGAGGGATCACCTAGTACGATGGGTTTTCACTCGAGGATTCCACTAGCAGGGACGTTCCACGGTTTCCCCGGACCAGGAAATTGGCTGAGCACCCAGACCGGATTACATGGCGGCCCCCCAAAAAGGGGGCATAGCGCTTTACAGGCCGGCCGCGATGAAGCATACACAACACGGGGGGGGGGGGGGTGGGACCTTCAGCCAGTACCCAGTTGCAGAGTAAACAGTGGGGTGGGAGAGAAAAGCCCCTAGGCCGATAAGAGTTGACTTAAGTGGAAGGGGGCGAGGGGATTATCGATGAGTCAACGGCGAGGGACGCAGGTACAGAGACAATGGGAAGGGTGGGGGGATGACGCGACCCCCCCTCCCCTGCCCCCTCCAACAGCCAGAGCGCTCAAAACGGCCGAAAAGAGGATTCCATTGGATGAGCTGGAAGGGGTTTTGGGAACATAAGGGGGGCAAGAGAAAAAAGAGTCCTTCTGGAGCGGCGGGAAAGGCCAGCCGTCCTCAGCGTCCATGCGACGAATGCAGGGTGGAGCTGAAAACAATCGGTCAGAAAAAGTCCGCAAGGCGAGCATCTTCCCCAGCCCCATCGGCCAGCTGAAGAGGTGAGTGGATACGGAAAAGGGAGGCCAATTCAGTCAGCTCGAGCTTAGGGGATAGACGCACTCTGCGATGGGCAGGTGATAGGAGGAAGGGTGCTGGCTGGAGGGGGCAATACACGGGGGTCCCTATTCGCTCCGGAAAATAAATCTTAGCACAGACTGACGTTGTGATGCGTGGTGAATGTGTGTGTGTGAAGAACGGTGGGGCAGCGATCGGTGTACGACGGTGTGTGTGTGACTATAAATCAGTGTGGGTGTGACGCGCGCGCACATGCAAATAAATAATTAAATAGAGGGACGCTTGACCGCGCCGCGAGCGTAGCGCAGAGATTAACTAATTGATTCCGAGCGCCGTTGACTTGTTGACACAACGGCCTAGTGGAAATCATTAATTAAACCCCACACAGCGAGGAGGCAAACAATTACATAAACCACGCGGTTAGGACACGCGAGTGGGGGTAGGCACGCGCGTAATCCACCCCTAGACGGGCTCGGCTAGCCGCTAGCTATGTAGGTCCGAGAGGACCCTGGTACGTGGGGGGGGCGGTCACCCGCTCGGGGGGCGCGGGGGACCCCAAAAGACACAAACGCGGAGGGGACGGGGGAGGCAAACATTGCACCCCCCCCGCCCCCGCGTGGAGGGGGAGGGGGGCATTAGCCCCCACCAATTAGACGTGGCGCCCCCCCCCCCAGCTCGTGGTGAGTGAGAGGGAGATCAGCCCCCACGTAATGGGGAGTGGGGAAGGGGGCACTAGCCCTCACAACACGGGGGCCCATGTGGGACAGGAAGTAGGCCTACTCAAGACAGAGCCGTTGTGATCGCACCCTTGTTGTTGCTGCTGAGCGCCTACACCTTACATAGTGTCTTGACAGCACAAATAGTTCGCACTGGTTGGTCAGCGCTTTTATGTTCTGAGGATCTTTGGCCAGGACCTCTACCACTATTGTCAAGCATTTGACAAGGCTGTGGCGGAATAATTATTCTTCCGCTCAAGCTGTGCCATCACTTGCTTTTGAAATTGTTTGTTGTACTCCAGTTAAAAAAGAGTTGGAAACTTCATGTCTCTCTCCTGTATTTCTTTCTTTTCCATCTTGAAAGTGTTACATTACGGACATAAGGTATATTTATAAACACATATGCAGCATGAGTTTTGAAATTAGATATTAAAAAGTTTAATGTATAATGCTATCAATACTTTAAAGTTGTATATTTGTGTAGTGGGTTCAAATTAGGTGCACACAGCTTGGAGGCAACACTATTTATTAGAACATTAAATAATATAACACTGTACATAAGGGTGACCACCTCCCTCAACTCACTAACACTTTGGAACACTATCAGCGTGACCAAGGCAGGCAACGGGCTGCCTGGTCACAGACGACGACCCAGGGACTTGAGGATTGATGATGGCGTCTTCACTTCGGGGTTGAACAGCTCCTTCTGCGTTCACACCCCGTTTATAACCGCTCCAGCATGGCCGGCTCCGCCCAGGCCACGCCTCCCTTCCCGAACCTCCGGGAATGTCCGGGTCCTCCACCCTGTGACCCCCCAGGCTCCCCCTTGGGGCCCCTAGCCCTCGTACGGGCCGACACAGTAGTGACGTACTATGTCACTACATTTGTGTAGTGTGTACCTCAACCAAAACATTATTTACGTAGTGGTGTATTCACACGGACATTTTTAGCTTTTCTCCTGTGTCACTTTATTACCTCGCATCCCGTGTGGATGTTCTCACTCTAAGACAACGCTCCCTTGTTCCGAACTCCCTCTCTCTGTACTCTGCTAGCCTGTCACTCTATACTCCGCTAGCCTGTCACTCTATACTCCGCTAGCCTGTCCCTTAATACTCCGCTAGCCTGTCACTTAATACTCTGCTAGCCTGTCACTTAATACTCTGCTAGCCTGTCACTTAATACTCCACTAGCCTGTCACTCTATACTCTGCTAGCCTGTCCCTTAATACGCTGCTAGCCTGTCACTTAATACTTCGCTAGCCTGTCACTTAATACTCTGCTAGCCTGTCACTTAATACTCTGCTAGCCTGTTCCTTAATACTCCGCTAGCCTGTCACTTAATACTCTGCTAGCCTGTCCCTTAATACTCTGCTAGCCTGTCACTTAATACTCTGCTAGCCTGTTCCTTAATACTCCGCTAGCCTGTCACTTAATACTCTGCTAGCCTGTCCCTTAATACTCCGCTAGCCTGTCACTTAATACTCTGCTAGCCTGTCACTTAATACTCTGCTAGCCTGTCACTTAATACTCTGCTAGCCTGTTCCTTAATACTCCGCTAGCCTGTCACTTAATACTCTGCTAGCCTTTCCCTTAATACTCCGCTAGCCTGTCCCTTAATACTCCGCTAGCCTGTCACTCTTCCCTCACACCTCCACCCTCGTCCTTGTCCCCAGCAGGGGATCAGCCAACACCGCTGGGAAGGACGAGGTGTAGAAGGCGAGGTCGCAGGCTTTTTCTCCCGGACTCTTGTCCTCTTCGTTCCTTCAGCTCCAACCAACAACCACCCCGTGTTGTTCCGCACACACCCTTATATCCCCCTACTCATTAAGGGTCCTCAGTTACCCCCATTAAGCTGGCGGCTCAGAGGCAGGGGCCTCCTGCACGTGCTCTCTCTCTCTTATCATCTCCATCTCCCGCCTCTCCGACGTCTACAACCGTGTTCCCACGCTCGCACCTGCTCGCCCTCAAATGCACCCACTGTTTGCAAACCCCGCGCGTTACGCCACTACATTTACACTGGGGAATAGCGTACATTTCCCACATCTGTAATGTAATCTCTTCATAAATTTTCTTACCTCTCTCCTCTCATTTCACTCTCATCGACGCAATGTCTGAACTCTCACCCACTTATCTCATCTCAAGTGACCTTTTTCTTCTCATCTCACGATTTTCAACTGCTTTTGACTAACTCTAAACTACTGTATACCAAGTTTCTATCAGTCTTGAGATGCGGTCACATTTAGATGCAACATATATGAAGTGTTTTACTGTACAGAACAATGTTTGTACATTTTAGAAGTAGTTGCAACAAAACATGTTCTTTTATGAAGAATACATTAACTATATATGTGATACGGTAAAGTAGACCGAGACACATTTTAATGTAGGCATTGGAGAGATTCTTTCACAGAGCACTCACCTGTAAGACAATAGAAACTGGAATAACAGACGCTCCACGTGACCCTCATCACAACCACCTACACATGAGGGAATGTTGCTAAATTATGTCTCCCAGCGATTCTACCCATTTGGGCTTCTCCCTACCTGACGTAGTTCTGCGAGTCTTGTTTGTGCTGCATGTGTGTTAACATCATAGTAAAGCCAGGCTATCCGGTTATTTAAGTATTAAATTCCCATACAAATGATTTGTACGGCTAATCGACAAATGAGACAACGCAAAAAAGGTGTCGCATCTGTTCCCGCGTGTGACGCTGGACGGGGGTTGATGGATGAGAATTGAGTTGTCAAGTTTCACGTTAAATGTATTAAAATACAGTATTTAAAACGTTTCATTTCACTAGGCAGAGCCCACTGACCTATACGTACGTATATCTCTTTTGCAGAAGCGACCTTGCCACAAATGATAGCTCAACCGAGTGGCTTATCATGTGGAAGTTTATAGCAGCCAAATACTCGGAATGCATGTTGATTCTAAATGTGGAGGGAAAAACCGGAGGACCCAGAGAAAAATCCACGCGACCACGGAGAGAACCATGCAAACTCCAAATATACAGGCGTCAGGGTCTGGATCAAACCCACGACCTCCTGTACACCAGGCGAGGTATTTAATATCTCGCCCTACACTATTACACTATGGCTCACGGCGCTCTTAGTGTTACCTGGTCAAAAAATATGTTCATCTTGAAGCAGATTTGTGCAGCTTGTGTGCTCAGCTGATCACAAAGATTATGCAGAACCAAATAATTGTCATTTAAGCTTTAGAAGCAAACCAATAACAGGGGCAAGCTTGTTTTAGTAAAGTTTTATCTACGATCGACCACACAATAATAATTTATAATAATTTCACAGTATTTGCTCACCCTCATTGAGATAAGAGAACAACTCAGAGAGAGGGAATCCAAAAATAAGCGGGGAGGGAGCCAGGCGATAAGCTGGGGCTGACACAGCTCTGCAGTGCTTCATATATTAAGATGATTTAATCTAATGAATGCATGTGGTAGCAAAGTGAGAATCCGGAGAAAACCCACACATACAAGGGGATACAATCCCATACCGAAGGGGCAAATGATATTACTACTATAATGAACCAAGAATGTCTGTGTAACGTGCGTGACGTCACTCCACATGCCGTAACCCCTCCCCCCGTCATTAATATTCATGAGCGGGTGGATTTTCACACACGCAGAAGACGGTCGAGCGGAAAAATTTTTTCCGCAAATTCGCTTTAAGTTTCACGTTTTTTACTGAAAGTGAATCTAATCAATAACTATCCGCAGCAACAAAGTGTATTTGGTGTCTTTACATATGTCTTCAGCACTTGAGACAAAAGGTAATTATGGTAAAATAGACATTTCTCGGTGATTTTCCAGATATTGTATCGATTTCCAATTTATTTCAACCCCAGCGACCGAAAGCAGAAGAGAATAAAGTATCAGAGCAGTGAATTTGAACAAATTGAAGGTCAGTCATATACAGCGCTACAGTTAACTTCAGTGAAGGGTTTTATGACTTCGTTTTGTGGCAGATTAACTTCCATTAATACAGTGCTACAGTGAAATGCAGTGAAGTGTTTGATGACATACTTTCGTGCAAGATTCACTGCCATTAAATTTACACAAGATACAATTATACTCTGCTCAACTTTTTCGTAAATATTACAGCTTCTTTTCGACGACAGGCAAAGAAGCTAGTGTGTCCATACTTGCTGTATCGCCTCCTCCAGGCAAGCCAGGATTATTCCTTGACACCCACGGGAAGGGAGTTTTGCAACATTTGTGTGATCCACCAAACCTTGCCTCCACAGTGCTGGATCACATGCATACGCCACCAATGTAATCCTCTAAGCATTTGAATTGGAGTTAGCTGAATATTAGCTTTCTGATGCCCCAGATGTCTGTTAATTGGCTTCGTTTCACCTTAAAATAGTTTTGCTGTCTTTTGATAAATTGTAGTGCAGCAACCTGATTTCACAAAAGGTCTGCTCGCTTTGGATCCTGTTTTGAATTTGTTGAGGACAGATTCCCTAACAAAGTACTATCACTGCACTGACAATATCCTCGCTGGCCAGGTGACGCAGCAACCGGGCGAGCGGCTTGAATGTCCAAATACTGGCGAGGGATTTTGACTCAGCTCATCATCCCTCAATAAAATGAGTACCACTTTGTGGGGAGGTCATTTGTAATTATTCTATGGATAAATTTGCCCACGCCATAAGAATGTGGTTTTTCCACTACTGGCTCAGGGCTGTAAACGGGAGACGGGCACAGCATCAATGCTTTTTTGAGGAGGAAATCACTGACTTGTTGACGATGTAATACTGATCATGTAGCACTTCCTAACTGCTGAGCGTATGTCCAGTCCAGTTCCTTATAATTATAAGGACCGAAACAGGTGGACTTCTCCACAAATATGGATGTCGCCTGATGAAGCTAGTTGTAATTACTGGCAAAACATCGTACTCAGATTGTAAATGTTGTGGCTTGGCTCTCCAACACACCGGTGTGCTGTACTAGTGACGAATTGGCACGTTCTGTTTACGTGACAACCCTTACTAGTTGGCTGTGTCAGGTGGCGGGTTTAACGACACATTTAGACATTTACGCGATCTAACCCAAAAAAATCTCTATTATGGATAGCTTGTTTCATTATGGGCCATCCATTTAGTTCGTCCGCAAAGATCTGTCCAAATGTGACCCCTCCCTGTACGCACGCGTACGTTTTACCCCCCCCCCCCCCACCTGCGTACATACGCTTGACCCCTCCTCCCCCCCCCGAATCCTATAGAACAGTCGATATTTTGTACAAACAGTTAAACTTGATCGTGTTATCCATCCTGACTGGTTATTCAAAAACACGTCTATTATGATCTTATAACACAATTAAAACTCGGTGAACTAGTCTATATATAAAGTGCGTCGACTGGACATCTGCTGTAACAGTAGCCCGATGTATTGACCCAGTTTCAGTACTGAAGTCCGGGCAGCAGCAGCACGAACAGAGAGCACCGCGGCAGCTAAAACCTTGAGCCAGCGGCAGTCAGCAGTGAGGCCGGGTTGCAGGACGTGTGATCATCCACGGGCCAGGCAGCCAGACGATGTCAGACTCACTGCTGAGCTGCGTGATAGCTGCAGTCAGGGGTACGGTGGCACACAAGTAACACCTCTCTGCCACAGGCCCACTTCTCCCGCTGGTGCTTGTCGGAGAGCTGAAGAAACTTAACTGTGGCTCATTTGAAGGCCAATGTAGACAAATTATTATCAAGGCTTCACACCAACCCCCCCCCCCCCGTTTCCTATGTGAACATTGTCAGTAGACCCCCCATACGCAAGCGTACGCATTTGGGTTAACCCCCCCTCCCTCTCCATGTGTACGTGCTCAATGGATGGCCCCTTAGGTGACAGCCACATTTGTGGAGAAATCCTCCTGTTTCGTTCCTTAAATAAAGGGGTAGATGTGATGACACCACCTGTGAGCCCTTCACGTGCGAAGGGGGGGGGGGTTAATGAATGCACATAAATGACTATGGGTATCCATTGCTGGCTGGGTTATTCATGTGGTAATCGATCACCTTACATTATGCATGTGTAGAGGTGTTAACTACGCACTGTTCGGTAACCTGCATTGCCATTAGGTATCAAAAGGGCAGTGCAGCGTTACCTCTGTGTACATAACGGTTTGGGTCAGACGAGGTGAAGTGGATCGTAGCCACAGTTTGGTAAGAACCAATCAGATAGTTCCACGTGGGAATGTGGGATTGGTTACACCTGGCCACAAACGAGTATAAGAAGGGTGACCACGCAGAGCATGGGGAGTTCTCTCCCTACACGAAGACCGAAGCCCGAGCTGAAGACTAGCTAGGACCCTGGACCCAGCCTTCCAGCCCTTCTGAGGGCTAAGGCTCGGCGTATCCAGTGGTCAGGACCCGCCGGGCCAGCGGTGGGTCAGATAGCCTCCCCAAGGTCCCAGCCGGAGGACTCTGGGATAGCGGTAGACGTGCAAGTCCCGCCAAGATAGGAGGCTGTACCTTCTTAAGTATCAAGGAGACCTGTGTGTAGGTTACGCTGAGTCCGGAGGCTGTACCTCCTTAGGGTATCGGGTGAGGGGACCGTATACCCCTCCGTGTGTTAAGGACTGTGTAAGAGAATAATTACAATAAACAGATTGTGCCTCATAAAGAAGTTTATTTGTCTTTATAAACACTACACATGTATTGTTTTTGTACCTCCAGTCGTTTGCAAACAATAAAATAGCAGTACCTGTTATTGTCTGCGTACACGTAATTCCCCCCCCCCCATTCATGTATGGTGACCTGTATAGGAAGTCACTTAAACAATGTATTACTTATTATTGGTTCTTTATATGTTTTTTATTACTTTATTGTTTCCCTTCTACGTGACTTTACCGAAAGAACGAAGAATATGAATCCCTGCAGTCACGAAAGCTTTAAATGAAAATGTATTACTTGATGATTCGCTACAAGCAGCACTAAATAAGCCTGTAGCTATCCGAACGGTTACAATTATGTTTAATTTATCTCAATTTTGATAGATTATCTAATTAGTCTTGGCCAGTAGTAACTAGTTTTGCATAAATAAATGTCTGATGATGATGAGGCTTACAGTGATGAGTATATTTCATTTTGCTGATCGTTTAAGTCGGAATCGAATCGTTGGATTCGCGGAATTGAATCGCCACTGATGAATCCGCGTGACGCCACCGCGAAGTCGCGCGGAAACGCCGCCCCATTCTCGTGAGACTTCCCCCGCGGTAACACAGTCCTCGTCTCGAGCGCGTGATTGGTTAACGCGCGTCATGTGTTTCCATTCGTTGACCAATAGGAGTTGCAGCGGAAGAAGATCGCGGCGAGTAAGGGGCATATGCGCACCGCGGAGACCGGAAGAGGAGGCGCGTAGCACGTGGTGAGGAGGTGAAGCAGCAGCACCAGTCCTAGCGCACACGTGGTCATAATGGCGCTCTACAACTTCAAGAAGATCATGGTGGTCCCCACCTCTAAGGTGTGCCAACCCGCGGGGAGATGCGCGACCGGGTTGAGTTGAGCTGTGTTGAGAGTTGGGATAACGGTCGGCGTGGAGTTGGTGCGGCCGTGGTCCATGAGGCCTTGTGCAGGCCTGTGGTAACGGAGCTGTAAAGCCTAGGGAGCGGCTCGGCTGGGAGGGAAACAAGTTCTGTGAGGGATAGGTGTGCTGAGAGTGTTGGACTGGGAGGGATGTGGGCGCTGTGACGGATTAAAAGTGCTGGGATTGTTTGGATAGCAAGGAGGGCTGGGCAATGAGGGGGTTGAGAGGGAGTCGGAGATGCTGTTCTGACCAAGGAGAGATGTGGTATTATGCATGGGGTCTTCGATTACGAAACTGGGTGTTGCGAGGAATGTATGTACAGTATTTAATCTTGAACTTCTTTTGCACCGTACGTAACCAACCGTGATAATCGGAGGTGCGGCGACCTTTCGTGTTGGGCTGCAAGTAATTTTGCATGTATTAACACGCATTTATTAATTACAGGACTTCATAGATATAACGCTGTCCAAGACCCAGCGCAAGACGCCTACAGTCATCCACCGCCACTACCAGATCGCCCGCATTCGCCAGTTCTACATGCGCAAGATCAAGTACACGCAGCAGAATTACCATGACAGGCTGAGCCAGATCCTCACCGACTTCCCAAAAATGGATGTAAGACCAAGGTTTTTAGCAGACAGTATTAGTCTTATTTTACACTGGTGGGTGTTAAGATGGCGAACGACTTGTGATCCAGGCACACTCTAAATAAGCACATCTTGTTTGTGTCCAGGTGTTTCGATGTACCCTTAAAGTAGGGCAGGCTGGCGTTATATTGCACGAACCTTTCAATGCCACATTTTTTAAAATGTCTTTGTGAACACATTTGTTAACCTCGTGAATGCTAACAAAAACGTTAAATTCCTATCGGCTTGAAACCAGATATGATAGTCGAATGAACAACATCCTCAGTGCAATTAAATCTTCAGTACGAAACTAGAAACGAAATATATAATTTGCCTTTTCAGAAGTCGGTAGCACCACTTGCGATTTGTATGTTGCATCTGATAACATACGATGTTTTTTTCTTTCAGGATGTGCATCCATTTTATGCTGACCTCATGAACGTTTTGTACGACAAAGATCACTACAAATTGGCACTGGGACAGATCAACATTGCGAAAAACCTCATTGACAAGTAAGTTACCGTTAAGTTTAATTTAAAATAATGCTATCAACATCCCACATAGATCAATGTTCTACTAATACTGTTTTGCAAAACCATCTCTTTTAACGTGCCTTGTCTTCTGCATTGCCTCCAATGCGCACTGTGCTCTGAAACCACGTACATGAGTTCAATTCTTGCCCATAGTTAGCATCTGTGGCGAGTGATATCTGAACTGGTCATGGGACTCCCCTCTTCCCCAACTCGCACTGACCAGCATAGTGTGAAGTATGGTCACCTTACCGGCGTGGAGTTGGGAGGCCTTCAGCAATGTATTGACACAGCACCATAAATATGAACCAAGTCCCGTGGGCCCATGTTGCGAGTTGACCGTGGTTGTTGTCGTTGCCGCCCAGCGTGGCGAAGGACTACGTGCGCCTGCTTAAGTACGGGGACTCGCTGTACCGATGTAAGCAACTCAAGCGAGCAGCCCTGGGCCGAATGTGCACCATCATCAAGCGGCAGACTCAGAGTCTGGAGTACCTGGAGCAAGGTGGGTGGTATGCCTGTAACTATTCAATCCTCCGCCCACTCCTAGAAAAGTAGTTCAATTGTTACGAATCTAAATTTTGACTTAACTTTGTTACGAATCTGGGTTGTTATTTTAAACAAATATTTTAGTCACATTTTACCCATCTTGCGTTTCTGTCGTGTTTGTATGGTTTTGTTTGCCCCTTTCCCCGAAATGTAACCGTGTATAAGTCCTTCGGACACCATTTGATGCGTATAAGCATCACAATTGATGAATCGTTGCATTGTTACAGCCTATTGTCTTGAATCGGTTAACACAATTGGTGCTTTTACATTAATATATGATGCGTTAAATACTTAATTTTTCTTAATTAGTGCTGTTGCTGTTAAATATTTTATTTTTCTTAATTAGTGCTGTTGCTGTTAAATATTTTATTTTTCTTAATTAGTGCTGTTGCTGTATAGTTGATCAGAAAACACAGGAGGCTCATTGTTGTTTGTGTTTAAAGTTCGTCAGCACTTGTCCCGTCTGCCATCCATCGACCCCAACACAAGAACTCTGCTACTGTGTGGTTACCCAAATGTTGGAAAGTCCAGCTTTATCAACAAGGTAATTTCTTTGTGCCTTTGGAAAACCATGCTTCTACGCACGTGTATTGACTTTTATGTTAAAAAAAGCAAGTGTAGTGATAAACATATAAGATCATATATGATAAACATAACATAATGTTCATATTCCAAAAAAATAAGGTAATGTCTTAGTGAAATAATAGTAGCTGCACCGATCATCTGTAACTCTCCCACTGCACCAACGCAGTAACCAAGCACCCATCCACCTTTAAGTACCAACTCAACCTGTTCCATCCTTCCTCCTCTTAAGGCCAGTGTAGTGGGCAGTTTGAGCTTTGGCTGCACGTCCAGTTCTTAAAATGTGCACGTTATAAATCGTGTTTATTATTAGTTGTATAAACGTAGAGTATCTAAAGCCTATCTTGTGTTTGGTTTTGTGGCCCTCATGCCGTGCAGATCACACGCGCTGATGTGGAGGTGCAGCCCTACGCCTTCACCACCAAGTCTCTGTTTGTGGGACACATGGACTACAAGTACCTGCGCTGGCAGGTGAGTGTCAACGGTGCCTCCAGACACAATTTGTTATTCGCACTCTCAAAAGAAGTGCACCTTGTGAATTCTTTCTAGGTCGCACAGTTAAAATTTTGGCCAGGGGTTCAATTTGCCTTTTGCTCTCCACGGTGAATAAAACTTCGTGAGACATCAACATTGATTGTTCTGTGGTTTGCCTCACCCCCCCTGCCCCCGGTATTATTAATGTGGAATTTCCGCCACTGTCTAAGGATGATGAACAGAGCAGAAATCACTTTCACTCTGCTGGAAAACATGTCTGATCAAACTGACGTCCACCATGCTGTGTGTAAAATGCACATCTTCGTTTTAGACAACATCTCAAGTGGTTTTAAAGAAGGCTGTTTTTTATTTTACATGCAATTCGGTGCTGTCGTGTGACGTTCAAGGCATTGATCGAGCTTGCGGTCACAACAGTACCCTTTTCCATCCAATAAGTCACTTGTTTTTGTTGGCAGCCTGCACGCACATTTATGACGACTTTATCCTTTACAGAAAGCATTAAAATTAAGTACAGTATTACCTCGTTATTCACTAGTTTACTATCAGCGATTTAGGCTATCCACGAATTGCATCTGGAACTCTGCACGACTGCATCAAGAGAAAGTGATGAGAGAATGTGATGTGAGAAAGTGATGAGATAAAATATGAACTTCTTTCGCACTGTAGGTATAGCCCACTGCTAATTGGAGGTGCGGGAGTGAGATTAAGTGATGAGATTAAATGATGAGTGTGCGAGATAGTGATGAGATAAAGCGATGAGAATTTTAATTCATGTATTTAATTGCTCATTCATGTATTTAAGCTAATTCATTAAATATTATCCACGAAATTTGCTATTCACGAGCATCTTCGGAACATATCCCTTGCAAATAATGAGAGAATATTACGCGGTCGCAACGCTGTTGCACATCGAGGAATGCCGATGTTGATATCTGGGGTTGATTGTGTGTCCCCCTCGTGCTCGCTCACACTGTGCGGTGTAGGTGGTGGACACGCCTGGCATCCTGGACCACCCGCTGGAGGAGCGGAACACCATCGAGATGCAGGCCATCACAGCGCTGGCTCACCTGCGCGCCGCCGTGCTCTACGTGACCGACCCTTCGGAGCAGTGTGGCCACTCGCTCGAGCAGCAGCTGGAGCTCTTCAACAACATCCGCCCGCTCTTTGCTAACAAGGTCCGTCGATACCTTGCGACGGCTTGGCTCGCCATGGTTGTTTGTCACTAACATGTACATTTTGTACCGTGGGTACAGTACCGCGTATGCTTTTACAGCTTGTTTATAAATCCACTGCTGCCTGAGGACCTCCAAATTTCTACACACTGGTAGTTGTGGGCTGGTGAAAGTGGTGAACATATAGCACCATCTGCTGCCCATAACAGTGTGTGTGTGCATGGCTGGTTGCCCATCTGAACGCAAGCCTGTTTGGCTTCCAAGATCTGGCAAGATCAGACAGTTCCAGGTAATTCGGTGCTACGTGGTTGCCATACCGCTATTGAACTGAGAAAAATCTGTTTTTGGGTGAAGGTTATACAGTGCTTTAAGGCACGTATGTGCCAGTTGACAAAAGTTATGGATTTTTTCCACGGTTTTACTTAACTTGACTCCTGTTTGTCGTGGTCAAATCTTGTAATCAAATTTTAGTCTACTTCCTGTTAATCCAATCAATTCCAAATTTTTCACACGTACTCAGAGCCGATGAGAATGCATGCCTGTGTAAAAATTGGCATCAATTAATAAATTAATTCACTACTTTAAAGCAATTTACATTTTGTATGGACGCCTTATTATTTATATATATTTGTGTAGGTAAAAAATGCCGCGGTCCCTAAGCTCTCGAATCGCTCGCTCCGTGTGAACGAGTTATGGAAATAATCAATTAATTCAAGTAAGCTTTCATGTGGGAGCAGGCGCCACATCATTGACGTACTTCTCGACCGTGAGTTAAACCAAGTTATAAAACCGTTTAAAAAAAACTTTTTTTAAAGAGTTTATTTGAACAAAAAATTGGGTTAGGTCGTGACATTGTCAAATCACAGTTGATAGGCAAGTGCCAATTCATCCATTGGCTGTGTCGTGGCTCGGCGTGTAATTAACCCAGCTTGTCTTTGTCCACAGCCTCTCATCATCGTGTCCAACAAGTGCGATGTCGTGCGTCTGTCTGAGCTGCCGGAGGACAAGAGGGTACGAGATGTCTCTTGTATTCATCTGTTTAAAATAATGTCGCTTTAACCCGCATGCCGGTGTTTTGTTTCTCAACTGTGAGCCATATGTAATACATATGCATCTTTTCTCATCAGAAAGTCTTTGAGGACTTTGAGAAGGAGAACATCCTTGTGATCGAGACGAGTACCCTGACTGAAGAAGGAGTCATTAAAGTAAAAACCGAGGTTTGTATCTTACGCGCCTCTGATTAGCACGGCCGGCTACGAACAGTGTGATATAAGTTCAACGTACATACATATGAACGGACTCTTGGAATGGCTAGCTTGCTTCATGATTTGTTACAGTATCACAAATAGGGGTTTAACCATGCATCAATTCATTAATATATAACAATCCTTATGACTCATTCCATGCATCAGTGTTTCTCATTTTGTGCAAGTGTGCATACTTGCATGCAAGTATATGCAAATGAAATAAAATACCAAAAAACACAAATGACATTTCAAGTGAGATGGCAAAAACAATTGGTTCTTCAATTGTGGCAATTAATAGACTCGCTGGAGAGTTGAATCTTTAAATTCATAATTGTATGTGGTTATTGCTTTGGTGTCGTCACAATGCTTGCTTTCTGCAGTGTTTTAATGTTGTAAATAATTAGAACAATCTTTCGCATCCGTTTTTCTACACTGTTAGAAATGTCGTGTCCTTGCATTGCGCTTACTCTGGTATCATCTCGCCCATTTTGAAAACATGCTGGCGCTGTGTTACAGGCGTGCGACCAGCTGCTGACCCATCGTGTGGATGCCAAGATGAAGGGAAAGAAGGTGAACGATGTGCTCAACCGGCTGCACCTGGCCATGCCCGCCAAGCGCGACGCCAAGGTGAGCCTATGCTCGCTCACTCCCGTCAACTGAACAGGCATCAGTAGTAGTGCTTTGCTTTGAAGAGTAATGTGACCTGAATTAAAACAAGTTGATTCTGCAGACGCTTACCCTGGGATGTGTCCTGTGCTGTAATACATTTGAAGCTTCGTTAATGAGAAACGAGATTTTACACGCTTGATCAACCGTTTGTCTAAGGCACTGCTGACATCATCACTGTTTTAATGCAGCATCATTCGTGACGTGAGTTGAGCGCATTGTGGCAGCTGTGCCTGACCCGGCGATCTTAAGACCTCGGTATTAACGTAGTTTCAATCGCATATCTAGACAGCCCAGAACACAGGTATGTATGCACAATACAAAAGTGATTTCTGATTTTGGTTGCATCTTAAAGAGTTGATCAGACACAATAAATAAAACGCGTGCCCTGATTTGAATGGATGGTGATGTTTGCGTGCAGGAGCGATTACCGTTCATCCCAGAGGGGGCGCTGAAGAAGAAACGTGAAATGGAGACCAGCGCTCCGAAGCGCAGACTGGTGGGGTCACTCATCCCTTGTGCGCCAGTGCACCCCTACAGCGAGCCATTTCTGCACTGCCCCAGTGCATTTGTAATACAGCTTCATAACGTTCAGTTCATTATTGTGAAGTCTCTTTAGTGTCAATAATGACTGCATGAAGGTGACCGGGTGGCTCAAAGGTCATTGCGCCAATGCTGGCACTACTGAGGTCCTGGTAGCCACAGGTAATTAAACCGGGTTCTCAAATGCAGTGAGTTAATGGTCTCGGCCTTGTCAGAAATAACTTGCCTTAAAATTGGCACATTAAATGTATTCCTACTGTCAATTTGGCTAATTCCAGCTCTGAGAATTACAAATAATGCTTTGACTTTCATGCGACAATTATTACTCTCTGGAGTAAAATTGGAAGGGAATAATGTTTTCATACAATGACTGCGTGAAATGTTTTGATGTTTTTGTTACCTTGGCAGTTTTCCATCGACATTTTCAAGTATTTGAGTAGATTACATTTTCCTGTGCTTTGTCAACGGCCTTAATTTATTTGTTAGAGTGCAAAAGCGCCCTGAACAGGATATATAATTCTTCAATATCTTTGTCACTGGTCTCTTGAGGAGGCGAATGGAGTGTCACCGTGTCGTTCTGTTGCAGGAGCGAGACTTGGAAATGGAAATGGGTGATGACTACATCCTTGAAATGCAAAGTGAGCAATCCCGCGGATTCTTCACCCAATGCCTGGCCATTGTAGCTGGTGATCCACAAATTTACACAGCTCCATAACGGTTGCAACCATGAGGGAGGAGTTGCATAATTGGAACAACAAGAATTGCATGCTTGTATAGTGCATGCACGAGCAACCTACGAGAGTGAATGGGCACAAATCAAATACTGTAATATTAATTATTATCACCGCCCTTCCCAGAGCTGAGTGCAGAAACAACGATCCACATATAGACTGCATTTACACGGAAGACTTGAAGAATATTTCACACGGGACAGTTATCATTTGGCGTGTGACATGCGTGTAGATTTCCGTAAGCAGGCAATGTGCGGTGTGTGGTGGTGTGACGTCATGCAGAGCACTGGGATGTAAAGGAGAGCGAGCGGTACGACATTGTCCCCGAGTTGTGGGAAGGACACAACATCGCCGACTTCGTGGACCCCGACATCTTGAAGGTGCCCTTCACAGCCTGGCCACTCGGCGGCTCCGCGGGGAATTATTGGGAAACAACAAGTGTGGAAGTTTGGATTGTTAGGATTGCTTACTTGTTAATCCATACAGTTTACCCGTATTCTTGTACAGGGAAATTGAGTTTTCAGGTCCATACAGTGTACAGCCGTTTCAACACGGGCAACATTTTTTGTGTTTCTCCCTTGTGATGGGGCTTTGTAGGATGAACGTTGAGATTTCTAAGGGCACGGGATGACCAATAAGGTCTCAATTGGTTTGTAATAAGGTAGGCACTAATAAGGGGTTGACAGGTATGGGGTTATCAGGCATGGGTTATGCAACCTACGGATCCTGGTTTCGACCGGCCCACCAGTAACCATGGTCGCACAATACTCGGCAAACGCGCGGCGGGGCCGGTCGCCTTGAACGGGCTACCCCAGTGGGCACTGTTGTGAACACAGCGGTGCCGCAAATGTGAAGTCACATTTGCGAGAGTGACCTTGCTCGAACTTGAGAATTACCGCGTAGTTGATTCCCACCATTGTGGCCCACGTGCAAAAAAGGTTACATCCCTGAGCTAAAATGTCTGGGGGATATGTTGTCTAAAGGAGCTTGTCACCGGTGGCATTTCAAGGCCCACCAAAAATTAAATTAGACTTTAAGGCCCATTGAACTAAACGGCTTTCTTAAAAGGATGATCAAAATGAACTTAAACGTTGTCAATAATGTATTAAATATGTACGAATTAAATCATTTGAGAACCAAAAAATGGTTGAATCGGATTTTGGTGAGCCGAATGACACGGGGAAGATTTGCTTTGGTCTGGATTTGAACATAACCATTGCTTTTTGCATCATCATGCGGCAACTCCCGTTGGCACTGCCAGAAACTGGATGAGCTGGAGCAGGAGGAGGGCCTGCGCGTGGCGGCAGGCGAGTATGAGAGCGAGGACGAGAGCGAGGACGAGGAGGCGCGCCACATCCGCACGCTCGCTGCGCGAATCCGCGAGAAGAAGCAGCTGCGCATCATCGAGTCGCGCCTCAAGGAGTCTGGCACCCACATGCCCCGTACCGCCAAGAAGGTACCGCCGTCGGTCACCACCTTCACACCACCGCCTCGTCCCGTCATCCCAGTCTCCCACCCCCCCAGATATTGTGCCATGTCCCCTTCTGCGGCGAAAGACTCGGCGCTGTGGGAGGGGGCCGTGTGTGTTCACGGTCAGTGCTCACCCCCGTGGCTTTTGTTTTACCAGGTCGAGAGGAAGACGCTGGAGAAAGAGATGACGGAGCTTGGATTGGACATGACTGACAAGGATGGGGTGAGCGTCACTATCACAATTACCCTGCACCCTCCCGTCTGTCTTCTGAGCATTTTACTTGTAATGCATTAATCGTTGATGCCTGTGTTGTTAATACCTTTTTTACAGCCTCTGTAATACTGTTTAGCAGAAGAATGGGTTGAATTCTTCAACTTACCTTTTTGTCAAAGTGAGATTTTTGTTGCATTATTACAATATTCCCCTGAAGGCTTTATTACCAGTGCCATAGACTGGCTTTGTTCTGACATTTAACCCTCCCCTCGGTGGCGTCCTCTCTGCAGGCCCACTATGCGACGCAGCGCTCGCGCAGCGTCACGCGCAAGCGCAAGCGTGGCGAGTCAGTGGAGTCCACCGCGCGGGCGCGCAGCCGCAGCAACTCCCGTCCCCCGCGCGACCAGTCGGGCGTGCGCGACCTGGAGGTACAGTACAACGCCCTGTTCGCCGTGGGCGGCATTGACACGTTTCCCCCGTTGCATCGAGCATCACGTAGCCGTGATCTCATCAGCTCCCGTGCATGCCAGCGAACGGTTTCCTGGTGGCTTCTTGGAGATGACTGCGGCCCACACATTATTTACTGTAGACTACAGAAAACATCTTGGTATTTGGTTTTATTAACCTGTTATTGTTGAATGAGAATTATTTACTTTGTTCAGGAAAACATCACAGTCTATAGATTTGTTTTGAAGCGGGTCTTTTATTTAAATGTTTGGCAAATTCCATTTATGACTGCTTTGCACGTGGGAAGATACTGGAGTGTCCTCAGAAAACACGTAGAAATACGAAGGGGATAACCCTCAAGATCCATGCAGATGGATTCAATGATCCACTACTGTTTTCTCCTGGGCACTTTGTAGCCCACCGAGTTTGGGAGTTTCACACACCTGTGTGATCTACCAACCCATGCCTCCAAAGCCCTGGACCATGGGTGTGCCACCACCATGCTTGCTCATGGGCTGGAGTATAAATGTTATCCTTTGCAATGCCGTGTTTGTAAGCTAGACACGACAGTATTTAAATACATTTTTAAACTGGCAATAAATATACTATGCTTTTGCATGGGTATGATTTTTTTAATATTAAAATGTAAAGTGAAATATTTTAAGTGAAATTATGTTTTAGTCTTCAATTAATATTTAATTGTATACTCATTGTGCTGTCTTAAAGCATCATGAGAAGCACAACCTATTCGGAACTCGAACAGCAATGGTATTATCCTGTGTTGAATAACTGTTCGCAGAAGGGGATAACACAGAACTACTTCTGAGATTCCTTCAAGTGACCTTATCCATACTAGGGGGCAGCACTTGCCATCCGCCATGATATAGTGCAGTGTTCTTTATTGCAAGCCCCACGGGCCGCTGGTGGCCTTTAGTGAGGCCTCTGACGTGCGGCCGCCAACAATATACAAATGTTAAAGCACCCCTTACAGGTGGTGTGGCAGCCCTTACACCGATGTCTTACTAACGAAAGTCGCCCCCCTCTGAAAATGTGTGAAAAACGCTGATATAGTGAAAATATTTCTAACACAACAGTCAAAGTGTTATTATTGAATCTCAGAACTGGAATTTTGCGAAATGAAGTGCAAAACCAAATTTAATGCGATGGATGTTTTTTTTAATCTCAGTTGACCGGGTTCATAAACTCCCGTAGAATCACAGCTGTCTGCCGAGATATGAACCCAGGTTCTCAGCCGATACCAGCTCAGTGCTCTAACCTTTGAGCCAGCCGACCACCTCTTAATTTATTTTGGAAGCAAAATTTATGTAGTTGCTGCCATTGTGTAATGGTTACCACACTGGACTTCTATTGCAGACGTCGCCGGTTTGATTTCCCAACGTGGCAGATTAAACGATTGGGAATTTCATAAATATCCCCCCTCCCCCGCCTCTGTCCACCCAGCAGGATAAGTGGTACACCACAGTTACAGTTGATTGGCAGGTCGTGTGGAGGTCAGGTCAGCATGGAAGAGCAGGCCAAATACCCTTCAGAGGAGTCCTCGCAAGCTCCCTCTATTGGAGGCTCCCTTCTGCCAGCAGTGGCCTTGAGCACAATCAATTGCAGGGTTGCCTGCCTGCACCTTTACCACCTCGCAAAATGTCTTGAGTGCTTAACGGGCTGCATTGTTTCCATGTAATTCGCAGATGGCCAAGAAGGCGAAGTTAATAATGAAGAAGTCTCAGAAGCCGATGGGACGCAAGGGCAGGAGAGGCGAGGGCGACCGACACATCCCCGACCTCAAGCCCAAGCACCTGTTCACCGGCAAGCGTGGCAGCGGCACCAACGACCGTCGCTAAAGCTACCACACCGCCCGGCCCCCGACGGCTGGCCCTCTCACCGCCCGCATGACACCACAGTGCCACTGCTAGATGCTGCATGACAACTCGCTCCAGATATCTTTTGAATGTGGTGACCCATTATATATCTCTCTCGATCCACCCAACGATTATTGCACGTCGCAGGATCGCGAGAGATGGTGACGCCTTGGAAAGGCCAACGTCCAGCGGTGGGATTGATCGTGGCTGATGGCGATGATCCATCCCACACGGCACCACACACCTGGACAGCTGTAGATGGGAAACAACTGCTTGGTGTTCTGGTGAATGGCATTGTTCAAACAGTTTTCTTGCCTGCCCACAGTCTCCATGCTAAAGTTGTTTTATTATAAAAGTATGCCTTCTACAGGTTCACTTATTCAAGTGAATGGTGTGAAGTTTCTCATTTCTTAAAATGTGGAGTATGCATCAGCTTGGTGTTCTTAATAAACACATGCAGTGTTTACTTCCGCAAGTCCTATGGTTCGACTTGAAAGTGAAATTGTCCTTTAATATTTTATTCTGGAATGCCCCCAAATATGTTACTACAATACCAAGCCCCCATGATACATTGACACCGTTGTGTATTTTACAGGCTTAATGTGGTTCAGATTTCTACAAGTTGATCCATTAAATTATAATTTGTCGCTGATGATTGTTTTTCATTTTTTGGCATTTGCTTGAATGTCTAAAAGTGCATTAATATTGTATGTCATTTAATGTGATGCTTTTTAGCGGCAGTATTGAGTTTGCCTTCAGCTTAAAAAAATACTATTCATATTAAATTTTGATTTAAAGCTTTCGTGACTGCAGTAATTCATATTCTTAGCTCTTTCGGTAAAGTCACGTTGAAGGGAAACAATAAAATAATCAAATATACATGAAACAATAAAAATTCTCACGACGTTTCGACCATAACACAAACGGTCGTCATCAGGTGTGTCGGTTTGCATAAATTTATTTTTAAACGGTGTATTTATAAAAAAAACGTCAGGGCCACGCGCAGCAATTTGGCAGTTTATTTAGAAGGACTAGTCCATCTATGTTCTGAAAAGAGGAGGGAGGAGAAGAAAAATTAATGTATGCTGTCTGAAAGCCACTGTAAGCGTGAACAATCAATTAAGACCTGAAATGGTTTATCAAAATCTTTCCAATGATTGCTAAGCTAGAATCCATCTTCTCGGTTGAAATTGTCTCTGTGCTTGTGTATGTGGATAGCCTCATGAACGAATCTCTCATGGTAGCCAGATGGCTTACAAAGAACCTCTGTCTTGGAAAAGTCAATGTCATGTGAGCCTACTGAATTATAACAATGATCTGCCATGGCCAAGGTGTTGGTCCTACCGTGTTTAAGGTCTGCTTTGTGTTCATGAATGCGGTCCGAGACATGGCGTTTGGTTTCTCCAATGTATCTACTACCACCATTTCAGGTCTTAATTGATTCTTCACGCTTACAGTGGCTTTCAGACAGCATACATTAATTTTTCGTCTCCCCCCTCTTTTCTGAACATAGATGGACTCGTCCTTCTAAACAAACTGCCAAATCGCTGCCCGTGGTGTTAACGTTTTTTAAAAAGAAAAATACAAACACCGTTTGAAAATAAATAAATAAATGCGGACCGCCACTTCTTTCAAATGTTTCTTGCCGTTGGTTTTTTCACACCTGATGATGACCGTTTGTGTTATGGTCGAAACGTGAGAATTTTTTTGTTTTATATATTTTATTATTTTATTGTTTCCCTTCAACGTGACTTTACCGAAAGAGCTAAGAATATGAATTTCTGCAGTCACGAAAGCTTTAAATAAAAAAAATACTATTCATCTTTCTACGAACTGATGTACAAAAAGCCTACGTGTTAAACTGGTGTATAAATCATCTTATCAGTTGCAAAAAATCTACACACCCAATGTAGCTCACCCAGAGATTGCCTTTTATCCCGCAAGCCCTAAATGTGAAATATCTGCTGTCGTGACACCACGACGACTAAATCTTACAATGAATTCACAAACCATTAATATCAAACTTGCCCACACGTTTTAACTGATGTAAACAGCCATATAGACGCACAATTAAGGCTTAGGTCACTAATTCCTTCACTGCAAATTTCTTTAACTTGTGTTTTTCATGGTCATACGTCTTCCAACATATATACATCACCAATTCTTGCACGTAGGATGTATCACATTCGTGGTCGATGGATGCACGTAAGACATTTAAGTAAATAATCCGATTACGCATTAAAGTTGATAAAGCAGATGTTGCGATTATGATCCCTCTCTGGGGCTTGTACTCAGGGCGCCAAACGAATGCGTGGTCACAATTGGAATACATCCATGCCTGTTAAGTCCAAGCCTGCCCGGCTGTTTTATGGCCAGTAGGAGGCAGTACAGCAAAAACATTTCCGGCCATATATACAGATTGTTGCCTGCTACCGCTATGCATGGGGGTAATGTTGGCTCTTAATTATCCGCATGCAAAATGCGAGGGAATTGATAATAAATTTTAATTATCTGAAAAGGATTTAATGCTGTCGCCAAGTCGGAATGCATCCATGCACAGACGAGCATTGTGACGGTTCTTGTCACCACTGGAGGTCCTTTGACAGCCACTGATAAAGGTCTGGCCCTAAAAATTCGTGGTCACGCCACTGCTGGGGGAAAGACCTCTCTCGACTCGAGGGAGCTTTGGAGGGGTGTTTTTGGCCTCTTCCACGATGACCAAGCATTTCGTGGAAGAGGTAACGCTTTGTAATAAATGAAAATGGGCGGTTTTTCTGCTGTAGTCCAGGACTGCGTTCATCACTGATCCATCAGGACCAAACATTTCCTGGATAAGGTAGGTATTACCCCTCCTGTAGCCCAAGAATGCTGATGTGTTCTAGATTTGAAGCTTGACCTGATCCCATCCGTAAAGGATGTCATTCCTGATTTACAGTACCCTGGGGTTTACAAATTGAGCTGCACCTGTGGTGACTGCTATATCGGGGAGACGAAACGACATCTCTGACCGAATTCGCGAGCACAAATCTGATTTGAAACATGGCAGAACGAATTATTCTGCCGTAGCTGATCACTGTTACAACGCTGTGGGTGATCACGATATAGTTTTCTCCGATACCAAGGTTCTCTGCAAACCTACCGGTTTTTATCAGAGATTTGTCCACGAGGCAATTCAGATTTACAAACAGACAATTTCAACCAAGAGGATGGTTTCAAATTCAGCAATCGCTGGAAAGATGTTCTAAATCAAACCAAAGATTAATTTTCAATGGTACAGTATATTTTTTCAAGTAGTGGTATCACAAACTTTCACAGATGCTTATTTTCCCTTCACATCAACATGTAAACTCCCCCCCCCCCTCGCCGGTCTGAACATGTGCCCCCTACGTACATCATGCTCATTTTTATGCTAATTCCTTTGTCAAGGGGCTTTGTTTCCTCCCACACAGCTTAAAGGACGCGACCTGGGCTTGGCTGTTTTCACTCTAACGCTGTCCTCTGGACAGTCCGGTCCCTTCACCTGATGAAGGCCACTTGTGTTGTGGCTGAAACGTGATTTTTTGTTGTTTTATTTTTTTACCTACGTGACTTTACCGAATAAAACCAAAGAGAATGCTGATGTGGGTGATGGAGGTGGTAGCTATTGTGGTGGGTCGCACAAATGTGAAACTCTCCGTGGGCGTTGAGCCATACCCTGGTTCGTCATGAGCAGGCAGTGCATGTAAACGTTCATTAAGTGGCTGATAAACTCTTAACAGAGGACAGCAGAGCTTTGCCACCGCCTGGCTACCTTCACGGTTTTCCTTTGGTTCCTTATGCCTCGAGTTATTCTCTTTGAGAGTGAGCAAATACTGTGCGGTGCGTCACACGTTGACATTACAAAATTATGCTATTTTAAAATCGTACTATCAGCAGCCAAGGCCAATAATGAGGCATAGCTCTAGGAGTGGGCTGGGGGCACTGGAGGCTTGTGTCAATTCTTGTAGCCAGTGGTGGCTCGTGGCTTCATATCGAGGAGGCTACAATTCCCTAACTTGGGATTTCCAGGTAACGCGATAACCCATAAGAACATGGAAGCAAGGTCTGGTGGTGATGCACCAGTGCTGGATTTCTACCAAACCACGCGCCCATTTGGTGGAGAAAGTTTTGATGAGGCCACTACTATCGGATTCACATGAGATGGATTGCCCCTACAGTGGAACAGGAAATAACACGTAAGAAACATTGTTTAAAAAACTAAATTGGTTTGGACAGGACATCACTAGAAGCCACGATACATTCAGCAGTAAATAGGCAATGCCTGATGATGAATTGTAATAGGACCACGAGTGAGATCGTGCATGGCATAGCGTCAATCGCAAAAAAATGAGAAAGTTGCTCCGTTTAGAACTTTAGAAGATTAACACCAAGTGCTGTTAGCGAGCATCTATGAAGGCCAGAACCACGCTTGACCAAGAATAAGTTCCGATATCACTCACCACTTATGTTAGCCGAGAGACCAGGAATCGAACTTAGGGGAGCCAGGTTTGTAGCGCGGTACGCTAACCACTGCGCCACCGCTCCCCGTCACACACGCTCAGAACAAAACTAATGTATCTTCTTTGGTTCTTTCGGTAAAGTCACGTAGAATGAGAATAAAATAATAAATTGATAAAATAAAATAACAATAATATTCTCACGACGTTTCGGCCACAACACAAGCGGCCTTCATCAGGTGAAGGGACGAGACTGTCTGGTAGGACAGCGCTGGAGTGAAAGCCACGTTCAGATCACGGCCTTTAAGCTGTGTGAGAGGAACAAAGCGCCTTGACAAAGGAATTAGCATATAATTTAGCATTGAAATGGCTGAATGATTAGCTTGTGACTGGTCACAGAAATAGTTATGTTAAAAGTTAAAGCATACACATCCGCAGAGGCACCCCTTGACAATGGAATTAGCATAGAATTTAGCATTGAAATAGCTAAGTTAAAGCATACACATCCGCAGAGGCACCCCTTGACAATGGAATTAGCATAGAATTTAGCATTGAAATAGCTGAGTGATTACCGAAAGAACCAAAGAAGATGAATCATTGCAGTCACGAAAGCTTTAAATCGAAAACTAATGTATTTTTATTTTATCTGGTAAGGCCCAATGAGCTATGTAGCTTTTTTCATAAGCGATCTGGCCACAAATAATAGCTCATCGAAGTGGCTTGTGTTGACATTTATTACTGTCAAATACTCAGAACGCATGTTTATTCTAAATGTGGAAAGAAAAACCAGAGGACCTGAAGAAAAATCCACGCGACCACGGGAAGAACACGCAAACTCCAAATACACAGCAGGCGTCAGGCTCGGGATCGAACTCACCAACTCCCGCATAGCAGGCGAGGTAGTTAACATCTCTCCACTGTGGAGCCCCATTCGCCATGGTTCCCCACATTCTTGAGCCGTGTTTGCAAACCGAGCTGGTTCCGCCTTTGTCCGCTGTTTGCACACGCGGCCTCGAACTTCTATCAATTAGTGCACACGTTTTCTGTTAACGGTCAGTGTCTCTGTTGTGATCGCCAGTCTCCCCGATTGTTAACGTCGCCCCAACCAGTGCAGTCACTCCGCTGCTAAGCAGGTGGGGAAGGCGGCGTGGGGTGTGGGCAAGCGATGATTGTGCGCGTGCGCTAACCAACCGGGCGACACAAGGTAGACTCAGCCTTAAATGAGTACGTGGTGTGGAGAGTAAAAATAACCATTGGGAAAGACAAAGTGGCCGGGCGTGGTGCTTGGCCACCCACCCTTCTCGTAAGCCCGTAGCGGACCGAATAGGTGCTTGCTAACAGCACTCTCCCCTTTCCCCAGCAGTCTATGAAGGTTATAGGGGGATTTTTGGTGTACCCACCTGCACAGGTGTAACCAACTTCCACAGGTGCACCCACCTACAACAGGTATGTGTGGGTGTCTTACATCCTCCACGTGGCTACCATACGGGGTAAGAAGTTAGTTTTCAATCAATTTATTTGTTTATTTATTTATTTTGGTATAGTCCTGTGAGCCATTCGGCTCTTGAATCGGGTGCAACCACAACAAACAAAAACACGAACAAGAAAAACATCTTAAAGTGACTATGTGACTGTGCAAACAGAAAATCCACGAAATAAACAGCAAAATATTCCTGAAAAAGCACCGTACACCAACGCTGTGTGCAAAAAATCCCAGTGGGATGCAAGTCAAACAACAACAACCACAAGAAAACTTAGATTAAAGCCATCAGTCTAACTCCGTCTACAACAAAACAAACATGTCCAAACCCAAAAAACTTTTCCAAATCACCAAAAAATAAAGCCATAATTGCAATCGTTACAGTGATCACAGGGACTGTGACCGAATTTTTACAATAAACTACATAAATAACATGTAACACAAAATCCTAGAACCATAGCTGGCTGCATGAGTTACTCCACAACAACAGAGGCATCAGTCGGAGAACCAAATTTTTCAATGCACCTTTAAGATCAGCACGCTAAATCAAAATACAGATAATACTTTGCAGCGTCATCCAGAGCGAAACATTTTATTTTATTTACGCCAATGAATAGCAGTGGCAGCTAGGGGTGTACAACTCCTCTCGAGCAGTTTTGAGAGAATATTTCATTGGTAGCGATTCAAGTTGCAGTTTATTGGCAATAGCATTCCAGACTCTGGGGGCATCAATAGCGAAGGCCCTTCCTCCAGTTTTTGTACGGCAATAGGGAATGTGAAGCTGATAAATGAGCGAAGACCTGAGGTCAAATTTGTTCTTATAAACAGAGAGGAGATCCAGCAGGTGGTCTGCGGATTTTTTTGTAAGTACATCGTGAATAAATAAGATCTGGTGCACAAGCCGTCGAACATTAAGAGATGTTAAGTTTGACCCAATGTAGAGATCACAGTGGTGAGTCCTATATGGGTAGCTCAATGTAAATCTTAAGGCCGAGTGATAGATGGAATCAAGCTTCTTCAGTACAGTACTTGGGGCTGATTTATACACGATGTCACAGTAGTCAAGTAGAGGCAGTATAAATTTCGATTTAAAGCTTTCGTGACTGCAAGGATTCATCTTCTTTGGTTCTTTCGGTAAAGTCACGTAGAATGAGAATAAAATAATAAATTGATAAAATAAAATAGCACAATAATATTCTCACGACGTTTCGGCCGCTTGTGTTGTGGCCGAAACGTCGTGAGAATATTATTGTGTTATTTTATCTTATCAATTTATTATTTTATTCTCATTCTACGTGACTTTACCGAAAGAACCAAAGAAGATAGAGGCAGTATGGTAGCTTGTGTCGATACAGAAAACCAATTTTTTTGTCTTTTTACCTATATAATCAATGTGATCTTCAAAATTCAGTTTTGAATCCAGGATGACCCCAAGATACTTATAGATCTTGACTTGCTCTATTTGATAATTATTTAAGGAATGTAATTGGGGAAAAATAACTTCCTGCTTTAGTCCTGGTGAGAAGCATATCAGCTTGGTTTTGGAGGTATTCAGGACTAGTTTAAGAGCAACTAGCTGATGTTGTAGTTTGTTGAAATCACCCTGTAGCTTAGCAATCACGTCATCCAGAGAGCGGCCAGCAGTAATCAGTATCGTGTCATCTGCAAAAAGATTTACTCTGGAATGATCCAGGTCAGTGCCCAAGTCATTGACAAAAAGAGATAACAAAAGGGGGCCGAGGATGGAACCCTGTAGAACCCCTTTTGTTATCTTAACACTGTTTGACCTCCAACCATCTGTGAATACAGTTTGGGTGTGAGAAAAGAGGTAATTTTGTAACCATTTTACTGCGTTTTCGGAAAAACCGAGGCAACTTAGTTTCCTAAGCAGGGTGTTGTGGTCTACTGTATCAAAAGCTTTGGACAGGTCTAGAAAAAGACAGGCACAGTACTGCTTATTATCAAGACTACTGTAAATGTGATTCAGAGAGTCTAATGCAGCAGATGTGGTGCTGTATTTTTTTTCGGAACCCAGATTGTTTTAGATGTAGTAGATTGTTGGTAGACAGGAAACTGCTAATTTGGTATGTCAATAAATTTTCAAAATTTTCATCAAAGGGGACAAAATTGAGATAGGTCGGGAGTTATTTGGATCATCTTTAGGGCCCCCTTTGTGAAGTGGACGGACATAGGAATGTTTCCATTCTAGAGGAACTGATGCTTCTTTGATGGACAGGTTGAAAATATGGGCTATAGATTTGTATATTAGGTGACCAACAGTTAGTAGAGCAAAGACGGGAATACTATCTGCTCCGGTAGAGGAGGACCCTTTGAGGTAGGACAGTTGTTTCAGAACATTACTTTCGTGGATTGGCTGGAAACTAAATTCGTTTAATGTTTGGACAGGGGTGTAGGAATTTGCATGAGCAGGGGTGACTCCCAATACATTATCAAAAAGATTACCAGCTTCAGAAAAATGAAGGTTAAAATTGTCAACTATTTTTTGGGGATCTGAAAAATATTCCCCATTTCGGTTAAGCTCAACGGGCAGATTGTCTGTTTTGGATGCCTTTTCGATACATTTGATTTTTTCCAGAAAATCCTGGCATTTCCATGTGATTCCAGGAGAGTGGAGGAAAAGTAGGCATTTTTTGCATGCCGTATTTTTTTGAAGCATCTATTCCTTAAAATTCTGTATTCTAGCCAGTCATTGACCAAATTACTTTTCTGAGCACATGTCCAAGTATTGTCCCTAGTTTTCATGAGCGTTGTAATCAAAGGATCAAACCATGGTGGGCGGTTGCCTTTAGTTTTAAATCTAACCAACGGAGCATGTTTGTTAAGAATTTGAAGAAATGTGTACCTGAAGGTCTCCCAAGCCGTAGTAAGGTTGGAGATATCACAGACCTTGTTAATATCCGAGTGAAGCACATTATTAGCAAATGCCTGAGTGCTGAAGTGTCTCATAGAGTGCTTCTCAACCAATTTAGGGGGAGCTTTGGGTCTGGCTGATCATCTCACCCCAAAAATGATCTTTGTTGTTGTTCGTCGCTTTCGTGGCGAAGCTCCCGATGTAAATAATGCTTCGTCGTTGAGAGTTTAAGCGCGTGTGATTATTAATAAGTAGAGCGGTTCGAGTAGACTCTGGTAAATGTGCAGGCATCCCGTTAACGTTTTGACCAATTAGCGAAAATTGGAGACGGGGGAAACGTGTCTTTACCGAGCCTGCACTGCGCACAGCACGCCTGTGCTTGTGTCTTCTGCTGCGATCATCATCATCAGCAGCAGTGGAATCAGCAACATCATCAAGTCATGGTCATTATTAGATCATATCATAATAACAACCATTAAATCATAATCTTCACTGTCAAATACTTAAACTACGGTCATAATTAAAATAATAAAATGGTGGTTATCACCATGAAATAATTAAATAATATTTTCCAAACGTCATTATAATTCAATGATCACCACCGTCACTTGAGCGCGGTTCTGGAGCCGAGAGAGCTCACGTGAGGACTGTTGTGAAGGTGAGCAGCCATTTCCATTTCGTGTACACAGGTACTATTAGAGACTTGTTTACTTTATACACAGGTACTAATAGAGACTTGTTTATTTTATACACAAGTACTAATAGAGACTTGTTTATTTTATACACAAGTACTAATAGAGACTTGTTCACTTTATACACAGGTACTATTAGAGACTTGTTTACTTTATACACAGGTACAAATAGAGACTTGTTTACTTTATACACAGGTACTAATAGAGACTTGTTTACTTTATACACAGGTACTATTAGAGACTTGTTTACTTTATACACAGGTACTAATAGAGACTTGTTTACTTTATACACAGGTACTAATAGAGACTTGTTTACTTTATACACAGATACTAATAGAGACTTGTTTACTTTATACACAGGTACTAATAGAGACTTGTTTACTTTATACACAGGTACTATTAGAGACTTGTATACTTTATACACAGGTACTATTAGAGACTTGTATACTTTATACACAGGTACTATTAGAGACTTGTTTACTTTATACACAGGTACTATTAGAGACTTGTTTACTTTATACACAGGTACTAATAGAGACTTGTTCACTTTGTACACAGGTACTATTAGAGACTTGTTTACTTTATATACAGGTACTATTAGAGACTTGTTTACTTTATACGCAGGTACTATTAGAGACTTGTTTACTTTATACACAGGTACTATTAGAGACTTGTTTACTTTATACACAGGTACTATTAGAGACTTGTTTACTTTATACACAGGTACTAATAGAGACTTGTTTACTTTATACACAGGTACTATTAGAGACTTGTTTACTTTATACACAGGTACTATTAGAGACTTGTTTACTTCATACACAGGTACTAATAGAGACTTGTTTACTTTATACACAGGTACTATTAGAGACTTGTTTACTTTATACACAGGTACTAATAGAGACTTGTTTACTTTATACAGAGGTACTAATAGAGACTTGTTTACTTTATACACAGGTACTAATAGAGACTTGTTTACTTTATACACGGGTACTATTAGAGACTTGTTTACTTTATACACAGGTACTAATAGAGACTTGTTTACTTTATACACAGGTACTAATAGAGACTTGTTCAATTTATACACAGGTACTAATAGAGACTTGTTTACTTCATACACAGGTACTATTAGATACTTGTTTACTTCATGCACAGGTACTAATAGAGACTTGTTCACTTTATACACAGGTACTAATAGAGACTTGTTTACTTTATACACAGGTACTATTAGAGACTTGTTTATTTTATACACAGGTACTAATAGAGACTTGTTTACTTTATACACAGGTACTATTAGAGACTGCTTCACTTTTTTATCTTGCGTTATTACAAATTGCTTGTCTTTGTATTGCAATGTGATACTAACAAATGCTTAACAATGCGGTATTAGATGTTGCCTCACTTTCATATTTTATAATTACAAGATAGAGAGCTTGATTCTGGCGTATTACCAGAGAATGTAGTAGATAGACCGTCATCTGTAAATTATGATTTTTGCAAAACTGTATAACTTTCCACTGTATTATTTGAGATGGGCTGTACAACGTTATGCAGGATTGCAAATATTATAGATCGTTTGACACAACGATGAAATGTAAAGTTTGATAGTTGCATTATTATTGTATAGAGTATAAACTGATTAACTTAAATTTTAAACCACGCTTGACTGCCTCAATGGACTCGTAACAAAAGTCAAGAGTTTCCAACCCCTTTTGGCATTCCACTGCTGGATGAAGGACTCCCCACTCCACATCAGTTGTGATCTCCTTTATTGCACTTAAAACCATTGTCAGAAGCCTTTAGAGACCGCCTGCCATGGGTCATTAAAGCAATGCAGTCTTAAGAGTTCTTAAGATAACTGGGGAACTTTAGGGGTTTCCCGCCCTGTGCGGTGTTATTAGGGACTGGAAGATGCAGCTGAAACGTGTACAAATAGGCATGGAAAGGCGTACGCTTCACTGATAAACTTAAAGAGGAACACGTGGGTCAGGGAGGAGAGCTATATCGTATTGATTGTAAAGGAGACTGGGCTTGGGAAGGATGGTCCTGCATTGGAATGTTTGGCAAATTCCATTCACGAGTGTTTGGTTTTATTTGGGAGCAAACCGGAGAAAACACACGGATATGAAGGAGTGACTCAGCAGTACACACTACAATCTCCTGGCCACTTGGACCGATGCCTACAACACCTGGCAAGGCCCTGGTGGGCACCCATCCAGGAATTAACTAAGCTTAACCTTGCTTGGCTTCTGATATTTGACTATCAGGAGCATTCATGGTGATTTGGTCGTCAGAAAAAAATAGTCCTAAGACTCGGTGAGGCTTTCCTGGATAAACAAAATAAATATCGTAATAAAACAATACCTGCATTCATATTAAACGCATAATCTAAACAAAACATCTCACATCGCAGTGTTTTTAGCCTAGAGGACCCCCTACCATCAGCTTGTCCCATTAGGATATTTGCTTTTCACCGCAGAGACGTTTTGATCATGTACACGGCTGTGTCGGTGCGTTTAATGGTTGGGGGAGGGGGGATTAGACTGATGTGCGGTGGCACAAGAGTCATGGGGTATGAAAAGTTTACCTGCCGCCGCCCCAAGACATGATCCTGCGTGTGGAATTTGCCAACGTGGCATTGAAATCCTCTGCTGTGCACTGCAAACGCCGTGCTGTGTACACACACCGCTCAAAATGTTTTGACAATGACATGTTACGTGACTTTACCGAATAGAACCAAAGAGTATAGAGTATGTTACAGTGTGTTTTATTTGTGATTTTTTATACAGTGCGTGCAAGTGAAATGTTCTATATTACAAATCGTTATTATGTATGTTACACTTCCTTCGCATCTTACATAGCCAACAGTGCTAATCAGAGGTGCGGAGGAAGAACAACAAACGAAACACAAAGTAATCTCTAAAGAAATGAGTTTTCGAAAAGTGTACCTGTAGAGCGCTTTTGTAAATCCACTGCTGGATTATGGCCTCCCCACGGCTCTCCGTGTTTTTGGGATTTCAAGTACATGTTATTTAACCAGGTGGGAAGTCAAGAGACTCAAGATTATTTTATTTAAAACAATTACCTGGGGCATTAGTCGACCAGTAGGGGTTGGTAATTGTTGTGTGTCATACCAATAGAATCATTTTCGGTGTAATTTTCTAATTTTTGCAAATTTGATTGCTTGACCATACTTCATGATGCGTGTTAATGTGTGTTGAAGGTGGGAAGCAAAGATTTTTATTATTTTATGAAGCCTTGTCTGAAAGTCGTCGTCTCAGTATTGCAAGTCATTACGTGGCAAGCCTTACTAATTGGCTGAGTCTGGTAGTGGCGTTTTCAATGACACATTTATGATGATGATGGACGCTTGTATTGCGCCCGAAACGTCGTGATTTATTTTATACCTACGTGACTTTACCGAAAGAACCAAAGAGTATGTGCTTTATTGTTTAACACGTGGTAGGCTTTCGCGACCAATATTATCCATAAGAGCTTTTTTTGGGTTAGATCGCGTAGATATAAATTTGTCGTTAAACCCGCCACCACTCGACACAACCAACTAGTAAGGTTTGTCATGTTAACAGAAAATGCCAATTCGTTACTAGTACAGCACATTTGTGTGTTGGAGAGCAAATAAACACGTTTCGCCAATAATTACAACTAGCATCATCAGACGGACAGCCAGATTTGTACATGACAAACCTTAATAATTGGCTGTGTCGGGTGGTGGCGGTTTTAACGACACATTTATATTTACGCGATCTAACCCAAAAAACCTAGATCATGGACGTGCTTTACTGTGAACCAATGTTTCAGAGCAGTGAACTGTAAATGATCCAGTAGCTTTAAATGCCAGTAAGCATTTGGAAATTGTAATGAAACGTAATTGCGTTTATCCTTAACGACAGCTCGCTGTTTTGGAGTAGCTTGTGAGCTGTAACCCGGCAACATTTTCCGGTGACATCTCATTCCGACCGCGTTATTCACGGTAGTCACCAAGGTGAGCCTTTAATTAATGCATTTTGCATTTTGTGAATTGGGCCACTGCTGCTTATCCTGTCCGGGCGCACTTATCCTTTTCACACAGACGCACGGCCGCATTAGTGCCGATTGTAGGATTTCGTGAACGCAAACAATGGGCACATTCTTTAAACGGCTTAGCACCTCTACTCGGAACAATGGAGTACAGTGCTCACAAGCTCATGAGAGCTCTCAAGCGGGACCTCTTAGCAGCAGCCAGATTAGATGCGTGCTACCTAGCTGAGTCTCGACGCATCGAGTTACCAGCTCAAGGTTGCAACGGCTTCTCTGACAGAACGCAGGGGGGTTAGCCGCCTTTACGTCTGCTCATCACCTTCGCCTGATTAAGCCGTCGGCACTCACTCTCCCATGTGTTTTCGGATTTTACCGCGTGTTGGTTTAATTCGTGTGATGTCCGACGTTTCGCTCCGTGTGCTTCGGTTCCTGAATAAGCTCCCCGCGCGTGGAGGGAACAGCACGTGGTACAACTTGAACACCCATCGGAGAGCACAACCGTGATATCCGACGCAGCCGTCACTTGTTAACAGGAATGCTATATTGGTGAACACACGTCTTAACACACATACGGTGATTTCTCGACAGAAGGTGCAATCGTGATCAGTAGATCGGTCCTCCGATCATGCTTTGCGTATCACGTGACCTCACAATACTGCAGGTATAATTCGGTCACTTTTCTGTCTCGTACTGCGTGCGTGCGGCGGTATTGGCGGTACGTGTGTGAGCGGTAGTGGTGGTACGTGTGTGAATGGTAGTGGCGGTACGTGTGTGAGCGGTACGTGTGTGAGCGGTAGTGGTGGTACGTGTGTGAGCGGTAGTGGTGGTACATGTGTGAGCGGTACGTGTGCGAGTGGTAGTGGCGTTACGTGTGTGAGCGGTACGTGTGTGAGCGGTAGTGGTGGTACATGTGTGAGCGGTATGTGTGTGATCGGTACGTGTGCGAGTGGTAGTGGCGTTACGTGTGTGAGCGGTACGTGTGTGAGCGGTAGTGGTGGTACATGTGTGAGCGGTACCTGTGCGAGTGGTAGTGGCGTTACGTGTGTGAGCGGTAGTGGTGGTGCAGTGAGGGAAAAAAGTATTTGATCCCCTGCTGATTTTGTACGTTTGCCCACTGACAAAGAAATTATCAGTCTATAAATTTAATGGTTGGTTTATTTGAACAGTGAGAGACAGAATAACAACAAAAAAATCCGGAAAAACGCAAATAAAAAATGTTATAAATTGATTTGCATTTTAATGAGGGAAATAAGTATTTGACCCCCTCTCAATCAGAAAGATTTCTGACTCCCAGGTGTCTTTTTATACAGGTAACGAGCTGAGATTAGGAGCACAGTCTTAAAGGAAGTGCTCCTAATCTCAGCTTGTTACCTGTATAAAAGACACCTGTCCACAGAAGCAATCAATCAGATTCCAAACTCTCCACCATGGCCAAGACCAAAGAGCTCTCCAAGGATGTCAGGGACAAGATTGTAGACCTACACAAGGTTGGAATGGGCTACAAGACCATTGCCAAGCAGCTTGGTGAGAAGGTGACAACAAGTATTAAAGCTTTCGTGACTGCATAAAATTACTCATTGTTTTTTTTCGGTAAAGTCACGTATGTAGAAATACAATACAAAATTTTGAGCTGCCGTTTTGTATGTGTAAGATGTGCGTGTTTGAGCTGCCGTTTTGTATTTACAAGAGGTGGTCCTTTTTTGAGCTGCCGTTTTGTATGTGTAAGCTGTGCGTGTTTGAGCTGCCGCTCTCGCTCTGGCCCCTCCCCCCCTCCAACCGTATTTCCTATTTAAGCTTCTGTTCATCCCCTCCCCCCCTCTCTCTCTGCCTCCCTGTCCGTGTTTCCTCCCTCCTTACCTCTTGGTGGACTTGTATATGTATTTCTACTGACCGTGTACCTCGTATTTTTCATTCTATCTATGCTGGTATGTGCAATCCAAAGGTTGAACACGAAATTTAACACTTCTGAAATTCGTGGTCCGCCAGGAAGTGTTTATTGAATGCTCGTCTCTCATCTTTTTGTTGTATTTACCTCCGTGATTTGTTCTTGACACCTGATGAAGATCGCTTGCATTGTGATCGCAACGTCGTGATTGTTTTTTGTTTTAATATAATTTTATTGTATTTCTACATACGTGACTTTACCGAAAAAAACAAATGAGTAAGGTGACAACAGTTGGTGTGATTATTCGCAAATGGAAGAAACACAAAAGAACTGTCAATCTCCCTCGGCCTGGGGCTCCATGCAAGATCTCACCTCGTGGTGAGGAATCAGCCCAGAACTACACGGGGGGATCTTGTCAATGATCTCAAGGCAGCTGGGACCATAGTCACCAAGAAAACAATTGGTAACACACTACGCCGTGAAGGACTGAAATCCTGCAGCGCCCGCAAGGTGCCCCTACTCAAGAAAGAACATATACATGCCCGTCTGAAGTTTGCCAATGAACATCTGAATGATTCAGAGGACAACTGGGTGAAAGTGTTGTGGTCAGATGAGACCAAAATGGAGCTCTTTGGCATCAACTCAACTCGCCGTGTTTGGAGGAGGAGGAATGCTGCCTATGACCCCAAGAACACCATCCCCACCGTCAAACATAGAGGTGGAAACATTATGCTTTAGGGGTGTTTTTCTGCTAAGGAGACCGGACAACTTCACCGCATCAAAGGGACGATGGACGGGGCCATGTACCGTCAAATCTTGGGTGAGAACCTCCTTCCCTCAGCCAAGGCATTGAAAATGGGTCGTGGATGGGTATTCCAGCATGACATTGACCCAAAACACACGGCCAAGGCAACAAAGGAGTGGCTCAAGAAGAAGCACATTAAGGTCCTGGAGTGGCCTAGCCAGTCTCCAGACCTTAATCCCATAGAAAATCTGTGGAGGGAGCTGAAGGTTCGAGTTGCCAAACGTCAGCCTCAAAACCTTAATGACTTGGAGAAGATCTGCAAAGAGAAGTGGGACAAAATCGCTCCTGAGATGTGTGCAAACCTGGTGGCCAACTACAAGAAACGTCTGACCTCTGTGATTGCCAACAAGGGTTTTGCCACCAAGTACTAAGTCATATTTTGCAGAGGGGTCAAATACTTATTTCCCTCATTAAAATGCAAATCAATTTATAACATTTTTGACATGCGTTTTTCTGGATTTTGTTGTTGTTATTCTGTCTCTCACTGTTCAAATAAACCTACCATTAAAATTATAGACTGATCATTTCTTTGTTAGTGGGCAAACGTACAAAATCAGCAGGGGATCAAATACTTTTTTCCCTCACTGTACGTGTGTGAGCGGTAGTGGCGGTACGTGTGTGAGCGGTACGTGTGTGAGCGGTACGTGTGTGGGCGGTAGTGGCGGTATGTGTGTGGGCGGTAGTGGCGGTACGTGTGTGAGCGGTAGTGGTGGTACGTGTGTGAGCGGTACGTGTGTGAGCGGTACGTGTGTGAGCGGTACGTGTGTGAGCGGTACATGTGTGAGCGGTACATGTGTGAGCGGTACGTGTGTGAGTGGTAGTGGCGGTACGTGTGTGAGCGGTACGTGTGTGAGCGGTACGTGTGTGAGCGGTACGTGTGTGAGCGGTACGTGTGTGAGCGGTACGTGTGTGAGCGGTAGTGACGATACGTGTGTGAGCGGTACGTGTGTGAGCGGTGGTGGTGGTACGTGTGTGAGCGGTACGTGTGTGAGCGGTACGTGTGTGAGCGGTACGTGTGTGAGCGGTACGTGAGTGAGTGGTAGTGGTGGTACGTGTGTGAGCGGTACGTGTGTGAGCGGTACGTGAGTGAGTGGTAGTGGTGGTACGTGTGTGAGCGGTACGTGTCTGAGCGGTACGTGTGTGAGCGGTAGTGGTGGTACGCGTGTGAGCGGTAGTGGTGGTACGTGTGTGTGCGGTAGTGGCGGTACGCGTGTAAGCGGTAATGGTGGTACGCGTGTGAGCGGTAGTGGTGGTACGTGTGTGAGCGGTAGTGGTGGTACGTGTGTGAGCGGTAGTGTAGTAGCGGTTGGCGCTTTGCGCTACAAACCCGGTCATCCGAGTTCGATTCCCTCTCACGGTCAACACCGGTGACAATTATCTGAACCGTTCCTAGGTCTCTCCTAGGTCGACTCGGCCTCAAATGACTACCTGTTGCATTGTGTAAACACCACCACTGGGGAGATAAAGGCAACCGGGCGTGGTGCTGACCACCCACCGCCTCTTGTGCTGTGCAGGCCTTCATTAGGCGCTAACAGCACCTACCCCAAAAGTCTATTGCGCAATAAGTTCAACATACATCTCACACGTGCGTGCTCTACGTGGATCATGGCTTGTTTATTTGGCAGAGAAATGTGTAGACAAACCAGTTCTCGGTTGTGTTTTTCTGGCTCGACATGTTGCTCGGCATGATGTCCGACGTTTCACTCCACTTGCTGGGAGCATCTTCAGGAACTGATTTAAATTATAAATTCAGATTTTGAAGAAGCGTGATGTAGGACGAAACGTCGGATATCGTGCCGAATTCACTGTACGACCCGAGAGTACATCAGAGACCTACACAGTACCAATACCTACACAGTCGGACAAACACGTTTACCCTCTAAGTAATACAACGCACAAACGGTGTTTTCTGGATGGCAAAAGTGAGCGATTTTGACCAAGGGATCTGCCCTCCCATCATATCTCGTCACATGCAGCCTTATTTAGGGTTATGTTTTCCCTCGTCTCTCTGTATTCGAAATAAATCGTGATATTGAGACCTCTTCGCATATCTGCTGTTGTCTTAAGGCATGGCTCGGCAACCAAAATAACAAAAGGCATTTTTTATTGAATTCGGTAACTTTTCAATATTTCAAGAGGAGCAATGCATGTGACTACGAGACAGTCCTTTAATAAATAACGTCACGAAGTAGTCCTTAAAGAGCCGCTGGTTGAGAAAATGTCTCCAGCCGCTCTCTGTGACGGCAAGGATTTATTGCTGCACTGAACACGCTGAGGAAACAACACTCATGTTAAAGGTTCTGCATTGGACTAAATTTCTCTCTCTTGCAAAAGGACGGATCAACGGTTTAGTAATGAAATGATAAATGTTGTCGTATTACTCTTTGAATCAGAATCTTTTATTTAGACTGGAGGAATACAATGAGCTATGAAACTCTTTCACAGACGTCCAGTAGTACTCTCAGGGTTGCCTTGACTGACTGCTGAACGATAGACCTGTTTTTGTTTATACTGACATTGTTTTTATATGTGTGTGCGATTGAATAGTAGCAGTGTTTATTGTTAACAGTGGGATACAATACTATCCTTTATTGTTTAAATGCTCATTAAGTTCCCGATTGCATTGTTCCTTATCAAAGAAACCAGCAGTATTTGCTTAGCAAGCCTAACAAAAGATAAATGGAAGGATGAGACAAAAACAGTTTACTTGAATTACACTCCTCGATAAACCCTTCAGTTTAATTGGCAAAAATTTATATGTTAATGCGGAGAAAAGGAGGCACCCTTTTTCACATTTATTTTTAAATGACAAATATCGTATTTATGTGTACTGTGTATACATTGTTAAATCGTTATCGTAGCTCGTTGCTGTGCAAATGTAAATGTTGAGAAGTCGTAAAGCCCCAAGTGGGTAGAAAGGTCACTAGTTGGTTGATTCTATCTCATGCCTGAACGAGCAACCACGGCAAACAGCTGCGCTATAGAGATGACTCATATATTGATGCCTCACAGAAAGTTCACGGGTTTGGCATCTGATTGGCCTAGTTAGAGCAAAGCGGCCTGCCCAATTCAAGCTTATGAATGAACTTGTATTACTGTGCTTGTTGTTTACCCAGGAAACCCTCCGAGTCTCAAGACTATCTTTTGAGGATCACCCTGCCAAGTTTTTGCAGGAGGGGGCAATGTTGCAAGTTTGTGTAATTTAAATAGCATATTTTGGAGGTAAACTTTTGAGATGTTTGGTCAATACTACTAATATTGTATGTTGTTTTAGCTACGGGAGATCCGGAGGAAACCCATATAGGACAGAGGGAGAACATACACACAGAAAGGCACCTGAGTCGGGAATCTAAGCCAGGACCTCCGTGCTGCGAGGTGCAAGTGTTACTCTGCTGTGCCACTCTGTCCCCCATTTAATTTCTTGCACAAGTGACGATGCATTTACACCACCCAGCTGCAAAGTATTTAGCCTCGAGATGCACTGCATGAGAGGTGCGGTGTAAATAATAAATTATGGTGAACGTATAGCAAAGATCCTACCGAATTTTGGTGGGGTGGTAACCAATCCGCGTGTAACGATGCCTCCAATTCGTACAATGATCACTCGCAATACCCCCCCACCCGCGCGCCAGGCTGACCACACAGGTCACACACAAATGCTCCCAGGTGATTTTCCCAACTTCCGAAAGCGTGAAAATTATTGTGGCGAAAAGTGTGCCATCTGGGGGAAAATAATCCATCTGTGTGGTGGAGAAACAAGATGCATGTTGATAATTGATCTCCACCGCCATGGGTGATATGTCTATGAAAGCTACCGCTGGTGTTTGCAGAGCGAGTTAAGGATGCCATGAAGAGTTGGTTAAATAAACAATTTAAAATTATTTTCATTTTCCAAGGTAAAGCCCAGAGCTATGTAGCTCTTTTTCGAAATCGACCTGGCTACAAATAATATCTCAACGAAGTGGCTAATCATGTGGAAATTTATAGCAGCCAAATACTCGAAACGCATGTTTGTAAGCGTGGAGGGAAAAAACCAGAGGACCCAGAGAAAAATCCACGCGACCACGGGAAGAACACGCAAACTCCAAATACACAGCAGCAGGCGTCAGGGTCGGGATCAAACCCACTACCTCCTTCATACCAGGCGAGGGAGTTAACATCTCGCCACCGCAGCTTTTAAACATGAATTGATGTTGCATTATATTGACTCATGCTTAAATGTTTGCTTAGTTGCATCATCTGGAAAAAGCATTCCATAGGGAAATGTCACCTCTCGTAAACATCTGTTAGCTTATCTTGCCATGTACTGTTGAGCGGACAGATGGCCACACTTGCAGAAGCTTCTTCTCTCGTTTTTTTGTGCGCGAGTGTTTATTTACGTTTGTGTGTGAGTATTTGTGTGTTGGTCAAAAAAATGCAGACGTGCAGGCTTTCATTCCTCTCTCCGAACTCGAGACGCCACCCATGCCGAGGTGGCCGAAAATGAGTTTCGATTTTTTTCGCACGGTCCGCGCTTTTGGCGCATGACTCCAAGCGGCGATCGTGACTGGCACGGTGCGAAAGAAATTCAACATACAGTACATACATACGTGGATAATCAATACGACTGTGCCTCGGTAACTCTCGCCTCGGGGGCTACGTGGATCACGCATTGAATGTGCGTCTTAATTTGCACTCTTTGGTAAATAATAATAATAATGCTCTGCTCAATCCGGGCCTCGAGGGCTTTGGTTGTCGGCGAAAAGCGTGACGCAGGGAGGGAGTGGTACAAAGGGCAGGGCGGACGAACTCTCGTTGACGTGTGTGTGCGCGCCGTGCTATCTTTAGCCTCCGTCCCTCGGCTCGCTCACCTGTGTGCGGCTTTGAGTGTGCGGCATGGGCGCTTTGTCTGCCGCTGTGAAACTCGCTACTGACGTCCCGAGAGCAACAACAAAAAACCCCGCCACCGTAAGTAATCCTTGCCGTTCCTCGTTTGTGTTTTCGGATACCGAGTCGAGTTGGTGTTAGCCAGAGCGGGTCGCTTCGTCAGTGTGGACAGTTCTAGGTGGTGGTGGTGGTATGCGTGCGTTTACAAAGCTGGTGTTGGGCAAGATCAGCACAGGTAGGGTGTATAAGTTGTATGACGTGATGCAGCGTATTTGGAAAACCCATGTTGGAACTCAACTTGATCGTGTACAGTATTTGGACCATGTGATAATATGAGCAAAGATTGTCTTAAAAGTTTAAACTAATATTTTATATAACTTGCCTGACATGTTTACAGTGTCAGATTCATGACTTTGTGTCAGGTATAAGGGGAAGAAATAACATTTACATGGTAGGAAAAATACAATAGCTAACATCTCTAAGCACAAGCCAAAAGAGAATGCGGTTTGAAAGTTGAGTCTGTAGGTTTTTATCACTTGTACCCTATGGTTCATTGTCACTCAGTGGCGTCTGTGACAAATTGAGGTGTTCTTCTATATGCTACAGGTCCGTGCTTAACTGGTCCCACTTAAACCCTGGGTTCAAATACAGGGTTTTCAACTTCCCGTGGTTAAATCTGGTACTCATTAGTTCAGGAGCTTCAGACCATATGTTTGATTGTTGGTACCACCTGCACTGGCATCAATTTCGTGGTTCCAATGTCTTAATTTGGCTAATTAACAGTGAATTAAATAAATCGGCTACTAAGGTTTTTCTAACTTAGTATCAATTCTGCTCTGGCCCGGGCTGCCCGGGGAAACTAAACCGGAAGTATTTACATCTGACACCGTGACGTCGAAGCGCAGGGGCCCCCCAAAGCACGGGCCCCGGGACAGTCGCCCCAATTCGCCATAACCTAGGAACGTCTCTGGTTCTGGTCATGGACTACAAGTACAGTATGTTAATGGTCTTAGCCCAGTCACCAATGACTGTGCAAAAAACCCATTATATTCCAAAAATTTCAGAACTTTATTTGGTTAAACTCCAGCTTCAAGAATGTCAAATATGAGTTTGGCGGTCTTGGAACAAACCCTGGTCTTTATGGCCAAGCGGGTGGGAAAGTGCTATCTCCTAATGTGTGAACCAGAGGTCGCTTGAAGGGATCTCGGTGGTAGCTCTGTAATATCCTCTTCTGTGGGCAGATCTCTAACAAGGGGAGTTGCACTGCTCTGTGAGAGTTGCGAATGGTTTGTTAGCTCATGACACCGACAGCGCAAGCAGGATACATTTAGGTACAAATATCAAAAGATAAATTATTACAAAAAACACCACACTTAATTGGTGCTCGTACAGGCTTTTGCGGGTGCAATAATCATAAATCTGTTCCTTAACTGTCGTGGCGACGAGTTTAAGCCAAACAAATACATGAATTAGGCATCTCGAGTCTAAGCGGATGGATAAGAAATGTTCAGAACGCTAATGTTTGACAACAAGGACCTCGTGCAAGGTTGCATAACATGGACACTGTAGCTACAGGATACTGCTTGTAAATCTTTGTGATCTGTCGTCGCGGGAGGACAGCTGGCCTGGAACAGTAAATGGAAAGTGTTTTTGTCCCAGCTGTGGTGGTGACTTGCTTTTTTGCACCGGGTCTCCCGTGAAAATTAGATGCTCTCTGGGGGGTCTTACCTGCTCATAAGTAAAGGTCATCCGTTGCCTCGGCTTTGTGTTGACATCCATTTTGCTTCTGGGACAAACACAACTTCGAATTGCCACGTGAGGCTAGCTTTTCCTCGATTGCTTTGGTAAGTCATGTTTTCTTACAATTGGTCAAGTATTTAGAATATGCGCAACAATAACAAATGACAACACCGAAACTTCTCGGTGCTTATTTAGGGTCAATTTTAAACTTGCTGCGGTGGGTTTTAACTTCCAGGCATGCTGCCTTCTATGTTCAGTGCTCTATCAGACTCTGTTTCTTTATTCCATTGGCGTTTTCGGCTTTGTTTTATAATCAAATGAATGGGTGAACTGGCATTGACACTGCGTGCTTCCCATCACCTAACAATACGTCTCGGAGTACAGGTGCCCCTATTGGCAGCGGTCCCGACTGGCATTAATCTGCCAGTAGGGGGGGGGGGGTGACAACAGCGATGTGTGTAAGTTATGGGTACACTTTAAATGTTTTACAAATTTTAACTGAGCTTGACATTGTAATTTTTTTTGTCGGGGAAAACCGGGAGAAACAGGAAGAAAGCCATGCAAAATTCGGGGAGAACATAAAACTCCACTCAGAAAGGTGCCTGAATTGGGAACCTAACCCAGGTACTTATTCCTATGAGGCGTAAATGTTACCACTGCATACCATTACATAACGATTACGAACTTGATTTGTATAGTTCAGATACCACCAACTAATTATGGCAGATCAACTGTAATCATGTTTGGATGCATCGACTTTGCCCGTGGTTGGTTTGAACCAGTGGACTATTTATATCCTTGGTTCTTTCGGTAAAAATAATAAACATATAAAACAATATTTGTATTATTTTATTGTTTCCCTTCTACGTGACTTTTCCGAAAGAACCAAGAATATGAATCCCTGCAGTCACGAAAGCTTTAAATCAACATTTAAGTGGACTATTTGTTTATTGAACCTATAGGGCGGGGGAAGGGGGGCTGTACTTGCCACACGCAGCCAATGCATGGATTAGCGAGGTGCTATTGCTGGGGTATTTCTTTTTTATGTTGCTGGGGGTTACACACCAAAGCTCGTTAGTGGCCAGTCACTCGCTGCCCCTGCTGAGTAATTGCGTGGCAGGTAATGTAAACATTTGCCACAGCCCTTCGACCACTGTGATTGCTTTTGTTTGTGTAAACACTTTCATGTGGCTCTGTTTTTGTTTGCTGTCCATCGCTCTCTCTCGGTCTCGTGTCATAAATGCACAGATACTTTGACTGCAATTGAACCAGCTAATTTTTGGCTTTTAAATTAAATTACAAAAATAATTTCCGGCAAATAACACAACTCTATTTTGAATAATTCGACAAACATCCTCCAAACATCATTGCTGCATAACTAGTCCTGCTTATTAAACTCTGCCTTGCTATTTCTGAAGCGCTAACAGAGTGCATAATTAACAAGATTAATTCTGCTCGTTTTCAGGTCCTTCGTGTTCTCCCGAGTAACATGAAAATATGCTCTCGGTGGCCTTCGGTGCCATCGTTCAGGGCGAGCCTGACCCAGCCATGATCTCTCCTGCTCTTCCTCCTGACCCTGCGCTGGCATCCGACCCTTTCCCTGGCACCGTCCGCAAGCCCGGCCGCGTCAACACAAAGCGGCTGTCGTGGGCGAGAGGGAGCGCATCGTGGCGCGATGGGTCGTCACGCGAGCACAGCTACGATGGCGATGTGTCGGCGGAGGCTTCGCCGGCTCAAAATGGTAACAACAACAAAACGCCTCTTGCGAGTTTACGCTCTAAATAAAGCGCACCACGTGATTACACAGCGAGAAGGTGCGCGTGTTTGAACACGCTTGGCGCTTCGAAACATCTACTGTTGGTGGTTGATGTGGCAATGCTTTAGGGAAGGAATGCAATGTTGACCCGTGCACCATGGCCCTGCAGTGTGCAGTGGTGTTTTGCACAGCTCTTTGGGCGCACAACTGATACAGATGAATTCCCGATGACCAAAAATGTCCATCTCTGATGCACGGAGTTTATGGTTGCACGGCAGACAAAAAACTGTTGGCCATGCTTTCAACATGTACACACTGATTGCTTCTCAAGTACTCTGCCCAAGGACGGGTCCATGGCTCAAGTTCCCTCCTACCGATCAAATCCCACTAAGACTATTCACCTTGAGGACCAACCACACTCTGCATGAGGATTCTCGAGTCGTGCTAGAGAGAGATTGTGGAGGTGTGATATGATCACCGGATGCGCCATAACATGAAACCCAGAGCCTACAGGCACCTAGGCACTCTTTGCTTCTCGATCAAACTCTGTGGTGTTCATTTTCCTTGACCGGTAACACCCTCGTGTGCATCTGAGTTTTATGCAAAAATATATTTTTTCGACACTTCATTGCATTTATTTTTTCTTGTGGTTCAGTCCATGACGGTAGATTTGTTGTTTTATCAGGTTCTGATAAAACCCTAGGTGACATTGAATATCATCCACAGCCAAGAGTAGGGGTTAATTGAAAGGCATAGAAAGATAATATACACATAGATGATTGCATTCCTTGGTAGATTCCTCCTGCATGGATTTTACATTGGATTTTGCGCCTGGCGTTGTGGACCGAGCCACGAGTCGCGTGTGAGTGTCACATTGCTGCGGGCCTGCTGTGTGTATGCACTGCCTTGCGCTGCCAGTGGTTATCATCAGCGAAGCTATTGAGCCCTCATGCTCTGAGCGCTGCAACCCGTGGTGGAATTTGTGCTGCAGAATTCACACACTCGCATCGCCCACTCCCAGTGCATGCGAGTCGGTGAGCTGTGCTCCCACTCAATGCACTCATGAGGCCTTAGTGATATACAGCTTCTGCTGATGGCTCCACGAGAGGCTGTCTCTGATATGGCATAAATGACCATGTGTTTATTAACCGTGAGATACTGTTAATTCCAACGTGTTTACATAGGGTGGTTTGTGGTTGTTAACGACCAGTGCGCCAGCGTTCTAATCATGGCGTTTAAAAAGCCAAGAATTATGCCGTCCATAATTAACTTTTCATTTGTGCCCGATCAGGTTGTGTGCTGTGGAAAATCGGCCAATATTTGTGCACATTGAGCACTTATAAACTGAGTGGTTTGTTGTAGACGTTACCTCCCCTGTCGGCTCATAGTGGCGTACTAAACAAAACGGGTTGCTTGTATGCGGGGCGGTGCATTTGGTCGTCTAAGCCATTTTTAAATGCTTTAAAGGATTTTCTTCGATGGCTCATGCAGTGCAATACAGCGATCGCATAGGTGCTGCTTCACGTGACTACAAACATGTTTGGTCTGTGTTGCAGGAGGCTACAGCATTCACACGAGTGTGCACGAGTGGCTGGATGACAGTGCGTAAGTCGTGTGTTTTGAATATACACATTACACTTGCATTACAACACCGATCCTGCCTCTTGCCAGGACATTGCGTCAGGGGTCAGGAGAGAGTTTGAGGAATTGGTGCATGAGGCAGTTTCATCCCAGCACTGATAGTCCATTAGCTCTGGGCTCGTGGAACTACGGTGTTAGCCATGGCTGCGAAATGAGCTCGGGTTGCCGGGTTCCTAGCAGCAGTGCTGCACCGCAATGTAAACTTACACTGCTCTATAAAAATGAGTCGTGATGTGTTTAATGAGAGGCCAAACCCTGGATATCCCTTCCTCTATTCAAGGAATTGTGATGACAGCAGCGCAGCAGAGACGAGTAACTTGTGCAACAGAGGTGAGCGATATTTCTGTGTTTCTGCTTCATTGTGTTTTATGTTGTGCCAGTTACAATACAGGACATTGATTCAAACTGAATTCACTCAGTTTTTTGCTTTTCGTGTACAAGTGTCAAATCGTGTTTTTATTCCCCCCCCCCCCCCCGCCCAATTGAAATGTTTTGTTGCTGGAGTTGATTTGCTTTATTCAACATTGTTTTCAGGATCAATAGGATCAGAAGATGACCTTTCACTTGGGGCTGAAGGTAGGCCTTGGATCTCCATCTCATTAATGAGCTTATATAACTTTGAAATGTTTCACATCCATATTTGCTTCCTGTGCAGTTAGCACTTGTATTTTTGAGTGCAGCAAATATCAAAATAGCTTTCATAATCTCTTAAGTTCAACCGGTTTACTGGAATGTGGTTTTTAGATTTGCCTTTAAGCCTGAGCACGGAGAGGATACTGAGAGCCATCGGGTTATGAGCATAATTTGTTCCTGAGACCCGTTTTTAAGTTCAACGGTTCGTAAGTCTGAACACAATAATACACTGTATTTAAATTCCCATGTGGTCAGTGTTATGAAATTGCATGTAACACTATACAAAATACTGCAGAGTAAATAAAACATGAAATAAAGTAACATACATAGAAAAACCTGATTTCTTTTCACTTACCTTGAGTCCTGATGCTAACTTGTCGTCGGAAGGGGGGCAAGGAGTCGCCACAACTGCGCGTACACACAAAAGACAAAGATCCCCCGTATAGCCTTAATAGACTGTAGGGGCAAGTGCTGTTGGCGGGCACCTATAAAGGCCGGCATGGCACACGAGGGGGTGGGTGACCAACACCACGCCCGGCCGCCTTTGTCTCCCTAGTGGCGGTGTCTACACATCGCACCAGGTACTCATTTGAGGCCTAGTCGACCTAGGGGAGGCTCAGGACGGGTTCAGATAATCGTCACTGGTGTTGGCCGTGAGTGGGAATCGAACTCGGGTTGCCAGGTTCAGTAGAGCAGCACGCTAACCGCTACACTACCGCTCCCCACACAAAGACAGGCACATACACAAAGACAGATACACACACACCATAACTACAAGGATCCCCCATATACCCTTAACAAGCTGGTGGGGCAAGGGCTGTTAGCGAGCAGTGTATATGAAGGCCGGCATGGCACACGAGGGGGTGATTGGCCAGCGCCTTTGTCTGCCCAGTGGCGATGTTTACACACCACACCAGGTCCTGGTGTTGGAAGTTCCTGGTGTTAGAAGTTCGAGGACTGTCTATACTCATAATGACTTTTTCTTTATCCAGTTTACTGCCTGCAGTAAAATAGCTGTAACCATTTGGGTAGTGCCGCGAGAAATGGTTAAACTTTGGACCCTGGAGATTAAAATCTTCCAATCACTCGAGGTTACTTTAAGGGGCTCAAATATGTGCATGCTAAAGGGGTTTGCTGTATCCTGCGCACCACAGCAATGCTTTAGTGAAAAGATAATTACGTCAAATTGTTCACCGGTGGCATGGGTCCTGGTAGTGCAAGGAATACCCCCGCTGCATCGCAGACCTCGGTGATATTTCTGGGTCACGGCTCGGTGTCACAATGTCAGGCATTCCCAGCGTGACAGGCTCACAGTCCTGCAAACTTCTCTACCGGCTTGTCTGACGACTGACCAGCGTGCACCCCAACTCATAACATTTATTGATAACCTTTATCGGCACTTCCGGCAACGTTGATCCTGAACCCTCGTTCACATGAGCTGCCCACTGGTGTTTAGCAGAATTATGATCGCAGAACTCGAGGAGCCGCTGGCTGCTGGGAGCTGCCGCAGGTGTTGGCGTTGCCTCAGGACTCGCCGGTGGTTATTGACTGGCATTGGCCGGATGGGAATAAACACAGCCGTGTGCCACAGTTCATTCATAACGATTCGAACGCAGCCGACATGCCATTACGGCAAAATTAAGTAAGATTAACTGCGCCTTAACTGTTGCTGCAGTTTCTGGGAATTGGTATCTTCTTGAACAGCACCGCCACTCATTAGGCCACCCGCTAGACTGCGTTGCTGCTTCTGTAGAGCGAATTTGAGCCTCTCTTGGCTCGCTTTTGGAGATTTGGTAATGCATGGTAAGTGACATCTGCTCAGGAAGTTTACAATTTAGTCGTGTTTAGCATCCAGCAGAGACCCCCCATGCTGCTCAAAAAACAAACATGATCATGTGATTGGAGGTCACCTCCAATTCACGTACAGCCACTTTTTAAATCCATTACTGGATGAAGGGCTCCCCACACAGTGTCGGTTCGTGGTGGTTGTTTGACTGCACTTAACCTGCACTAATTATTTGGTGATGCTGCGTTGGCAGTGGTGCACAAGCACAATTAACAAATAACTTAAGTCCCTCGTCAAAAACACTGCCTTAAATGAAAACATAAAGACATATAATCGGCAACGTTTTGGGAAATGGCCCTTCATCAAAGCACATAAACAGAGGCCAGAGAGATAGAGTGGATGATAAGAGTTGAGACTGCACTTAACACCATGGAGGCTGATGGGAATTTGATTGAACTTTTTTTTGTATCAAATAAACCCTTCAATAATCAAAATAATTATTAAACAAGTGCATTTACATTTTTAAAAAACTCATGTTGCTGGCACAATGCATTGTGGGAAGGTTTATTCTTGTGAGGACAAACAAGGCTCAACCCCCCTGCAAGTGCATTCCTGGTAACCAGTCACTGTTTCAATAAATGCATGGTTAACGACTGCTGGTCAGTGCAAGGCTGGTATAGAATAGAAGTGCCAAGGATTGGTTGAAATATCAGACACCACTGATATTAGCCGTGGCTGCTGGGTTCATAGCACGGTGTGCAAACCACTGCGCCACTGCTCGGCTCATCACTTCCGACTAGTTTTTACTATTTAACAATTACTTTAGTACTGCGCTAGCTTTGCAGGGAAAAGGAAAACCGATAATTTCTTAACGTGATAAGGATTCATTCTTTTCGTGTCTATCAGGCCATTATAGACAGACCAGTGATGATGGCCATTCGTGGGCACAGGCCCTCGTACGGTCTGTAACTGAGCTCATATCGTCAATGTGGTATTGATTGCAGTAATAATAAACTAGAAATGCACTGCCGAATATCGTGAAGCGGAGCAAAGACTGTGGTATACAAACAATCGTCTTTCCGTGATGTGATCTGTTGTTGACAAATTACTGAATTTGACGAACGGTCCTGGTGCCTGGTGGCAGCTAATGTCATCGCGCTGGTGAAAATCTGTCACTTGTCCGCTTGTCTCAGCATCTGTCCACATGGATCATGATTCCCTCTTTGCGAAATAAAAAAACAAGTCACTTTCATTACTTGTTTCCATTCCGCAAACGCTTTATTTGATTTGTTACATGAATACAGGATTAATGTTTTATGGTGACAAATCACTGCAATGATTGATATCCTGCTGTTATTTAAGGAAAAACATCGAAGCCAGTTTTCAAAACTAAAGAACTTCGTAGCACGTTGCATAAATCACAATTTGTTATTACGCCACTCGCAATTCTAAAAATAAAACCTTTTAATGAATGTCCTTATTGTGCGGAAAGCATTAGTTAACCTTGTTTACGCAGAAAGGCACTAGGAGTATTGTTCAACTGAATGAAAAGGGCCATCTGCTTCTGCTGGCTAATTACCGTCCACGTGCGTTACCATTCGCTAATGCGCGATAACGCATGATGTCGTCCCGTCTGCCACAGCCAATCGCCTGTCGCCTCTGGCTTGACTTCCCTCCTCCTAATCGATTGTTGGCCACGCATCTTTTTGATAAAGCGGACCAGCGAATCATCTCTTAAGTGATGTGGTAGGGGGGATGGTTTGGCATTTGAGTTGAGCTGCATCGCGTTGTTTGCACAACCCCTGTGTGTGGCCTGTAGACCGCACCATCATCATGGGCAGTGACGTGGCCCAATAGCGCGTTCACCGCCTGTTGCCAATGGTTCCCTGTTATAATCCGACAGGCCACCCTGGTTATTACTACGAGTGTATCGTAAAATGTGCTATCGTGTACATAAAGTGGGTGTAAAAAATAAGCCTAACAAACGAGTAGGTCATTGTGTCCAAATTTGCAGAATTAAGAAAATATTACCTGCAGATTACTCAATTGTAATTACACATAGCAATCACTGCCTCCCCCACCCTACTGGCAGCCTAATGCCAATTGCAGACCAGGTGCTGAGTACCTATGCATTCGTTAATGCCAGTTCGGTTCTATCACTGGATGTGTGCGCTGTGTGCGCTGTGTGCACCATGTATTTTCCTGTCTCGTGTAATTTACCGTGGCATGGGATGGCACTTTCGCTTCCCCCTTCCCATCCTCGATGACTGGGACCCATGCATCTGGATTTACTGCCGCCAGTTTTCCGTTTCATCCCTTTTTTTAAAAGAGACTTTCATCATTTGCTTACATTATAGAGCCACACTTACTTTGTAACTGGCTTCGTGAGTGTAGCCTCTTCTGGTTTGTTGTAAACGAATATATAATATGTAGCATACGTCTCTATTATGGAAGTAGCATACGCATATACATGTACAGTCAATCTGTAAATCCACTGCTGGATGAGGGGCTGCCCATATCGTGTGAGTTCTGGGGGTAATTTTACCATACCTCACCATGCCGATCAGCGTGGGTTGAAGGTGAGGAGGAGCATATATGTGGTAGCATATAAATAGAGTAAACTAAAATGTATTTTGCTGCACTGTCCTCTGGCACACCACCACATAGCCCTGTATCCCGATAACAACCTGTTTGTGGACGGTGATCATGCATCCGAGCACCTTCCAGGCTCAGACCTGCTTAGCTTCCAAGATCTGGTTATGGGTGCATTCCAGATGATTTCGTCATGGGCTTATGCTAGTAATGCCCCTTATTTATCCAGGAAAGCCTCACCAAGTCTCAATACTCTTTTTCCAGGGCGCTTCTGTCTTGAGATATTTTTCCAAATCCATTTAATAGGTGTTTGGCGTGTGGGAGTACACCAGAGTTCCCGGAGAAAATCAAACACACATGAGGGTTGAACACTCAGCACTGCCATCTCCTCACCATAAATGCACTGCATATTTCCACATTGTCTCATTCTCTTAAAAATATACAAAGTCCACCTTCAGCTTATCTCCGTGTTTAATTTGCAGATCGGCACTTTGTTTGAAAAGAAAAAGTTGGCATCTTCTCTGTGTTCAGCCGTGCTCTTTATATCTAACAAGCAAAGTCTATCAGAAAGGGCTAAATGTATAAAGGCGCAAATTGTAAAAATCATAAAACTAGCAAACCGCGGAGGCATTTTATAATAAAGCATGAATAACGATCATGCAGCAGTCCTGGGGACTAAAACCCAGTGTGAAGATGTTGACGCTAATTCGTTCCATTTCAGCCGGGAGCATTCGGGAGTTTCTCGCCAACGGCGTTGACCCCTCAAGGTCAGTGACTGCAACTGCCGCGCCTAGCGAGTCTCCGAGTAATTTTCCACCAAACCCTGCCCCCCACACTTGCTTTGAGTGCTTTTTACCGAAGTTGACACGTTCATTTTGTGTTCCTGTGAACTTCACTTGTTCCTTTTTTATCCTTGTCGGTACGGAGATGATGACGAATATATTTATTTAGCGTTTCACACACTCCAATTACGGGAGGTGCTGTGTGAGTCGTTTTAAGTGTTGACTTTCCTTGTGTGGAGCTGTCGTGGTGCGTGGTGACTCATTACTCATTTTCTTGTTCAGAACGGTGTATTTGTTTTAAAAAAGCAAATTACTTGAACTGTCTTGCCGTGTTTTGCACCTGATGAGCACGGTTGGCTACGTATGGTGTGACAGAAGTTCCACGTACATGCATACAACAAAACCTTTTGGGTTTAAGGTTTGATAGTCTTGTGAACGCCACACTAGCTGCTGCTGTTGACACGTATCATTACCAATTAAATAAAAACTAATTATCAACGTCTTATCTGTGGGTTTGAAGTTGGCTGATAAGGTCGAGCTGGGATCTAATTTAAACTCTAAAGCCACGTTAACCGCTGCAAATAAGGCATGCTTGTTCATATTCTGAGCGAATAGCGTGTTCTTGGCAGGTGTGGAATTTTCAAACACATCAATAATATTTATCTCATGTTTGCTGAGTCGAGTGTTGGGGTGGCCTTGGTGGTGAACATCACGAACATGACTTGTGCTTCAGTGTCATCGTATGTCATTAAATTGCCATTATAAGACCGTGGCGTGTGCCAGTCCACTACTGTATGAGGGCCACCCCACGCCGTGCCAGTTGTTGGAACGTGTAACCATACTTCACCACGCTGGTCAGTGCGATTTGGCGAAGGTGCAGACCATAGATGAGGGAGCAGAGAAGCACAGCACACCAATGGCTTGTACTTCACTGCCCTCTACTGACCACCACCCCATAGCTCCACACCCCATAACGACGACCTGTTTCACGCATGCTGGTCACACATGTGAGCACTATCCACGCTCAGCCCTGCTTGACTTCCGCGATCTGACCAGAATTGACCCTTGAGCAAAAATTAAAACCTCGGGCACATTCCTGGTGATTTCGGCCCGAATGTGACACAATGATGCCTCGATCTTTAGTGCTGGTGAGTGTCGCAGTGTCACCATATAACGTGACACAGCGATGCATGTCTCATCATCGCTGCGTCACATGACATTGATGTGGGCGTGTTCTTCGTTGACTTTGTGGGAAGTGGCGGCGAAGTGGTTAGCGCATTGCATTACGATCCTGATGACCCAAGCTCGATTCTCGCTCGCAGCCAACATCGGTGACGGATACCTGAGCCGCTGCTGACGTCCCATAGTTTAAATCAGCCTTAAATGAGTACCTGGTGCGGTGTGTAAACTTCCACAATGGAGAGACAAAGGCGGCCGGGCGTGGTGTTTTCCACCCACCCCCTCGTGTACCGTGTTGACCTTCATAGGTGCTCTCGAACAGCACTTACCCCAACAGTCTATGTGTCGTGTCTTGTTAAGTTACTCACACCGACACGTTGTAACAAGTCACTTGCTTACACTTTATTTCACCTGTTCTCACGCCAGTTGTAGGCACTCCTATAACTATCTGTACGGTCACATACACTTGACTTCTCCCCGCTATTATCTCTTCTGCACCGCACTCAGCAACTCCGCACTCAGCGACTCTGCACACAGCATCTTCGCACTCAGCGACTCCGCACACAGCAGCTCCGCACTCAGCGACTCCGCACACAGCAGCTTCGCACTCAGCGACTCTACACACAGTAACTTCGCACTCAGCGACTCTACACACAGTAACTTCGCACTCAGCGACTCTGCACACAGCAACTTCACACTCAGCGACTCTGCATCTCCACCGCTGTGCTCACCTACGCTCCCTCATACCCGCTCACCTGTCTGTCCTGGGCGGGGGGTTCAGCCAACACCCGCCCAGCGACGGCATGACGGTTGAGGTACCGTTGACGGTTTGAGCGGCAGCGGCGAGATGTCTTCGCTCTTGGTTCCTGGGAAAAACTCCCTCTCCGCTTACGCTCACTCCCCTTATATATCTCTCCTCATTCCGAGTCCTCACGTGCTCCCCCTCAAGCCGCCGCCAGCCCGGCGCCTGTTGCCCCATTAATCCCTTATCATCACCCCCCATCTCCCGTATCCTAGACGCCAACCTCTGGTCACAGCGTACCCTCTGTTCGACCTCTGTTGCGCCCGCTTAACAGCGCGCACCGCGTACATCTCTGTAAGCAACACGGGGAGGGGGGGGTCCTTTGTCTTTGATTCATTGTCACCAAATGACACAGCAATATTTTTTTTCAGTGTGACTACACCACGCGAAACAGTGGTGTGCTCATGTATTATTATTATTATTGTTGTCGTGATGCGGCGGGGTTGTTTCCCCCCCCCCAGTGCTGGCGCGCGGTGTGGTGTGCCGGGCGCCGGGCACTCCACACCGCCCATGGCGCTGTTGTCGCCGACTCAGAACGTTCTGCTCGGTGGTGCCAACATGGGCAGCAGCTTCAACTCGTGCCACTCGATCCTCAGTGGCGGGTCCGTCTCCAAGTGAGAACAAACCTTCCCCCCACTCCATAAATGGCGCAAGATGAAGCAGACTTTTGTCTGTCTCGCCATGTAAAACATATGTGAATGCTGATGAGAGCCAGCAGGTCTAAACTGATTTAAAGCTTTCGTGACTGCAGTAATTCATATTCTTAGTTTTTTCGGTAAAGTCACGTTGAAGAGAAACAACAAAATAACAAAATATATATAAAACAATAAAAAAAATTCTCACGACGTTTCGACCATAACTCAAACGGTCATCATCAGGTGTGTCGGTTTGCATAAATTTATTTTAAAAACGGCACATTTATTTATTTATTTAAAAAACGTTGGCGTCACGCGCAGCGATTGGCAGTTTGCCCAGGACTAGTCCATCTATTTTTTTTTTAAAGAGGAGGGGGGAGACGAAATTTTTTATAATGTATGCTGTCTGAAAGCCACTGTAAGCGTGAACAATCAATCAAGAACTGAAATGATTTATCAAATCTTTCCAATGATATCTTAGCAATCATTGGAAAGATTTGATAAATCATTTCAGTTCTTGATTGATTGTTCACGCTTATAGTGGCTTTCAGACAGCATACATTATACAAAATTTCGTCTCCCCCCTCCTCTTTTCAAAAAAAATAGATGGACTAGTCCTGGGCAAACTGCCAATCGCTGCGCGTGACGCCAACGTTTTTTTTATAAATAAATAAATGTGCCGTTTTAAAAATAAATTTATGCAAACCGACACACCTGATGATGACCGTTTGAGTTATGGTCGAAACGTCGTGAGAATTTTTTATTGTTTTATATATATTTTGTTATTTTGTTGTTTCTCTTCAACGTGACTTTACCGAAAAAACTAAGAATATAGGTCTAAACTGGTTAATGGTTTGCTGCTGCTGTGTAAAATGTATCCAGAAGATGAATTAGCTGATGGACTTGGCAGGTAGTTAGATATGCTTGTGGAGATACAAATGGGAGGTGTGTTTATTTATCTGAGAAAAAAAATACAGAAAACTGCATTTTGACAAAAGAGGGATTGGGTAGGGTCAGGGCAAGGACAGATTGGAGATCGGAGAGAGAGCAACACCGCAGCACAACCCAGGACACAGAATCTGGGGCCCAGTGCCATCAATAACTCTGATCCCCAGGGGCAGCCAGAGCAGCACCAATGTATGTAGTCAACCGTGCTAATATTCCATATACACTGCATATCTGAATACAGGTGATCAACCTACTAAAATAATAGTGATATATTATACAGAGAACATCATTTTCTTCCAAAGCTTCGACATATCCTTCCACCAATATCAATTCACTCGTTAATCTTTTAACCTTTTCCTCTGCAAGATACGGAGTTGTCCTTTGCAATATTCAATCGATATTCGACCACCTGATTTAAAGCTTTCGTGACTGCAGTAATTCATATTCTTAGTTTTTTCGGTAAAGTCACGTTGAAGAGAAACAACAAAATATATATATTTTGTTATTTTGTTGTTTCTCTTCAACGTGACTTTACCGAAAAAACTAAGAATATTCGACCACCTGTTAGGAGAGGAAAGTAAGAGATGTGAGAAATGTGTGGGGTATTCATAAATGGATCACCGTGGTGTACAAAGATCCCCCTATAACCTAAACAAACTTTTGGGGCAAGTGCTGTTAGCGAGCACCTAATGAAGGCCGGCACAGCACACGAGGGGGTGAGTGGCCAACACCACGCCTCGCTACCTTTGTCTCCCCAGTGGCGATGTTTACACACCACACCAGGTACTCATTTGAGGCCGAGTCGACCTAGGGGAGGCCTATAACCGGTTCAGATAATCGTTACTGGTGTTGGCCATGAGCGGGAATCGAACTCGGGTCACCGGGTTCGCAGTGCAGCGCGCTAACCTCAACACTACCGCTCCCCACCGTGGTGTGCACACATATGTGCTCTCGCTCTCGGTGCGTGCCACGCGCGTAGCTTGTCTGACCTGCTGGAGCTGCGAGGCGACGACCCCGAGGGGCTGCTGCTGGAGCTGGGCTTCGGCGAGGAGGAGGAGGATGTGGCAGCACGCGTACCACCGCGCTTCTTCAGCACACCCTCGGCCGCCCGCGGAATCGACCTGCGCGTCTTCCTGCGAGCACAGCTCCAACGGATGGACGAGGAGAGCCCTACGATCGCCAGTCAGTACCTCCCCTCTCTCGGCCGTGCCGCCTCCGTCGTGTCGAGCTTCCCCCTTTCTCGCTGTCCTCCTCCCCCCTCTTTTGCAGCAGCCTCCTCCTAAGAGAAGAACAGAAGAAGATGAGATTGCCGGTTGATGAGAGTACAGCAAGTAGGTTTCTGTAGTACAATGTTCCTTAAACAGCAGTCGTCAGGACCCACACGTGGTGTGTATTGTGTATGCAGTGCGGAGCACTTTCATTACTGACCCACTCATACTGGGCATCTGTGAAAAAGAGCTTCATTGGATTCCTCCAGTCCAAATAAAAATTCTGATTCTGATTTGCATGCAAATAGAAATGGTTAGAAATTACAGAAGGCTGCACAGTGGGGGGGGGGGGGGGGTCGCTGCTGGAGTGACCGTGTGGTGGGACCTCCTTTGCCAGTACCAAAATATGAGAATAGCTTTTCCCCTTTTTGAGACTAGGCTCAAAAGAAAGCTGTCTCTGGTGTGGACCAATAAGTTTCAAGCATATATTATCAGAGTGTTTTTGTTTGCATTCTGACCACAAGTATATGTGGTTAATGCAGATATGATTCCTTGTAAAATGTTTCAGTTTGGTGTTTTAAAATTTTAACACAGCTGTTTGTTGCCAGAAAAAAGGGAAAAAACCTATTCTCAGAGTACACCCCCTCGCGTTAACCTCAGCTGCTCTCCTTTTCCGTAAGTTGAAAGATTATCCTCAAAACACTGGCCTAACATGCTAGGGACATTTTTGAGACTCACGAATGTCTTCCTGGGAAAAACAAAATCCTATTGAAGCATTGAGAAATTCATGGAACATATCTTCCACTGCTTCTCTAATGATATGTGTGTGTGTGGCTTGAATGACCAGTGGGAGCGGTAGTGTAGAGGTTAGTGTGCTGCACGACGAATCTGGTAACCCGAGTACGATTCCCTCTCACCGCCAACACGAGTGACAATTATTTGAACCGGTCTGGGCCTCCCATAGCTTGACTCAGCTTGAAATGAGTACTTTGTGTGATGTGTGTAAACATCGCCACTAGGGAGATAAACGCGGTTTGGGCGTGGTGCTGGTGACCCACCTCCTCGTGTGCCATGCCGGCCTTCATAGGAGCTCTCTAAAAGCACTTGCCTCAACAGTCTGTTAAGGCTATATGGGGTATCTTTGTTTTGGAATGACCAGTGCAGAGTCTGAGTGATACGAGATGCTATGACAAGAAGACCTTTAAACATGCCAATAATTATTGTTTATATTGCTTATAGAATGCTTCATGCAGCTAGGCCTCGGCAAGGTAAGGTAATTTACCTTTTTTACCGGATAAAAGGGTAAAGGTATCGACATGCCAAGGGGTAAGGTAAAGGGTAGGGTAAAGGTAGCTCGGAAGAATTACCCGGTAGGGTAAAGGTAGCACGAAGTATTACCCGGTAAATACGGTGCCTTGTTTACCGCTAAAAGCTCCGTGGTGCAGTCCATGGCCTCCATTTAATAAGTAATATTAAACAAAATTTGTATCGCGCTTTAATGAAATGTACTAGTAATAGCAGAACTCCACGACTCCAGGAAGTGGCCCCGAAGCTGGCCATAACGTAAGGGACTGTGGCCAATTACAGCCAACGTCAGTTGAGCGTGGACAATTAGACCCAAACCGAAACATAACATATAAAAAAGATCGTTTAAAAATATATTTTTAATGATAGAATATAGTATTGTCATCAGTATGACATAAGTATACCAAGTTTGCAGTTGATACCACATTGGAAAGTGGGTTAAAATTGAGTTACAAGATTTGAGGATACAACAACGACAGTAGACAGTGAGTTAAAATAAAACGTGTAAAATTGTAATAATCGAGAGTATTCTATATGAATAAAGCGCTCTACCTAGCATTTACCTGTTATAAACCTTTTTCATGTGTAGTACCCCAGTAATTACCCTGTAATCGGGTAATTTGTATTGGGTAAGGGTAAAAGGTAGGGTAAAGGTAGGCTCGTTGCTTTTTACCTTTTACCTTACCTGCTAAAGGGCAAAAGGTAGGGTAGAGTGATTGTATTGTGGTAAGGTAAAAGGTAGGGTAAAGGTAGGCTCGTTGTTTTTACCTGTTACCTTTTACCTTACCTTGCCGAGGCCTACATGCAGCTATGACTGCATCATTCTATCGTCTGTATTTTCTTTCTGGCGTGGTTCACAACACAGTGCCTCTTTTATGTGCCGGTTAATCTTTCATACTCGCACAGTGGCATGACCAATTGTAGATGAGCTCAGCACCTAGCAAAAATATTATTTCCATTCCCAAATGAGGCATCTGCTTTTTCCATGCGCTGTGGCCCACGGCCGCGTTGCTTCAATTTACGCGATCGCCGCTCTCCGATTGGAATCTTCCTTCACGGTCTCTCTGTTGGGCCCGTGCGCAGGTCGTTTCCGACAGGTGGAGGTGCTGGCCAAGGTGACGGACACCTTCTCCTCCCTCTACTCGCACGTGCGAGTCCGCCGCGACCAGTCGCTCGCGGAGACTCCCAGCTCTCCCCGATCCCCGCTTCTTGGCAGCGCCAACTCCGTGGCGTCGCGGGCCGCTCAGAACCTGCTGTGCCGCACGCGCTGGCAGAAGAGGAATGACAGCAGCAGCGTCGCGGCGGACGAATTGATCAACAGGGACGATGGGACGATGGACGGAGGCGGCGGCGGTGGAGGCGACGTGGGGGGACCGGGGAGGCGCGGGGGACGGCTCAGGAAGCCGTCACGGTTAGTGGAGAGCCCCCTGCGCCTGGAGCCACTGGTGGAGGAGGTTTCTGTAGGCGGCGGTGTCTCGCCCGTGCTCCCCGGAGCGCCAGCGTTCAGCTTTGTGGGATTCGCGGTGGCACCAACGCACAATGACCTGAAGTCGGGAATCGGTCTGACGTCTGAGGGCCCCGAGCCTGCGTGCACACTCGTGAACAGAGTCGCGGAGGCTACTGCTGATGATCCTTATCCAGTATTTGTTGACGAGGAAGATCATCGAGAAAACGTGCCTTGTTCGAGTCCGGAAGCGGAGGACCTTAGCTTAGGCTCACCTGCTACATCCGTTGATGGTGTAGATGTGGCGTGCGATAACAAAATCGCATTTGACAATTCGAACCCAAGCGGCATTGCAATGGAATTCAAATATGCCCTGAATTACAATGACAACCCCGTTGACGGTGCGGATTCGAGTGGCGTTCTCCAGTCGCATGCCGTATGTTCCTACACAGACAAGGGAGTCGATGATCAGCGGGCGCATGCAACCATTGAGCAAGGTGGTAACAGTCGTGCGAGGAAGCAGATTGCAAAGGCTGCCTCCTCTCAGTCAGGTGATGAACTGTGGCAGGAACCTTTGGACCCCAAAGAGGCTTTGTCTCAGCAGCCGCTGCCATACAGGCAGAATGTGGGCCGACGGCACGCAGCGAACCCACAGCAAATGCGCTCGTTATCGTCGGACGACAGCCAAGATCTTCCGACGCCCTTCGAAGATTGCGATCACAGTGAAATAATCATGGTAAGGCATCTGGCAGCGTTGGCATGGTTCCAAGGAATGCTCTTAAGTAGCTAATTAAGTTGTGCGGATGCCCCTCGTGGTTAAGAGTGTGTGTGGTTTATTGCATGATGATGGGCCATTTTGGGTTCGGAGTACTATGTTGGTCGCCGAGGATGGGCGTGCGGTGGGGGAGGGGGGCGTGGTGGGAGTTGGGGGGGGCGGCAGTTAATCGGTCGGTCAGGGATTGAAGGTGACTTTGGAACGGGTGCGAGCGCCGCCTGCCCGCGCCTCGTGCTTTTCATTTCCAAGGGCAATAGTCAGGGAAAAACATTCACGGCCAGGGAATTGCCACGTGGCCTCATCCAACGCAAACAAATCTCCACTGCGGCGTGGCACTTGTGCCGACCGGCGTGACCTCCCCCCGGCACTGCCTTGGGGGCAAAAGCAGCCTAGCAAACGATGTGAGAACCTCTCAAACGGCCATTGTGAAAATCGTGTCAATTTGAGGTTTATTGTGATGCACTGCAAGAAAACGAGCCAGGCTGCATTGTACAAATTGCATGTGTGGCGAGTGCCAAGGGGCATGCATGGCCCTGCGAGTGGAGCTCGGTGCATGGCGGGGGGCGATCCAGCGCAGACCCCTGCTCGTGGTGAGCCGCCCGTATGAAGCGGGTGTTTAATTCCCTTCTTGGAGGATGACGATGATGGCAGAGAGGTCGTTGGGGAAACAAATTACAACCTTTGACCCCTCTGCTGGCTAACGTGCGATTTACATTCTGTGATATGTGCTCTCGTGCTTTTAAGGATCAGGAGGACGGAGAGCGTGAGGCCTCACCGGAGCTGGTGGCTTGTGTAGCGCACAAGCCTGATGGGCCACTGGAACAGTGTAGACGGCACCTGATGGGTGAGCATTTCTTTCCTCTGTCCGAATCTTTATTTAGACTGGAGGAGGAATCCGATGAGCTATGAAGCTCTTTTTCACAGATGTCCAGTATGGGCGGGATCAGCAAGTTACAATGACAATGCAGAAAACGATAGGAGCTCAATATATACAAAAAGGTAAGCAAGTCACTAAATATAAATACATAATACGTAAATGATTTTTATCAAGATTTTGCAAGGCAGCAAAAACAACAATAAAACAATCCCAGAACCACATCAAGATAAAATAGTCCCTCAATAAATGGCACATCAACACCTTTTAATTATCTATCATGCATACATAATGATGATGATAATGATAATAATTATTTACAAACAACAACAACCTCTATTTGATTCACTAAACTCTTCTAAGAAGGATGTGACCTCGGGATATTTGGCCAATTCCACACATACAGCAGAGGACACAGATGAATTCACAAACCTACTTATTCTGCTGCAATCTTCTAGCCATCTCATAGCCCAGCCTGGTACAAGTGATTGTGGCAGTGGTTGTGCAAAAACTTGGGGCAATTGTGGGAAAAGTGGCGTTGGCAATGAGGACACAGATTCTGAACGTTTGTGGATTATATGGAGCTTTTTTTTTTACACCACAGCGGTGTGACGCACACATATGTACATATGTGTATGTTGAACTTCTTTCACACCATACGTAGGGAAGCGTGCTAATCGCGAGCGAGTTGTGTGGTGTATGTCGAGGACCACGGTTACCATCGTTGGAAGCCTGGCTGAGCAAGAGTGCTGCTCTGCGGAGCCCGGAAACTCCACGTGCGGCGACAGAAGCTAATGCCGCGTCACATTTACACTGCGATGTGTCGTGTCCCCTCGACGTTTGTCAAAACTCGCTTGTGTGGGGCCCACCACAAAGCCAACCTACCTATTTATAGTCCGTCGTGTTACCAGTCTGATTGCTTGACGTATTTTTTTCTTTTAATCTGGTATATTTTACAGTGTGTGCATAAATAGTTTTCAACAAAAGCTGCCAATGCGTTCACGTTTCTGCCCGAGAGGAATTTTCACGTCGCTGAGCATGACCCAAAAGTTTGAGCGAAACAAATCTCTTTCTGGGAGCGCGTCGTAACGTGCTCGTCTGCGCGTGTTATTTTCAACGATAGAAAACTTCCGCACAAACAGCCTGCAGTCGGACAGCAGCGGCTTCGTCGACGACTCGAGTGTCGACCTCAACCCAAAGAGGAACGCTGAGGTATGCAGCACCCGCCCAATTGTGCTTGGCCATCGATCTGCGACATTATGATCTCGAGAGTCATGATGGGAACCGCTCTTCCTCGTCCTCCTCCTCCTCCCCGTGTGTTCCCCTGGTAGCTCTTCTGTACTTCCCACGTGGAGATGGGCAGCAGCATGGAGAGCTCGGACAGCTGCGTGACCGTGCGGTGGATCGGTGCCAAGCAGGCCGAAGCCATCACGTGCCTGAGCCCCACATCGCCGGACATGAGCGAAGCGAGTTTCCTCACGACCGTGTCCAACTGGGACGAGGAGACATGGGACAGGGAGACGCGGGAGGGGGAGATGCAGGAAGAGGAGCTGTGGGAGGAGACGCAGGAAGGGGAAATACGGGACAGGGAAGCACGAGAGCAGGAGGCACGGCGTGGGGAGATGAGGGAAATCCATATGCGGGAGGAGGAGAAGCAGAACAGCGAGACCCAAGAGGATGAGATGCAGGAAGGGGAGATGCTGCACAGGGACGTGCAGGAGCAAGAGACACGGGATGCGGTGACGTGGGAAATGGAGTCGCATAAGGATGAAATGCAGGACGGGGAGATGCAGGAGGAAGAGATATGGAAAGAGGACAGCGCGGTAGCGTCACCGGGCCCATACTACGCTATCTCCACATCCCCGTGCGATTTGTCAGAGACGGATGGAGCGCATTTAAACAGCGTCGACCGTGGCGACTTGCCGACGGCATCAAGTCAGTGCAGTTTTTCACGGAGCGAGCAAAACCTAGCGGGCGTTGTCGACACCGTGTTTGAGATTTACATGATTTTCAGTGAGGAGCCTCAAGAAGAGCACGGCTCACAAATGAATTTCAAGCCTTTGGGATCCTTGACTCCCATCTCTAGGGAAACGTATGGAATGGAGCTTGAGTCAAGTGGCGAGCCAGAGATGGAGTGCAATCCCAGCAGAATTTTAACAGAAGACCTCATCATTAAACTCGAGGACACGCTCGGAGGAGAACTCTCCCAAGAACCCGCATCGATTGGTGAGCATTTAACGAATTCACGTGACGTGTTTCACGGCGATTTGGGCAAAAATAGCATTCCGCTGGGGTGCAACAGTGACCTGTTAGTGAGCGGCGATGTTCCTCTGATCGATGTGGGTGACCCTGCCAGGGGGAGGTCACGCCTGCAGCGACCAAACGTCGTTGATTTACGAGCGACTGAAAGTGTCTCTGAGGGGCCTGAATTGCGAGTGCAGGAAGAGGCGCATTTCGGGGCATTTGAGGTGTCCACGCCAGTGAACTGCGAGTACATCGATCACCCAAAGACGCGACGTGTCGTCGGCGAGGCGCGCTGGGAGCCAGGCACACAAGTGTTCGCGAATCTCGAGTCCCATCGACACTCCAATCGAAATTTGGAGGAGGCTTTTGATGAGGAAATCCAAGAGGGTTTGGAACAAGAAGAATCATTAAGTGATTCGGAACAAAGCTCTGTACTGGATGACTCTGATGCTGCAGGAGAAGCTGAAGGGAGAGTGCAGATTTCGGGCTCACAAGACGACCACGGGATGATTGCCAGGCCTGGAACTTGGAATCGAAATTTAACTTCTCACAAAATGATCTCATTCGTACCATCCTCTCGCTTGATATGCAGTGGCGTGCCTTACGTACCACCCTCGGTCGCTCGGAAGATACAAACGTCTCTGCACCGCATTTCTGTGAGGGACCGCGGGCAGCAGGGTGATGCTAGAGAAGCAGAGACGCCGCAAAACGTGACCTCGCCACTGAAGGCAACGTCACCTCCTGCCACGAGAGCGCAGCAGGGAGCATCCCCACCGTGCCCAGGTTTGTCGATGCCCCGTGGCCTCTTCTCTAGTGAGAGACCCTCCCCAGTGCCCGGTAAACCTCCGGTAAAGTGGGTTGAGTCTCCTCGCGTCGTATCGTCGATACTCATAATGAACGGCACGGACGACCACGCGGCACGCCTTCCCCGTCGCGTCCAGTTTGCACCCAGCAGCTCTCCCACATCTCACAAAGAAAATAAATGTCCTCAGAGGAATGAGGAAAGCGCGACGAGGAAAATCGAAAGGAACTCTAATAGAGGTTATGGCGCTGACGGCGGCTGTAGAATGGACGACCGTGCGAAAACGTGTCGGACGGAACTGTTCGTGCCTTTACGAAGAAAACAGCACAAATTCTTGGACAGCAGTGTTCAGCCCTCGCGACTCCACTCGAGGTGCGGCGAAGACAACGATGTCTTCGCAGGCCACCATCACTCGTGCATGGGCAATTCCTCAAGTGTTCACCCTTGGCACCTTGTCAGCCAGCCCTGCTGTCCCGAGTACCATCACGCTCACCACCACCACCACCACCGTCGCCAGAGTGTGCCATTGTGTGACGAGTGCGGCGCCGCTCAGGTTCTTCCTGCGAGGTCGCCGTGCTCACTTGCCGTGTGCGCCAGCGTCGTTCCCTGGCACGCGGCGCCGTGCTCCCCGTGGGCACCATGTGGGCACGGCGCGTCTTGTGCACGTACGCTGGAGGCCCGACTTATGGAGGTTCTGTGCGGGATCCAGCTCGCCGTGAGGAGCGTCACTGCCTCGCTGGTGAGTGCCCGCATTGCTGCTCTGGTATTGACACCTGTCCTGGTTTTCCCAGGATTGCCCCACTTTTTAGTTAACTGTCCTGGTAAATGGGCAAGTGCTTCCATTAAAAGTTAAGTTTTTATCGGTTCCGTATAGTTCTCCCCTCTTCCTGTATCATGAGATATTCTTATTCTCATGATATCCCAGTTTTTTGTACCACTGAGCTGGAAATCCTAGTTGCTGCTTATGTCATAATGCACCTGTGTGGCAGTGATGCTGGCACCTCCCTTCAGCTCCATGCTGGCGCCTCCCTCCAGCTCCATGCTGGTAGGTAATGGATGAGTTTGATTTTGGTTTTGACTGAAATATCATCTGGGTGACCTGTAGATCGGTGGAACAGACGCGGGTCACGTGGCAGAAACCTCTAAAGACTTTCAAGAGCAGCGGCTCCGGACTGAGGTGATCCGACTGGAAAGGGCAGCGTTCAAACGCCATGCTGCCTGGGGTGGCCACGCAGAGCTTGCGTTCACTTCAGAGAGAATCAGAAATTTTGAATATTTTCCATCACATCGATTGTAAATGGAGGCAAGGAAAAAGTGCCGTGAGTGTATGGGCAAGTGCTGTTTTAGTGAGCACCTATTACATAGCAATACAAAGACAAAGATCCCCCTTATAGCCTTAATAGACCGTTGGGGCAAGTGTTGTTAGCGAGCACCACGCCCAGTTGCCTTTGTCTCCCCAGGGGCGATGTTTACAAACAGCGCTCGGTACTGAGGCTGTCAGGCCCAGAACCGGTTCAGATAATTGTCACTGGTGTTGGCCATGAGCGGGAATTGAACTCGGGTCACCAGTTTCTTAGCGCATCACGCTAGCCGCTGCACTATGTGTGTTGAACTTTTTTTGCACCGCACGTAGCCAACCGTGCTAATTGGAGGTGCACTACCACTCCCCACGCACCGATATAAGACAAAGACACAGATTCCCTGTACAGCCTTAACTGATGGGGCAAGTGCTGTTAGCGAGCACCTAATGAAGGCCGGCATGGCACACACTGATATACACACGCATGCGTAGGTACACACATGCACACTGGTGTTACATGGTTATGTACACAAAGGTACAACAGGTGCCTGCAAACAACAAAATCTCACGGCCGTTTAAAACAATTGCGGGGTCTGCGGATGCCGTGAAGGTGTTTGGCGCTGGACAGCGGAAATGATGATGAGCGTTGTCCACTGTTCTCGCTGTCTTCTGTTTTTCACCCCGGATGCGGCAGTATGCCCTGCACGAGATGGACTCTGTGCAGAGAGACCTGTTGCGCTTCGAGCGAGAGATGAGCGAGCTGGAGCAGCAGTCAGCAGCGCAGCCAGCGGTGACGCAGCGCCACAGGTGCGAGTGCGTGTGTGTGTGTCTGGGTAGAGCAGTTGTGTAGTGGTTAGCGCGCTGCGCTATGAACCTTGTGACCAGAGGTCGATTCCCACTCACGGCCAACACCAGTGATGATTATCTGAACCAGTCCAGGGTCTCACCTAGGTCGACTTAGCCTCAAGTGGGTACCTGCTGCGGTGGAGTGTCTGTGGTGTCGGCCCCACAGCCATCCTACAGCCACCGACGCCTGTGGCCTAGCTCGCACGTGACACCACGGAGTGCTCGAAGTAGCTCGTCCAGCGATGCCTACAGCAGAGAAACGTCGCTTTGAGATGTTGCCGTGCGATTGGAGCACCACGCGGGTTTCTCTACCCCCACATCTCATGCCGCACACGTCCAGGCGGGAGTGGGAGAGGCTGCGGGCCCTGCGTGAAGACGTGCGGAGGGAGCTGGCCCAGCTGCAGGAGCGGCTGCGGGACAGGAGGCGAGCGCTAGAGGGGCAGCTGCAGGTGGGTCACTTGACTCTTGGTCGCCCGCGGCTATCGGATGAAACTCATCACCAGTGGGATCGGACGGCTGTGCGTGTTGGCTTTTCTTTGTTAAACATTGACGGCAACAGCCGCCATTCAGCCATAAGTGACCATGGCGTTACCATGGCACTATTGCCAGGTGGCAAGATGTTAACTTCATCGCCTGGTATACAGAAGATCATGGGTTCGATCCCGACCCCGACGCCTGTATATTTGAAGTTTGCATTTTCACCCCGTGGTCGGATTTTTCTCCGGGTCCTGTTTTTTTTCCCTCCACATTCACAAACATGCGTTTCGAGTATTTGGCTGCTCTACATTTCCACATAAGCCCCTTTGCTGACCTATCCTTTGTGGTCAGACCACTTCTGAAAAAGAGCTATATAGCTCAGTCGGCCTTACCTGGTTAAATAAAAACATTTAAATAGTTATTTTTTATATAGATGCACTTTGACGCCACGTGAAGTGGCATTGCCTTACCGGCAGGAGGTCACAGGACAGTCTTGGGTGTTATGAGTTAACTGAAATGACTGGAGAATGGCGCCCCCTGTGCTCCCCACTGTGCCACCTTTGCTGCCTTTTAGCCACCCGTGACTCTGCTAGTGATGTGCACCTGTATAGCCTTCATGGACTGTTGGGACAAGTACTATTTGCATGCACATAGTACTTTAGGCCGCCACGTTACATGATAGGGTGGTGTCACCAGCACCATGTCTGGCTGTCATTGTCTCCCCAGTATTGATACTGCCTCCGCAGTACTTACTGATACATTGCACCTGATGTGGATGTAGGGGAAGCGTGGGGTAGTTTTTGACGCCAATTGCGATTGCTCCTATCTGGTACTTATGTCTTATAAAGAAGGTCCTTGCCTGTAACATCTGGCTATTCGCCAGCATTGGATAAAAAATCCTGCATCTGCTGATGAGACATGATGTTAAATATGGCCTGGAAGCTGCTTGCACTCCCAGATGGGCCGTGGGGCTGATGGGTCGTATAAAAATAATTTAAAATGTTTCATGGGAAAAGACGTATATATGAAGAAGACAATGTCTGCTTGTGTATTCTATCATCTATGGCTGGGAACTGAACCATCTATGGCTGGAATTGTGGCATGATTCTCTAACTGTATCAACACCGCACACACACCCAATGCCACACACACCTCACACATGCACTCACAACGGAGCTCGATCGCCTGCAGCGTGGATAATTCCACGTGTTGAGATGCTTTAGCATCTGTGTCACGCGTGGTGCAGCACTGGCCCAGCAGCGGAGCTGTGTTGATGGTAATTGCACGAGCGATGGCAGTAATCACTTCCGTTTGTCGTGTTTTTCTTTTAACTGGGACGAAAAATCAGGCAAAAAATATAGCTTGGGACTTTGATGTAGCAAATCTAAAGGTAGCTTTAAAAAAATATTTGTGCGATATCATTTAGTGTAGAGCAGCAACGCCTGTCAAATTTACCGATGGCAAGAGTCAATACCAGTCACTAAAGAGGCACGCGTGTGCATCACGCAAGTCGACAGAATCTAACATCGGGTCCGATCAGCCTCATTGGGCGTACAAATTTACAACGGTAACGTTTTATTACATCTACGTAATGCTGAAACGGCAGTGCCAGATTATCCTAGTTGCAAAAGTAGCATATGTTACGGGCCCCACACTTTCAAGAGCCCCGCGCTAAATGCTTTCAAGCTATCAATTCCGGTTCAGTGATTCTGCACTTGCTCTTTCTATAGGACTATACAGCCTTCAACTTTTATGAACGACTAGGTGTTTAAGTTAGCGATTTGTCGTATTATCTGGCTGTATAGCAAGTGAAAAAATACAATTACTTTACTATGCGAGTAAAAAATTAGTGTTTTAACATTTGTGTTTTTTTTAATTTATGGCCCCTTTATAACATATGCTGCAGACCCCACACTAGCTTAATCCGGTACTGTGAAACGGTCTCGGTGATAACCAACATATAATCCCGGACCATCCACGAAGGTCCTTTTCTAGCCATGCCACATGCTGTCAAAGTGTCACCGTCGCTGTGTAGCACGTCGCGGTATGTGCCGTGATTTGTTACGATTTAGTTTTTCACTTTATTTTTGGGTCGTTCCTCCTAGTGCGCCATTGAGCTGGTGGGGGGGCAATCATCGATAACTGTGTGCAGTGCGCGTTGGGTACTTGGGCTTTTGTTGCCCGCCAAATGTTGCATTAAGGTTATTATGTACGTAGGTATGTGTGCGTACTGTGTGGCGCAGCGGTTAGCGTGTTGCGCGACAAACCCAGCGACCCAAGTTCGATTCCCAGTCACGGCCAACACTAGCGACGATTATCTGAACTGGCCCTGGGCCTCCTCCCCTAGGTCGACTCGGCCTCAAATGAGTACCTGGTGCGGCGTATAAACATCACCACTGGAGAGACAAATGCGGTTGGACGTGCTGTTGACCACCCACCCCCTCGTGTACCGTGCCAACCTTCGTAGGTGTTCGCTAACAACACTTGCCTCAACAATCTGTTAAGGCTATACGGAGAATCTTTGTCTTTGTATGCATGTTGAACTTCTTTCATACCATAAATAGCCAATCATGCTAATCAGAATGCGGGGAATATATTTGCAGTGGTACCTCGGTATAGGTCGTTAATTCGTTCCAGAAGGTAGGACTTGACGTATACCGGAAGTGACGTCTACCAAACGAATTCTTCCCATAAGAAATAAAGGGAAAGGAAGTAATCCATTCCAGAGTATAATAAATTATATTTTATATGGTATATTATACATTCATGGGGTTGTATAACATAATTTAGACACTACTTATTATTACTAAAATGCATACATACATTAAAATAAATGCATAAATAAATTACAATAAATTGAAATATTTTTTTTTATATCAATAAAGAATTAAAGCTTTCGTGACTGCATAAATTACTCATTGGTTTTTTCGGTAAAGTCACGTATGTAGAAATACGGTCGGAACGTTGTGATTGATTTATTTTATTTTAATATCGTTTTATTGTATTTCTACATACGTGACTTTACCGAAAAAACCAATGAGTAAATTAATATCACTTTACCTTGCTGAGAGGAGTTGATAGCCTACGAGGATGGTGGTGAGGAAGGGGAGGAGGAGGAGATGTTATTTTATAGGAGAGTCCCCTTCCATTAAAACTTCAGGAAGCTGAAATTCTGGGGGTTTTTCTCTTTTCTGTTTTTTCTTTCTTGACTTGGACCTGGTTGAGGCTCACCAGGTTTGAGTTTTACTAAAAACCTGTCCATTGAAGTTTGTTTTTGCCTTCTAAGAATGAACGAGATCTACATGCAGACTGAGCCGCTTTGTTTGAGTCGTGAACGGGGTATACGCGGGTACGCGGTGACTCATCCCGACCCATACAAGTTCTAGCAAGCGCGTCGTATCCTAAGCAGATATCCTATCCCAAGAAATGTTTTTCTCGTCAAAACACGACGTATACCAAATTCGACGTATTCCAAAGTGGTCGTATACCGAGGTACCACTGTATATTAGTCTTCAAGTAAATCGGTCCAATAACAGAGGGTGGCGTGGGGCTGAGAAGGCGGGGTGGGGGGCCAATCCCACCCAGGCCCGCTCATCACCTCCAGTTGCAGGCGCAGAGTGGCCCAACCCAATCGATTAACGTCGCGCTAATGTCTCCCTTATTTATTTATTTTCTCCTCCTCTCATGTTTGATGGAAAATCAATCACAGCTCTCGGCGTGCAATAAATATCAAGTGTCCGTAAGTGATAGCACTCGCTTCTTCCTGCAATGCCAAGCTGTCATTTAAGCACCGCAGCTGATGCTAGGCACTGCTTATCTATTAGGTTCGGAAAGCTGTCCTTATCATTGTCTCCTCCATCCCATCTTGAAAATTTTTAATTCGAATCAATAAATGCTAAAACGCCGATGCAAAATCAATATTCCACGACCTAAAAATTAGTTTGACTGCATTGGCGCATTCTAGTAAACCACGGGCGAGGCACTGAACGAACATCGGTGCCGATGACCAAATGACATCGCGCCTCATCTGGTCCCATCTCAGAAGCCAAGGAGGATTGAGCCTGGTTGGTGCTCGGATCCGTAACCACCTGTACATACCAGGTGTTTTGGGCCTAAGGCTACGGTGTGCCAATAGATGGCAGTACAGCAATGAGTTCAGTCCACAGAGTGATTTGTGAATTGAATCCGTAGATTGAATCTATCCACGTCGCGCTTTCCGTGATATTTTCTCATATACTTGGGTGTTCTTTGGGTACAGAACTGGCCAAACATTGCAACGTAAGTCTTTGTTGAAATGTTTTTATCAGGTATATATGTTGAACTTCTTTCGCACCGTACGTAGCCAACCATTCTAATCGGTGTGTCGGGGAAGGATAACAAACTAAGTGCATAAAGCAGTTCCAAATAAATGATGTTTTTATCTAGATGATTTAGAAGTTCATAGCTCCAGTGGCTTCCTGATATCGGAAGGAAGAGCGTTCCAGACAGCTGCAGAAGCGCATCTGAGATCACGCGATGCAGTGACCGTCTTTGTTCGATAGTTAGTCAAAAGCCGCTGCAAGGGTGCCTGTAGTTTGCGTCATGGTTCATGCTCCTTGACGAGTTTTGAGAGTTGGTGAGACTTGGTGAGGCTTTCCCAAATAAATTACGACTACAGTACTACCGGTATTATTGGCATGAAGAGTTGGCGATGTGAGGGTTTTTGTGGAGGAATCGGTATCCATACTTCAGTGGGTGAGGCATGTTCTGCAAGAGATGGAACATTCTTTTGAAAGCATTTGATAACACTTGATAACATTTGATAACACTTGCAGGGCGCACTGCTGTTGGTGAAGTCACAACTGTATCTCTCATGGTTCTCCCGGGTCGGGCAGCCTTGGTGGTGGTGGCGATGAGAAAAAGACATTCGCAGCCACCGCTCGCATTCCCCAGAGCAGGCGAACCCGCGCCGGGCGAACTGGAGCTGTGTGCTATCGCACGGCGACATTCATGATCAAGGGCGACAGTTCGCAAATGCGTTCTATTTGAGGGCTTCACTGGGAGCAATGTACTGGCAGCTTTGGAGGCGCACAGGCACATTTGTGTTAATTTAAAAACGTTGCATCGCATTTGCAGAATGCATTGTTAACAAAACCAAACAGCCCAAGTTGGTTGAGATTATTCCCGGGCAGTCACTGCAAAGTGAGAGATGTGTAATCACGATTAGCATCATCAGTCATGATCCATCCACAGCTGGATGAAGGCCTCAACAAGCCATCCTATTTCACACTCCTGTGATATAATAACCCACCTAGCACCTGCGCAAATGCTCCATCTCCTTGATGTACGTCCTCTCAGATGCATTCCACCCCTTCGCTGCCATTACGTCATTATGCTAAACCATTGGCCATTGTCGCTTCTAGTGATGTATCCCACCCGATCCCACATTGCTTTTGTTCAATGAGACTGACTGTATTTAACTTGTGCATGGTCTCTAATCCGTGTGTTCCTCTGTCTGTCTCTCAGTGTCATCGTTTGTGTCTGTTTTCAATCCATGTCGTAACGGGTAGTACGAATTGATTAAAATGTTCTTCATTATTAAGTTCAGCATTCCAAAACAACTCTAACCTCGCTCTTTCCGCCTCATTAGCCACCGTGTTAAATCTCTCTCTTGCTCTCAGGCGGAACCCACATGGGGAGCGGCAGCCACAGAGAGGAGCGCGAAATCCTCCGAGAGTCCGTTCCTGCAGCACATGGTGAGTGCCGCTTCTTAAGAGCCACTCTAACCCCTGACCCCGAGCCGTGGCCCCAGCCTCGGCACGAGCCCCAGAGACGATCCATACTCCTGCCTCGATTACTGTGCATCAATGCGGCAATTACTGCTAATTGAATGACTAATAAGTGTCGTGTACTTGTTTTTTTGTTATTGCTCGGTATCATCTGTATTCAATCCCATTAGCCTAGCGGCTTGCCATCGCGAAGTCATGCAGAATGACTCGATTTCCCCACGAGTGAGGGTGGAGGTTTAGATTGGTGGATTTTGATGGCATTCACCCTACACAGGGCTCATCCGAATTGTGCAAAATCCAGAAATATGTGTAGATAGGGCTCCTTTTGCAGCTGATCCGTTGGCTGTTCACATCACGTGGTTTTTCACCATGGAAGTGGAAAAGGAAGGCAAGTTACCATTCTTGGTTGTTTTAATCAAAAATAGACCAGATGGCTCATTGGGACACTCTACAGAAAAGCCACCCACACGGATTCCTATCTAAAACCTGACTCCCACCACTAATATCCAGCCCAGCCTCATCAAAACCCCACACCATAGGGCCCGTTGCATCTCCGACCAGCACCACCTAGCCAGTGAACTGGAGCACATACAACCAAGCCCTAGAGATGAATGGATATTCAGACCACACAATCTGCAAAGCTGTCACCCCAACTTTGGGGAGAGAACCATCTGAAGACCCAATCAAAACCATCAACTTGCCATACATAGCAGGGGTTACCAAAAATATTTCCAAAACCATGAACAAACACAAAATCCAGGTTCGATTCAACACGTACATACAATTCGTGATCTGATCCCATCTGTGAAGGATGTGATCCCTGATATGCAATTCCCCAGCGTCTACAAACTAAGCTGTGTCTGCGGCAGTAGTTACATTGGGGAAACTAAACGACATGTCTCGGACCGTGTTCATGAACACAAGGCAGATCTGAAACACGGTTGGACCAATACCTCGGCCGTGGCTGATCATTGCTTTAACGCTGTGGGCTCACATGAAATAGATTTTTCCAAGACGAATGTACTATGCAAACCCACTGGCTATCATCAAAGATTTGTCCATGAAGCCATCCAGATATATAAAAACAGACACAACTTCAACCGAGAAGATGGGTACAAATTGAGCAATCGTTGGAAGGACGTGATTAACCAGGTAAAGTCTTAACCTGCTGTGATGTTTCCATCCTTCCTGCCGATGTTAGCCGACTCTCTGACAGGCTGGATGTCCTACTCGATCTGCCCCTGAAGCAACATTGACATGCTAATCTCTCACAATACAATGGCCACTTCCACAGCCTCAGAGAGACCATCTCTAGCCCCGCCCTTTTACCCTGAGGCGACTCCCATTTCAGGCCTATATAAGACTTTGTTTCAGTAGCTTTCTCTCTCTCACCTGAAGACGATTGCCTGTGTTGCGATCGAAACGTCGTGATCTATTATTTTTCTATCTATGTGACTTTACCAAAAGACCTAAAGAGTATAATACAGATACATATTAATTAAATGAGTGTGAGATGGAGAGAGAAGCCAAACCTTTATAAACGTCGGTATTGAACGTGTTTTCCTGATTTAAGATAATATATACAATTGCCACATGGATCGTATGTATGAAATGCCAAGATTGATAAACAGATGGTTTTGATAACCACACATGGTTCTGATCTCTCCACCAAGCCGGTTGCTCATCACTCCGTCACAAATCCATGTAACAAGTGTAAGAAATCAAACGTGTCATATTTGTACTTTGAGTACACAGAATCATGTAGTTAACTATTAATCTCATTCCAATGCTGTTGTAAAAATTGTGTTCGTTTCCTAGGTACAGAGTACAGCCATAAATGCGATAGTTGTGTTAAAAGCAAGTGAAAGGTAAAGGTGCAGCCCTGCAATTGCTTGGTCACTCCACTGCCTCCACCAGAGGGAGCTATAGACGATATTTCGGCCTCCTCTTGCACGCTCGCCAGACTATCATTTGGAAGCGCTGTTATGTACGTTTTTCGCACAGTACATAGCCAACTGTGCTAATCGGAGGTGCGGGGAAAGACAACAAACTAAACACAAAAATAAGTTCTTAAGAAATAAGTTTTCAATCTAGAAAAGAAAACTGCATAGTTTCAGGTGGACGTACCCACACTTTACTCCACCACACGCGATCGGCAGATGGACTGTTGTTTTACACATTTACACTGCTGGGTGCACACCCAGATGTAGTAGAATTCAATAAAATTGCCTCATTCTTTTAGCTGCCTGACCGGGAGATCAAATGGAACCAGCGACATGTGGATTGCAAGTCCAGTGTGCTGACCATTACACTGTGGTGGTAGCATCCTCGAGTTAAATATGAGCTCAAAGTGAAATTAAAGTGTTAAAATACTCAACATTTATTTGACTTTAGACTCAGTTTATATGATGTGGAAAACATAGAATCCAAGTGGATGCATGTGTGCTGCCTTCAGGCCAGCACTCGGCACTCAGAAGACGGTTATCGAGTTTTACCAGCGGATGAACATTATTCTCTCACTCCGCACTTGCTTTCACCTCCATTCCTGGAGCCCTGTGACGGTGTTTGCTTCACCATTAAGACCATGCCTGTGACCCGTGGATTGTGAACGCTGCTTTGGTTGAGAGCGGCAGGTGAATGTTTGTTTTCCTCCTCGGCCTGCGATCAACACAGGTAGCGGGGTCACTGGAGCCACGTCCACGTGAACCCGGCAATCCGATCAAGTCCGTGGCCCATGGTGTGCGGTGTCGTTGAGGCCGCAGATTAGCCGATGGAACAGCAGGAATGGATGCCGCGGTGAAACGAATCAGCTGTGGGAATTGAGTGTGCCTGGAAAACCAAATCTTGAACCCCGTTCTTTTGTGGTGACTTGCGCGTTCGTTGCTTGCGCGCTCCTGCCTCGATGGAATATGTGTACGCGCCGGGTTTTATTGGGAATGCCATTCATCAACGAAGATTTTTTGCAATTTGAGTGGCGGAATGAGTTGCGACAAACGGTACCCAAACCAAATGTGTATGATACATCCTATGCGTGCATTTCAGTTGGATGTTTAAAATCTGGAGCAGAATTGGACATGTGGCTCCATTACCTACAAATCCCTGTTTGGTGGTTTTAATAAGAGAATGTGCCAGTTTACTTAGGAACGCCTCGCTGAGTCTAAATACTTTTTTTTCAGGAGGGTTTAGCCAAGATTTTGCAGGAGGGGATGACGTTACTCTGTGTATTCCTAATTGAGTAATTTGCAGGAATATTTTCAGCATTTGGTGCTTGGCCGACACTAGTTTACATTGATGTGTTTTTAGCTTTAGGAGGAAACTCAAGAACCCAGAGGATACGCATGCAGAACATGGGGAGACCATACCAATCCTCTGCAGAAAGGCGCCTGAGTCAGGAATCGAACCCATGTCCTTGTTGTTGTGAGGTGCAAGCATCACTGACCCACCCTGCCCAAGAAGAGATGCCACTCTTAGCTCGGTGTGGGTTTCATTTCAGACCCTCCTGGTTGCCCAACGGGTTTAGCACGATAATGTGAGCACTTGGACACGTTTATTCACCACACTTGATGAACTGTAATATTTACAGGCATAATTTGATTCATAACTTCTCTAAATCATTATAGATGTTTATGCCTGTGATTGGACGAATGCATCCAGTTTAAGAGTTTATTTTAACGTATTAAGTTCTGCTTTGTTGCATGGTCATCGTACGGATACCACAGGCATGAGACAGAATGATGAGAAACTATAGAAACAAGAACAGAGGAGGCAGAAAATAATTGCTTCTAGAATCATGAAATCACTGTTGGGAGGGAAAGGATGGGGGTGAATCATGGCATGACTGGAGGGGTGATGTCAGGGAAGCTGAGGTGGATATTTTAAAAACTTCCCGATGATAGGACTAGCTAATTGGATGAGGCGGTGCAAGCAGTCGCTTGACAAGAGTCTTCTCTTTTAATGAGCTGCACCAATTTCTATTCGTGTCTAAAATAAGTGTGGGAATGAAGATGGTCTCAATTATTGCACTCGGCTTTACAAAGTAATTTGTGTGGCTTTAAATGATGGGTGCGTTTAATGCGAGCCACCAAACCGGGAGGTAGATCTTTATTTTATGGTGGTAAAATTCGTTTACTTTGAGAAATGGTCATTATAGGCATTTTAATGTTCAAATCAAATTGTTTATCATGAAACCATTGGAATAACGGCAACATATAAAAGTTAAACCAGTGTAATATGGTGCTGGTGATTGACAATGTTAGGAGAGTGGTGGCAGTGGTGGTGATGTGGTGATGATAATGCTGGTGGCTGATCACTGTTACAACGCTGTGGGGGATCACGATATAATTTTCTCCGATACCAAGGTTCTTTGCAAACAACCCACGGGCTTTTATCAGAGATTTGTTCATGAAGCAATTCAGATCTACAAACACAGACACAATTTCAACCGAGAGGATGGTTTCAAATTAAGCAACCATTGGAAAGATGTTCTAAATGGAACTAAACATTAAACTAATTTCAATGGTACAGTATATTTTTCAAGTAGTGGTACCCCAAACTTTCGCAGCTCTTATAAATTCCCCATTTTCACACCATCAATAGGTAAACTCCCCCCTTCCCCCCCCCGCGCCAAACTGCGAGTCCACCGGCACGAACACCACCTCTTTCCTAAAATCCGCCAATTAAATGCTAATTTTTATGCTAATTTCTTTGTCAGAACACCTTGTTTGCTCGCACACAGGTCCGAAGTCTGAGCGTGGTTGTGTTTCGCTAAATTCTCCTGTTTGATGAGTACTAGGTGCCTCAGTGAATGTATATGCTCTAACTTTAACATAGCTATTTCTGTGACCAGTTACAAGCTAATCACTCAGCTATTTCAATGCTAAATTCGATGCTAATTCCTTTGTCAAGGGGTACCTCTGCGGATGTGTATACTTTAACTTAGCTATTTCAATGAGCCATTTCAATGCTAAATTATATGCTAATTCCTTTGTCAAGGCGCGTGGTCTTTTTCTTCTCACACAGCTTAAAGGTCGTGATCTAAGCGTGGCTTCTTCCACTCCAGCGCTTTCCTCCAGACAGTCTCGTCCCTTCACCTGATGAAGGCCGCTTGTGTTGTGGCCGAAACGTCTTGATTTTTTGTTATTTTATTTTCACCTACGTGACTTTACCCAATAGAACCAAAGAGTAATGCTGGTGATGACATCTTTCCACCTGTTGTTTATCATTATAGGTATCGGAGCTACTGCAAGAGCAGGCCAATCTTAAGCTTGAAATTTTGGAGGCCGAGGGACAGCAGGAGACGCGATGGGAGTGCAGCGGAGACACGGGCAGCCCACGTCCCCACGCGGCCGCGAGGGTCGCACCAGCCGCCACGCGGTGCGGGCCCGGCGCATCGTCCCCCGCGGAGCCCAGCACGGAGCACGCGGCGAATTGCCTCTCGCCAACCTCTGAAGCGGATGCATGGCCGCAATGGGGACGGCACCGCCGGCGCTCGACCGCCGCAAGCGAAGTGCCGACATACCGGCCACACGGGCCGCGAGGCGATGCGGAGCGACACGACGCGGCGTGCCGGGAGAGGAGGCCGGAGTCTCCGGCGAGCCGACGATCATCCGGTGGCTCACGAGATGAGGCGGCCGTGAGTCACGGAGAGCTCCTGTACCTACTAAAGATGGTGAGTGGTCATGCTGGGGACGACATGGGCAACAATACCATGTTGACACTGGTATGATTGCTCACGTATCCCAGCACTGGTATGTGTGTGCGCGAGTGTGTGGGGAGCGATAGTGTAGCGGTTAACGCGCTGCGTGACGAACCCGGCGTCCCGGGTTCGATTCCCGCTCACGGCCACCACCAGTGACAATTTTCTGAACCGGTCCTGGGCTTCCCCTAGGTCGACTCAGCCTCAAATGAGTACCTGGTGCGATGTATAAACGTTGCCACTAGGGAGACAAAAGCGGCCGGGCGTGGTGTTGACCACCCACCCACTCGTGTGCCGTGCCGGCCTTTTCGGTGCTCGCTAACAGCACTTGCCCCTACAGTCTGCTAAGGCTATACGGGGGATCTCTGTCTTTTTTGTGTCCACATAACTTCAAATGGGTCCGGGGCAGTTGACCCAGGAGGAAACCTAGGCAAGTTTCAGGATCTCCACCATCATGATGGTATATGTCGTCCGGTAGGCGTTGATGACACACATAACCTATGTCGACTCCAATTACCGGACTTGACGAACAGAGGGACTGGCGTCAGCTGAGTGGGTGGTCAAGGTCGGGGTCATTTGAATGCGGAGGTTACATAAGGTGACGTTGACACCGTGGAAAAAGACCTCGGCCAATGTCGTCCGGCTCTTTTGCTGCCACTCTCCCTCCTCCCCCTCCCGCTGTCAGGCGTCGTGCGGAGACCGCTGTCGCCCTCGCGCTGCTCCGTGCACGGTCACTCGTGTTTATGCAGGGCGGTGGAATTACTTTGCCGAGCTGTTCATACGTACAGTGTGCATCTGACCTGGGTGCATTCTTGTAAGCTTTCCCGGCACATAAATGTGTGGTTTATTTTGTGGCGTGGCATCTGCCTCGTACGTAATATTAATAATATAACGTACGTAATATTTATAATAGTCCGTGCACCATGCGTGCCTCCTATGCATTTGCACTGCGTGCTCGTTGTGCGTTTGGTGTTTCTGCGGGAAAGTCGCCTTATCGATTTTTTTTGTGTGCGTCGGCATTGCTGCGTGAGCATTATTGTACATCAGAAAATAAGTCTCCCGTGAAGTTGTGTTTAATTGAATAGGTTTCACGGGGAAGACGGAGGGGTGGGTGGGAGGGAATGGGGTGATGTCCATCGTGAGGCCGATATTCTCGTACACATTCACCCACTACGTCAAGCTTAAGTGGCTCTTATCGGAGAATGCAGTGAGTTGTCTCGTGACGCTCTGTGCACAATGTCGTGCAGATGAAGGACTCCATGCTGCGAGAGGTGCGCAAGGAGGTGCTGGACAACATGCTCCCTTTCCTCACCGGTGCCGAGTTCTCAGCTTCTCTCCCCGAGGAGCTCGAGTCGTGATGATCATCCCGTACCCTCGCAAAGCTCCTGGGCATGAGTGCTCCTACCTGATCACTACCAGAAGCAGAGCTGCAAGAGGATTAGGACTTCAGCGGGGTGGTTTGTGAACTACTGCGTATGTTTTCACAGCTGTTCTTTATAATTCTCTGCTCCACTTACTGGAAGCTTTAGTTCCTGAAAAATCTCCCACCACATTGAGCAAAACGTCGGACAGCATGCCAAGCAAAACGCGGTATGACCTGAAACACATCGGATATCCATTTCTGCTTGTGTTCTCGTCTGCCCTCCGTCGTGGGTGGCATTGGAAGGAAGGCGATAAACAACACCCTGGCTCTGTGCGCAGGTTTTCCCAATCTTCCACCTGCAAGCAAAGTGCGTGAGAGCGGGGAATGCACATCGCACTGTGAAAAAAAAACACACGGGATCAAGCGAGGCCTTGGTGCGTCTGACAGCTGCTGTCTCTGGGCTGGGGCAGGCACGCATTGCAGTGTGCACGTTGAACAAATACGTCGAGTATCTCGAAGCACATGGGGCAGTCTGGGGAGGGTCTGGATCATACGGGAGTGAGCGGCGATTGCTCTGCGGGTTCGGCCATCGTGGGATTGGAAGAAGCGATAGCATTTTACTGCGCAGCTCTTCGCAGTCCCTTCGCTTTATAGCCCTTCGATGTGTCTCCGTGGTGTTTGGACAACACGGGGTAACAACCCGAATACTCATCGGAGAGCGAAGCATTTGTATGCTCATTTCCTGCAGTGCCCTGCCGGTTTTCAGAATTAAATCCACTCTTCCTGCAAGCAATGTGCCAATATATTTTTAAATGCAATTAATACTTAAATATAATTACTTTTTCCTGAGTGCATCACTCAAAGTGAAAAACTGTTTCTTATTGTGTTTATATATATTGAAACTCGGAACGAATAGCGGTCGTAGAGTTTTTGTTTTTATGCATGTGACGACTCCTCTTGCAACGGAACTAATTATGAATATATCAATCGCATCTCTCCCTTGAAATTGCTGCACATGCTGCTCAGAGTTTACATGAATGCTTGGAATCGCAGCTGATGCAAACACAAAACGTGCAATTATTTGAATAGAATTGTTTTTGTTCGTCTTTTGAATTCTACCTTTTTATGCAAGGTGTGCGTGCACATGGGGCCTGTGAGCACGTCCACGTTACGCGTTAAGTCCGCGTGCAACATATGGAAATCTGAATGTACAGATGTTTATACAATCTTTATTTAAAGCTTTCGTGACTGCAGGAATTCATATTCTTTGGGTCTTTCGGTAAGGCCACGTAGATAGAACAGATAATAATAAAATAACAATATCGTCATCAGGTGAAAAATATAGCGGGAGAGCTGCTGACAATATATATTCTCAGCAGCTCTTCCACTATATTTTTGCGATCGAAACATCGTGATATCGTTATTAATTTTATTATTTGGGATTATTTGTTCTATCTGCGTGGCTTTACCGAAAGACCCAAAGAATATGTATCAGTCTTGTTGTCACAGAGTTCATAAGGGGATGCATTTTTTTCTTGAATATAGTGGCAGAGATTAAACTATTCAACTTGATTTATTTTACCAGTTAAGCCCACTGAGCTATATAGCTCTTTTTCAGAAGTGGCCTGGCTACAAATGATAACTCAACGAAGTGGCTTATGTGGAAATTTATAACAGCCAAATACTCTGAACGCATGTTTTTAAATGTAGAGAGAAAGACCGGAGGACCCGACAAAAAATCCACGTGACCACGGGGAGAACATGCAAACTTCAAATATACAGGCGTCAGGGTCGGGATCGAACCCACGACCTTCTATATACCTAGCGAGGTAGTATCTTGCCACCATGGCGCCCATATGATGTATACGATGGCAAATTTTAACTCCAGTGCAATAAATGACACGCGTATTCTTTGGAAATATATGGGCGTTGGAATGCGATAGAGCTGCTATGCACAACGCACACTTAACCGTACATTTTTTCTTCAAAGTGTTTAACATTCCATTTATTTAAGGTTAGTTTAAAATGCCTTGTGCACTTTTTTGCCACCTTCATCTATATGTAAATGCACAATGCACTGTGCTTTTCGCATGTGATTTCTACACCTCCTGGGAGGTGCTGGGTGGCTCTGTGCCAGAGTGAATGCCGGTGTCCGTGTTTTCTGCGTTGAACTCTGAATAATTGCGCTGCGCTGGGAGGTGTGACGCCACTCTCTCCTACGGTTTCGTTTCGAAATCAGAAAATTTGCATCTTTTTTGCAGATGCCGAAAGCCACACATTCCTGCCTTTTATTCCTCGTGTTAATGGGTCTACGACAAACATCGCCATAAACAACACTCATTGACGGTCAGGGCCCACCAAGACACTTAAATATTTAATGAAACGCACATTTCCAAACACTAAATTACACACGCAGGCAGAAAGCAACAGCGTACTTATTCAGTTTATTGCCAAAGATCGACTTATCTAGTATTGAATGTTTTTAAAATTCATACTAAAAATAAATCGATATTTTATGGCGTGGAAGGTTTTTGTGCACGCATTTTTTTTTTGCAAGTTGATTCGTAAAAACAACAACAAAGGAGTTTGCATACAAAACAAGTAGGGAGGACAAGGGTAAGGCCGGGTGTTTAGATCGCCACTCTGCGTGCGGTCACGCGCCGTGGCGTCGTCGGCGAGGGCTGCAATCCACGCGACGCTGTGGCACAGTGAGCAGCACACGTAATTATTCATTCACGTGTATTTGTGATCGTTTTCAGCTGAAGAAGCTCGCGTTGACGTGTATTGTAATCAAAAATGTGTTGCATGCTATTCCTCCTTTTCAAAATTCACTCGTGTCATAATTGTAACGAGTGTGATCGAGACGGGATCCGTATTCTGACCACAACAGACACGCAGTGCGAGGATAATCGCAGTATCCTGCGTAGCTCACGTCTCGCGTTTTGTTGTAATCAAGTAAGAAACCATAGCTGCATATTGATTTGCATATCTCTTTACCACAAGTAAAAATAGAAAGAATTAGGTCTTGCCCTCACTAACACACTCGGGCTGTGCACTTTTAAATCTAGATTGAAAACAAATTTCTTTAGAGCTGCTTTTTGTGTTTAGTTTGTCCTTCCCCCACACCTTCTGTCTCGGCCTCGCTGTGCGCAGCGTTGCACCACTATCCCGAGTAGATAACCTCACATTCAATAAACCTTCAGAGCCAGGGTGAACATCAGACTCCAAACGTATTTAATTAATTGAACGAGGTAAAACTGATGGAAACACAGCACAAATACAGCATCTGTTGATATCAATACAATGAATGAACACTACAGCATCATAACATTGTCTTAGATAACATTAAACTCAACAATAGATCCTGGATGGACCAGGCACCTACATTAGTACTGAATAGCTATACAAGAGAGTAAGCTACTGTGTTAAGGGCACATCGTGTAATCACCATACTGCAGCCCAAATGTACAGCACCACACATAACACTGAACTGTGGATATTTCGTCATCTTTGCTCTCAAGATCGCAATAAGGTTACATGGGTACGAGTCTGACTCGACTTATTCAATTACAAGTAACATTCACAATAAGGTAAGTGGCAGGCTTCGTTGTTAACTAGGCCTCATATTTATCATAATTTAACGGTATTATAAAGGCATTTACAGCATTATAACGGCATTCCCAGTATTATAAGAACATAAACGAACTTACAGACAATGCTTCTTAAAGTCCCACAATGAACAGATGCACCTGCCTTCAACTGAGACGTTATTTGTGCCTCCATTTTGTACTGTGTAATGGCTGACACCCTGCCGCGTGGCTGAGAGGGAATCTTAATATAGAATTGAAGCTTTCGTGACTGCATAAATTACTATACTCATTGTTTTTTTTGGTAAAGTCACGATGGTAATCGCTTGTGTTGCGTTCGAAACGTGATTTATTATTTAAATATAATTTTCTATATACGTGACTTTACCGAAAAAAAACAATGAGTATAGGGAATCTTAAATCGTAACTTCCTGGTCAATTGACCAAACTCAGCATCAAAACAAGAAATTTCTGTGTACACACCCCCAAACCTGCCTTGAGGCAGAACACCTTTGATTAGCACGGTTGGCTACGTATGGTGCGAGAAAAGTTCAACATACAACAGGAAATATTCCATGAGATCTATGTGGAATATTACCGGGCTGGTAATTACGTTGTAAAAATTGGTGTCTAACTCAATACTTTAGTGTGGATACTGCTCAGCGTGTGATACAGTCATACTGTATAAGAAAATCGACAAGGTAAGCTGTGGGTTGGTTGTGTAGTGTCAACAATTCAGAGACAGAGTTTCTAGGAGGCACTTTCTTTATTAACAACTTTCACGGTCTCGTCCGCACACTCTCCACAGTAACTCAGCCTAGCCTGTACATTACAATAGCTGTCTAACACTGACGGTGCCGATTGAGATAGCCAACCATATCCTTCGTAGCGCAATATCTAGCGGAGACGTTTAGCAATGACAGCGACGACGAGACGACAACAACGAGACGAGTCCATTCCCAGAACCGGCAGCCCTGAGCCCCCGCTCTCGGCTCCTTTTAGTCTACCAGTGTGGCCTGGCTCTGCCCTGACCGCGCCTCCCTTCTCGAACCTCCCAGCAGGTTCCAGGGGCCTCCAGACGGGGTCCCCCGTGACCCTTGCCCTAGTTCCTGCCTAAACCCCGTGCACGTCCTCACTGGCATGTGCACTGTCTGTCCACCACAGTTGCCGCTGCTGTCCACCAGCCGGCGCTATTACACTACAGTTGTATAGAAGGGCGAAGGGTAAACAAGTTCTTCAAAGTATTTACAGACTAGGTAGCAAGATTTAGCACCTCATGTGTCCGAGTCTGGTACTGCGAATAATAATGATACGATTATAATTGTATCCAAGCCCCTTGTTTACCCAAAAAAGCAACGACGGGTCTAGAAACTTACAGCAAGCTCCTGCATGTGGAAGTTTGATCAATTCCACTAAGATGCTGGTGGTGGAAACTGTGGACCCAAACAATAACACACATTCAAGAAACCATCTCTGTACATATTGCCATCTCCTAGCCACCTTGCAACCCAGACCTACGCCAACCCATCTGTTATTCCTTGACAGTGTCCAATTTGATTAACAACCTGGCTCAACCCTCCTTAGTTTACGAGATATCATTAGATCCAGGTACATTTAGGTTGATTTGGACATCGGCCAAATGTGCAATTCCTAAGTGGCTAAGTATTGTGTTATATCAACCCACGGTTTTGTCTTTCCTAATGAGCAGTATACAACTTGTTGCCTTTGTATACTGTACTCTTGCCCTGCCTCATTAAAATCAAGAATTCGCCTTTTGTCAATCCACTGATTGATGAAGGTCTGCCCCACGCTATATTTACCATTTTGGAATGACCAAATTCTCCACGCTGGTCAGTGTGGCTTGGTAAAGGTTGTAGTCTAGTGCCAGTTTAGATATCACTCGCCATTCATGTTTGCTATGGCTGGGAATTGAATTCAGGTCCCTAGGTTTCATAGCGCAGGGCATTAACCACTATGCCACACCGTTGTTAGGATTAATTTGCTACATTTATTCATTTACGTGGAATAATTATGCCGTGAACATTTCACGTGTGAGTTGAACAATCTAGATTTACCAGTCTTGTGTTGCAGATAGTCATGAGGCTATAAATGCAATTAATGTTATCGGCAATGTTCCTCCTTCAGAATATGAATAACGTAACTAGTGAATTGGATATCCATTTTTTGGGAATATCCATTGCTTAACTAAACTCGTGTCATAAATAATGAAAATTTGTGTTTGCAAATAATAGTGCACAATTATCAATTTGGTTTTGTGCTCGTGCAGGAAATTACAAATATAACCACGGGCATCCGCAGATTGTTTTTAGTAACATTGTTTTAAATGCCTCCGTATTCCTGTGACCTCGAAAGTGTGTTACTGCATAGACATGAAAACATGTGCCATTTAATTTGTGTTTTACGGTCGTTTCAAGGGTAACGTGTAAAGCATGCCAGGAAATGTTTTATAGTCCTTCTGAAGATAACTTCAATAGCCTTGCTCTCCATGAAGATCAAATGCACATTTTCTTAGTTTCGACAAATGCGGATGGAGCGGTGGTGCAGTGGTTGGCAAAATTGTAAAGAAATATATAGCCACGGCGATGAAGAAAAATAGAAAGAGATAAAGCAAAACAAATATTACAATGCGATTTGACTTTGGATTGACTGGTTGTTTAAATTAACTAGCTAATTAAGCATTTGCAGGAAGTGATATAAGACGAGGTAAGTAGCTTGCTTGTTCTCCTTGCAAAACCTGTGCAGGATTTAAACGAGATAGGGTCCTTCAGAGATTAAACTGGGCCGGATGGGCATTGGGGTTAGAGGGGTGTAGGTCACCAGTTCAGAAGCATAAACCTTTAGGCACTGAGTGACGACAACAGCATCCTGTTGGCCAGAGGGGGAGAACCCAACATTCACTTTGACCCCTGACTCATCCACCCTAACTTGGCCAGTGCGGCAAGACGGTTCACGCAGTCGCCACCAGTAATTACATTTCAGGCTGCCCTTTGCACCTTGGCTTGTGTCTGCCTGAGATATCACGTCGCTTTTAAAAGGGTAGAAACTGCGGTGCGTGGTCTGGCCAAATCGGCGGCATGAGTCATTAAACCGCCCAATTAATTGCCCCTTTTTAATGGAGTCTTTTCTGTTCGTGGGATCGTTTGGTTCGCCGAGGCCTGTTGTGCCAGCGTGCGTGTGCACATTTGCTGAGCTTGCGTTCCTTGAGTGGAGGGGAATTATGCTTTGCATTTGTGAACGAGTGCACTAAGAAACAAGCACGATGCCGTTTTTCTGCATTGTCAGTGTTCATGCTCCGTTTGATTGTCAGCAGAGCAAAGTGGGATTATGTGCTCGCGCTGATGAGGGTGACTGAAGATAATGCTGCATTGGGTGGGGAGAGATCCACTGATGGCATGTGTATTAATCATGCGTTATGTCAGTTGTTTTCTCTTTGGTCACAATGCAGCATCCAGCTTGCTTGCATGACAATTAAAACTATAAACAGAAATGATCATCATCGGCCATGATCAATCCACTGCTGGATGAAAGCCTCTTCAAGCTGCTGCAACCTACCACGGTCCTGTAATGCACCTAGCTGTCACCTGAAGAGGATCTGATTTTCACGTACAATTACATTTGTTTCAAATATCTTTCCGTGGTTTAAGTTCAAAATCAGAAGTTCAAGATAACTATTTTAATTGTGCAAATTCAAATGTAATTATCCAGCAAACATGCAAATCGTCTTGGCTTTCAGCATGCGGCATTTGAAAAAAACAATCGCGATTTCTTAAAAAAAAAACCTTGCGTTTGATGGCCCAGCGTGTACTGTTACAGAACGATGTTTTATTCTTTGCAGAGGGAGAGGAGGAAGAGGAGACAAACCTTTAATTATTGATTGTACGGCGTTCTCCCTCCACGGGCATGCGGTGCATGGGATGTGGCGTGCACACGTCCTCCTCATCCTCCTGCCCTACGTCATCACACACATCCAGACGAAACCATAACGGTGGCCCCTGAATGCATAATTTAATAAGTGGCAGTAACAAAAATAAATATAAAAGACAAGCCCCCACCCCCCCTCTCATGACGGAGATGAGCGTGTGTGTGTGCGGGTAGGAGGAGGGAACGGGAGGGAATCTCGGCCGGGGTTTGAGAGGGAAGAGTGGGTAAGGTGGTCAGGACCCACCCCCTCTTATTTTACTCTGCCTTTCGCGCACCGCTTTGCGCGCCCTGCATTGAAGGGGCTGAGCGGAGGCGGCGTGAGACCCGGGAGAGCTGTGAAGGCTTCGGCCACCGCTGGGAATTGGCTGCTGCTGCTGCTGCATGCGATGTTCTGTCACAACGGGCGGGCATCGCCACCGGCACCTCTGCAAGGGAGCGGCTTATGAGAACGACTCTAATTCCTGCAGCTGCTGCTTGAATCAACCCGTCCCCTCTGCCAAGAGAGGTAGCCATCCTCATTTGGTTATTGTTGGTGTTGTTTGTAGACGCGAACGAACGCAACTCGCGCTACGTAGGAGACGGGTAGCGAATTATGCCGTCTTGTGTGCGGTTCCTAAAATGGCTCGACTGCAAATGTTGGTTCATGTTCTGCGGCCCCATTGTGAGTGGGGCCGCAGATGGATGTATGCACATACACGCGCGTGCGTGAGTGCGCTCTGAGATCCTTGTAAAATTTTAAAAGATTCGTGTTTTATATAACGCAGGTTTACCTCTGATAATCCCAATACAGATTAAAACCTCAAAAAACGTAATCTCGGTAAAATCACGGAGTGCGTAAGCCCACAGCTGCTTGTCGCGTTGGCTCTCTCCCGCTTCCGTGAGTATTGCACATACTTTCATATTTTCACCTGCGCTTTTGTAATTGACGATTAAATTATAGTTGATCAGTTTTTATGTATTTTAGGTCATACATATCATCAATGTGGTGTTTATAGTAATGTGACGAGTTTATGTAAAAAAATATTGGAAAAGACTGACGTTTATTTTGCTCTTAACTAATGAGCTTAAGGGCGTCATTTTGTTTGCGATATATTTTTAGAACGTAGTTTTGTTTCTATTTCACAACCACGTTGAGCGTGGACGACTTCCCGCAGCGACCGCGTCTGTCACCTCGATGCCCTCGGAATATCCACAACGTGTCACATGTTATAGAACAACACAACTTGACTGTGAACATTGGGCGCCGAGGCTTTCTCCATGGGCAGCCAACCCGTAACGGTGATTTACTGGGAAGGAGATATCTCATTGCCAAGGGCTTAATTGATGCTTAGGCTTGCTTACATTAGACATTATGTATGTACGTTTAACTTCTTTCGCACCATACGTCGACATAAGGCACTACCACGAGAGTACAAGGTACACTTATCCGAAACCAAAAAGTTGAATGAAAATTTAATGCGGCGCTCATGTCCTGAGCCAGTGGTGGAAATGTATCTTTCCTATGGCAGGGGCCAGTATATTATCACTGTCCGAGTTAACCCTCAACCAGGATTAAACTGACAACATTACGTTTGTGAGTGGGCAGCAGAGCCACATGGCTATGATAATAATCATATACAGTATTGTACGCTGTATTCCTATACGAACAGGCTATTAAACTTAGATGCATGGATTAACTATTATTGTCAATAGATTGATTACAAAAGAAGGCGAGATGGATGTGGCGTGCCAAAATAATTCTCCGAACAGCGTTCCGGGCTTTTCCGGCTAAAAAGCTCTGCACGTTGCCAGAGATCGCACTGCAAGGCAACACTGCCAAGGTCTCGGAGCAGTTTTGTGGCCTCGTTCAAATAACGACAAGGAGTTATGCCACTGGAGCACCCACGTGGCCTTCTGCATTTACCGTTGAACTTGGAATAGTTAATAATTAATTATTCCATTAACTCTGTTCCAGCCGACGTCTAAACATGTTGGACTGTAAGAAAGAGAATGTTTAAATGTCGTCGGCCAGTGCAGTCAACATTAATTATTTAAGACTAGCCTTTTGCCGGTCCAAAGACGGGTGCATTGCAGGAAATCTGAAACTTGCAAGCGAAAAGCAGGCCGCGACGTGATATTAATTGCATCAATTCGTGTGCAATTTGTAAGGGCGCGGTGACGGACCTATTTCATTTAAAGATTATAATCCCTTGTTCATCAAGACGTCCTTTTTACTTCGATGTCTCAATAGCGTTACGGAGATCACGTGACGTGAGGGTTCTGCCTTTGAAGTGAGGGTTGTAAGTTGATGCTGAGGAGGGGGGAGGAGGCGTCTCGGCCCCCCATGTGGAGTGACGTCACCTTGTGATGATTATTAATGAGGGGGGCTGTTCGATGTGGTGTGACGTCACCTGCTTATGATTATTAATGAGGGGGGGAGGGTGCTCCATGTGGAATGACGTCACCTGCTCATGATTATTAATGAGGGGGGGGATCCATGTTGAAGACGTAACCGGTTCATGAGTATTAATGAGGGAGGCTGGTCGACGTGGAGTGACGTCACAAGCGTTGCACACAGACATTCTTGACTCAGATAATAATGGGGGGGGGGGGGGGGTGTCCATTTTTGAGGACGTCACCTGCTCATGATTATTAATGAGGGGGCTGTTCGATGTGTGTGACGTCACTTGCGCATGATTATTAATGAGAGGGGGAGTACTCCATATTGAGTGACGTCACCCGCTCATGATTATTAATTATGGGTGGGGGGGGGGTCCATTTGAGGACGTCACCTGCTCATGAATATTAATGAGGGGGTTGGTCAATGTGGAGTGACGTCACGAGCGTTAAGGACATACTTTCCTGGGTGATTATAGTCGGTATTCGACGGATTTTTTTAAGGTGGACAGAGGTGGGAATGGGGGTGGGGGGATTTCAGAAACGTTTCCGTTATTTCAACTGCCGTGCCGGGAGATCGTCGAACTGGTGAACTCCGGACTGCAAGTTGAGTGTGCTACCCACTCCAGCACAAGCTGGGTGGGAGGAGCAGAGCGCCTTGACAAAGGAGTTTACATATCAACAGAAGAATTTAGCAGGGTGTTAAAGTCGGAAATTAGCATGTAACTGGGAGATTAGCATGATGTTAATGTTAGGGATTAGCATGTAACTGGTCACGGAAGTAACTATGTTAAAGTCAGAGTTTACATATCAACAGAGGCATTTAGTATATTGACGCTAAAGATCTGCAACTACCCGACTATCATACATAGAGCTACATTAATATAATTTTACAATTACGATACTATATATTGCCTTATGAATTATGTTAAACATTACACTTATACTATTTATTATACAACATGCTATAAACCATGCCATTGACCGTCGTGTGAAAGGACGGTCAATGGTATGGTTTATAGCATGTTGTATAATTGTATAGTGAATATACAGCAGTGTGGTATACAGTAGGGTTGGTAGAATAATACATAGTGTAATATTACAAGTCTAATATTTTATAGTCTAAAGTATAGGGTAGTGTATAGTAACGCATTGTATTATTCAAGGTTGGGGTTTGTCTATGGCAGTGCATATTACGGTGTATAGTCGTGTAATGTAGAAAAAAGTTTAGTTGGAGACATATCAATATAATGCATAATGTTATAGCTTACATTGGGCTGTGTATACGATATTATACAATGTAGTTTAGATTGTAAGGTACAACATTGTAATGTATTGTAGTCTAGTTTATAACATAGTTGTAACGCAACACAGGACAGAGCAGCGCATCGTGGCTGTTTCTCCCCCCTCCTCCGTTCCGAGCATAGATGGACTCGTCCGTCTGAACAAAGCTCATCGCTTTTCGTGGTGCTAACGTTGAAAAGAAAAAAAACACCCGCCTTTTTTTCGACAGAATTGTAATGTATAATGTCTTATCGTTAGTAGCTCAGCTGATTGGAGAGTATATTGAGTTTATTGAAAACATTGATGTAGTTTATATTTTAGTTTTTTTATCAGTTTACTATATGGTATTCATTATATAGTGTAGTGTAATCCCCGTTACTTTATGTTAATAGCTCAACTTATTGAAGAATATATTGAGTACATTTATTATATTGATGTAGTTTATACTTAGTTCTTTCACATCGGCTTATTGTATGATAGTTGGGTAGTTGCAGTTCTTTAGCGTCAATATACTAAAAGTCTCTGTTGATATGTAAACTCTGACTTTAACATAGCTACTTCCGTGACCAGTTACATGCTAATCCCTCGCATTAACATCATGCTAATCTCCCAGTTACATGCTAATTTCTGACTTTAACACCCTGCAAATCCAACACTTTAACACAGCTATTTCAATGCTAAATTCTTCTGTTGATATGTAAACTCATTTGTCAAGGCGCTCTGCTCCTCCCACCCAGCTTAAAAGACGCTGCGAAGCTTAGCAGTGTTCATTGAAGCGCTGTCGTCCCGACAGTTCTGTTCCTTCACCTGAAGAAGGCTACTTGTGTTGTGGCCAAAACGTCGTGAGAATTTTGTTTTATTGTTTTATTTTTATTATTTTATTTCCATTCCACGTAACTTTACCGAAAGAACCAAGAAGTTAACGTATTTTGACATCTATTCAGAACCCTTTTAACAACACCTATTTTTAAATAAGCTAACCCAAGCTGGCAGTTTAATGGGTCGTTTTTGACCAAAAGCAAACTGAACCTTGCCTTCCGCTGACAACGGAGCTGTGTTCCGGGGTTGCATTTGAGAGATGGAGAGTCGAGGGACTTAGCGTTGGGATCCGTGATGCATGATAATTGTCGTAGACATGCAGGAGCAGCAGAGGGCTCCTCTGCCCTAGTTCTGAACGCCAGCCCAGCAAGGGGTTTGTCGGAGAGCCGGGGGCACTACCTGCACATTGCACATCTTGCCTCAAGATGTAGGATGTGCAGAATCTCTTTCTGGCAAACTGCGCTGGGAAATCGCCATTCTGCCTCTGTCATTGCTGTGGGGAATTAAACCCCTAGCGTGCCACGGACTAAAGTGTGTGCGTGTGTGAGCCTGTGACACCCCCCCATCTCCCGTAAATGAAGCGGCTTAGCAGGAGGATCAGGGTCCCTCAGAGGCATGCATAGTTGCTTGCTACGTGCGCGTCAGGGTATAACATAGAATTCAGTTGACTAAATCACGATAACTGCTGCTCCTATGATTTACCGCATATATGGAAGACCTTGCATCGCGGTTCTGAATTTTCTAATTTATTTGCGTAGTTAAAATTTTATTATAAATCGGTTAATTTAAAATAAATGTTACTCAGAATTGAATTTAATGCATAGCTTTGTGTGTTTCTGTTTTAATGTATGCCGCATAATCTGAGAAAATCTAAACATTGCATGCAATAACAATTACGTAAAATATGAATTTATTTTCACTGAGAACCTATTACGCCTACATTTCTACTTGCATTACGCCACTGGCTTGCCAAAGGTTCAGCCATTTACTTAAAAAACGAAGTAAATAGATAACTCAATACAATAAGCCTTCAGCACTATGGGGGCAAGTGCTGCAAGCAATTCCACTCATTTCCCGGAACCCGCGTGGCATAACGAAGCTGGTGGCCTCCACCACACCCGCTCCATTTCCTTGGCAATGTAGGCCAATAACACCGCGACCCCGAGCCCGGCTCACGAAGCCTCAACAACTCGCCTCGTGTATTAGAGGACACGTCCCGTCATTTTGTCATCTCCTGCTGGATGCGGGCATCCCCAATGAGTTATTGGACTGTGCTTGGCGCTGATTTTCGTTGTGGATTTGCAAAGATTAGGAGCATGGACTGTAGGAATGTAGAAGTACAGCACAACAATGTATTTTGCTGCACTGCACTCTGCTGCCAATAACAACCTCGTGCATGAAGATCACATACCCAAGCACTATGCAGGCCCAGCCCTGCTTAGCTACTGCAATCTGACAAGATTGGACGTATACCGGGCGATTTTAGTCGTAGGTTTATTTTTAATGTGGAAGACAAATATGAGAGACATTAATTCTCAAGTGGAATTCATATCGCCAACGACTTAAATTAGATTATTTAGGTGGAAATCCTTCTCTGAGCATAGCATTGGTATTCTGGGAATGTTGTCTAGATTACTGTAATATAGGAATTATAAACTTGACATTATTCCCCTGCTGAAATGTCAAGCTTTAAACAACGTCAATAAAGGTTTCACATTCACTATTGTGTATCTGGTGGATGGAGCCCTTTTGCTTGTGGCTATAGATCAACTTAAGGTCGTTCTGCCTTGTTTTGTTTGCTCCCATTCACCTTTTTTCAGCTACTGCCGATTTGCCCATTGTTCAGTTGCGAGAGCGATGACTGATCCCAGCGCCACCATGGATGGCAAATCGATAGACGCCGACGGTGTAGAGAATGATCCGAAGAGCCCCAAGAAGATTCAGTTTGAAATGCCTTCGTTCCAGACGTACCTGGATCCCGCCTCGAGCGAACAGGTATGAAAACCACGAACACGCGCGCGTGTTAAGACAGTTTCTAAAGATCAGTTGAGGTCGTAGACAGTGGTGTCATTTGATCTCAGCACACCTTGTGTTTTTGGAGTTGTCAAATTTCTTCATGTCCCGGCTGTCTGCGGTCATCGCTATTTACTTCCAATTAGGGATTGCAGACGAAGAGCCACGGTGCTTAATTGGCCAGATCTAAACGTGCTACCCCCCCCCCCCGTGCTGTTGTATAACTAGACACCGTGTCTGTGCTTGTAACTTGGCATCATGCAGCGCTCATGCTGCATCTCTGTCGCTCTGAGTCAGTGGTCACAGCACCAATCGGCACAGACTCCTGTCCGATGAGCCACACACAAGCCCACGCTTGACTTTAGACCCTGGGGAGCCTACAAGGATGAGTCAAGTATAAATGGACACTCCTTATTTTGTTCACTTGTGGGCTCCTGCCATGCCCCCTTAATCCGATCTTCAGCGGGATGCAACTCGCAAAGCCCTCTCAAGGGCAGATGTGCGCACATCTGCCTTTGAGAGTGTGCCAATGCGCATTGGCAAATTTACGGGATGTAAGAATGTCACTGTGAAGGTCGAACAAAAATGTGAATTCCTGCACTAATTCCTGCGCACACAGTAATTCAACTTTTGACTTCAGGAGCCGAGTGGCTGTTGGATGTGAATCTGCTGAAGCAGTGCATCCGCACACTGCCGCTCTCCCTAATGGACAGGAAGATAACATTAAGACGTAAAATTACAATCCAGTGACTTCAACTGTAATTGTTACCATTTCTGTCCACTCCGCATGACCTAATTCTAACTGTCCCAAGGTAACGAGTCATCATTGCAACATATGACATCTATTTAACAAACAGCAATGTAGTAATAATATCTTGCCGGCACAACTGATATACTGCATAGGGGTCAATATAACGACACATTCAACGTGTTTATGTCCTCTATTTCACAGAAGATTGCATGAACCAAGAAACTGTAATTATGCTGTGAAAAAAATGCAACCCCCATCTACCGTGCAATGATCCACAGGATAATTCGCCCATCTCTGTCAGCACATTTTGTTAGTGTCAAAGAAAGTTGGTGAAAGATGCTGTGAATTGAAGGGGCGACAGAGATTGAGCACGCACCAACCTTGTTGAAGCAAGAGTCTCTACCTGGGCTGGCAAGGAATTGAGGTCGAGTTTAGCAAGGGGTTAAAAATGGAGCGTGTGTTCCAGATCATCTTGCTTTGCAGCCACTAAAAGGACAACTATTTTTAGAATCCATAAAATATACAGTAGTGTATATTAAAAAAAATCCTCCGCGGACGCATCTCGAATGTTGTCTGTGCTCTAAAAATGTAGCCAAATAGCCTAGCGCGATGTTCTATGTTCTAATCAATATTTTTTTTCAATCCTAGATCAGACGCCGCAGACCCACGCCAGCCTCTCTCATTCTTCTGAGTGATCAGTCATCCCCAGGTAACGTGAAGGGAGAGGACACACATATACACGCATAGGCGATGTGTTGAACATTACAATAATTAGTTGTATGTATTATGCACCACAGTAAAAATACATAATTCGTCATAATGTTTCAACAGGCAACTTCTGCCTTTTGAATAAGAAATTGGAAACAACTGTAATTGTTCCGCGTTGGCATGGCTGATTTCACGAAGAGACATTTGCTGTCAATGAGGCCTGTTGGTGGAGGGTTACGACACATTTATAAATAACGCGATCTAACCCAAAAACCTTTATTATGAAGAAAATACATTCTTAGGCCTGGCTAGGAAAGATCTCAGTAAAACCCAGGGGCGCTGCGCCATTGCATTCCAGCGATACATTTACACATCAGCAGTTTTTTTCCACACGTATCTTCAATACTCACAAATAGTTGATTGTACATTTTCTATCAGTGAATATTTTTTGTTGCAAATGTTTCATTGCGACAGAATATATTTGTGCATGTTGAATTTGGATGAATTTCCCAGACTTTCGTGACACGTTATTCTCTAGCAGCTCTAAACTACGTACGGTATCAATTTAGACTTAAAACTTTCGTGACTGCAGGAATTCATATTCTTGGTTCTTTAGGTAAAGTCACGTAAATAGAAAACAACAATTTAAATTAAAAGGAAAGGCCCACGACGTTTCGATCGCAGCACAAGCGGTCTTCTTCACGTTACTTTGACTCAACCAAGCTCCAAGTTATTTTTTAGTGAACCTTTGAGTGGCAGGTTTTGGTATTGAGTACCGTGAAAGGCCGATGTCGTGTTTGATGTCAACATTAACGTTCCTCTTATTTTGCACGCAGAGGAGGAACAAACATCGTGTGTGGTGAGTACCTCAACGTGTCGGCCAAACAATTCGCTTCTCATAACCAGGGGAGCCATCGGGCACAGCCTTCACTTTAACGTTGCCCTGGTTTCAAATCTGTAAATAATGAGAAAACCCATCACAACAGAAACATTACTGCGGGCTGGAAAGAAATAGGTTTAGCTAAACACAAAGGAGTGCATTGCAATTATCTAGACCACCAGCTCAAAATAACTGAATGTGGCGATTTTGTCATTTATTTTATTTGTTACACGGGGGGATGATTCCATTGAGCCAGTTGCCTGGTGCGTGAGCACAGCAACAACAAAATTAAGACAAAAACATTTAGACCACAAAGTCAAAGAGTTGGGATGGCCACATTTTCTCAGCTATTTGAGTTGTTAAATGCCCGATAACTTACACTGCTAGCCACAGCCTGTACATTATTCCCAGTGTCAGAGTCATCCAATTAGCGACAACAGCACGAGAAAAGTTACACATTGACCATGCTGATATTTTAAGTTTATTGTGGGGAGAAAAAAAAATCCCCAGCTTGCTAATTATATTTCAGTAATTCTGTTTTGTAATTAATTAATCTTATTTTGAGAATTATGGGGAGCTGCCGTGATTCACAGCAATCGCACTCGTACATGCGGTGTTCCTGGGACAGATCCACGTTAAGTGAAGGACGCCAAATGACTGCTTCAAATAAATCAATATGTCGTTAGCTTACCATTAGTGCACACGGCCCCACAAGCAAAACTCACATTTCATAAGTCTGAGATTTCCCTTCGGAAGAAACCAGTTGTTGTTTAAATAGGGATGACTGAGTGTCAGCTCCACCTCTTCACCCCCCACCAACCGCCATGTGCTTGTCACCTTTGTGTTTGCTCCAGACCACTCCAGCCGAGGCTTAACGAGGGCTCTGTGACACATCATCTCTGCGACACATAATCTCTGCCTTCTCTGCATGTTAATCAATATCTATAGAAATGCACACTCGCACTTTGTTTGCCTCATTAATGTCAAATTTTACGCTTGTCTGTTGCATTCTGAATGAATAATGGAATAATTAACTCCGGTCCGTTTGTTCGTTATTCGGATTAACGTTTTTAACCTGCTGGCTATCATATGTGCACCTAGTGTTGATCTGCGAATGCCATTCGTCATGATCAAAGGGGCATCTGCCAATGTCACTGGCCATGTGAAGAGTCATCGTAAAGATTCCTGCAACATCAGGATTATGCTTGAAGATCCTGAAGACTGACCTCTCACAACAAAAACAATCACAATTTATATAACGTCTCACAACGCTTTAAATGATGGATATCAGGGATGAAGCTTAAATGCATAGAGGGTGAGAGCAGGCACACATGGGAGAGGGAAGAGAGAGCTAGACCATGGCACATCAAAGACAAATATCCCCCATTTAGTCTGAATATACTTATGGGCAAGTGCTGTTAGCGAGCACTTATGAAGGTCGGTAAAATCTACGAGGGGGTTAGTGGCCTTTGTCTTCTCAGGAGATGTTTATACAGCACACCAGGTACTCATTTAAGGCTGAGTGGGAATTAATCTTGGGTTCGTAGCATAGCGCTCCCCATCATTCACATGCACACAACAAAGTCAAACACATGCACAGACATAGACATGCACTGATACCAACCTTCATCTTTCACATACTCATACACACCCACCCATCCCCGGAGGCTCTGAAGATCCATTCTCCTCCTGTATACAGATAAAGGCTATGACATTGTCTCACCTGCCACTGTAATCAGACCTTGACGGTCAGAGACTGCCATGGTGGATGTGGCTACTATTGATGAGGACCACGCATGAGGGACCTGTGGTCGGTTTACATAACATATCCTCTTGCTTAATAAAACTCGTTACAAATATATGTTCATGCCTGTGAATAATGTTTATCATCATTATTATTTTCAGCACGCACAACTGTGTAGTGTTATTTGTCTTTATCAGACAGGCATTAATTATTTGGCGCAAACTTCACAACCAAGACCGCTAAGTGTCTTCAACCCACCTACAAGGAAAGGTAAATACTAAGAAGAGAAAGTTATTTAATAAGGAATTATTCACTTAAGGAATAGCTTAAAAATGAAATTTGACATACATCACTGTGTTCCTCCTTGAAAGATGTTGACCTTTGGTCTCTGGTGTCTGTTAAAGGTCACTTAATGAATGTTTAGCCAATTCAGTAGTATTTGTTAACCCTATGCATGTAGACTCACAGTTCTTATCGTTTGGGTCATGAACTTTAATTCTCCCTTTTTTAAGATATGCTCACACAGTTACAGATTTTTTCTGTTGCAGTTAGCACGTTTTAAATTGCTTGCAGATGCAATAAACCCCACGTGGATTTTGACTTTGTAATCAAACAGATGATGACCCAAATGTTAAGAGCCGACATTATTTACAGTGACGTTGAGTGATTAGGCCGAGCGTGGTCACTTTGCGATATTCTTGTGGGCCTGGCCCAACCACCAAGAGGCAGCCAAAAAGCATGCAGGGCCACCCAGAAAGGGGGGGGGGGCACTTCACCCTTGGCCTCACACAAAGTAGGGCCCCACAACAGGGCTGTGGATAGTGGAATAAGGGGCCCTACATGGCCTACTGGCCCGGTCCCCCATGAACCTCTGGGTGGCCCTGCAAGCATGTGTATTCTTGGTGTCCACAGCCCACATGGGCGGACCACCCTCAATATACATAATGAACAATAGGGTTTGGCCAAGAAACAATAGTTAAATTACAGGGACATGACTGAACAATGGAGAAAGAGTGACTGCACTGTCGATTGATGCAAAGTGAGTAGAGTTTCCACCGGTCCTGGTTTTTCCAAGATGTCCTTTTTTTGAGGCAGCTGACCTGGGGAATTTGTAAGTCTTTCCAGGCCTTTAAGAGTGCCGCTTTTGTCAATTATGTATCAATGCACCGTTTACAATGATGCATGTACATGTAGCTCTCCCCTCTTTTGGTACTGTGATATATTCTTATTCCCATGAGATGTCTCCGGTTTTTTTTTACCTCAGAAGTGGCAACCCAAAGAGCGAGGAACAATGCAAATGAGGGGGAGTGGGGGTTTTGGTGGGAGTCTGGGACTAGTTCAGGCTCTGAGGCACACAACTCTGCATGCCTTTCCCCTTAAAGATGCTGAATTCACAAAGAGTAAATGTCAAATTAACAAACACGTCAATACGTATGTAGTGACATATACTGTCACTATACTGTAGCACCGGGAACCTCCCTAGGAGGCTGAGGGACACGTGACTGGGGGCCGGAAGCCCCTGCCTTGATACAGCAGGGGGCGTGGCCGAGGGGCCGTGGTGAAGCCAGGGCCAAGGATATATAAAGGGGGAGTCCCGACAAGGATCGGGGCTCGCTTTGTGGGGATCGTCCTGGAACTCTTCGCTCTTCGTTCGTCATTTGGACCTTAGCCGGGAATCGTGGGTCAGACAGTGTGTGTGCTGGCTGGCCCGTTTGCTAGGGTTAACTCGTACGCACATAGCGACAGTATAGCTACACCTAACTAGAGAACCATAGTGTTATCGTAGGTTGTGTAATAAACGTGTTGCCTCCCAGTTAGTGTGTGCGCCTCAGTGTATCACACACTACACTGGTGTCAGAAGTAGCCAAATAGTTGTTAGTTAGTTGAAATGTTGACTCGTAGACAGTTACTCGCCAAGTCGTCTTCGGACGAAGAGGAGGAAGGTGGGGTGATCCCGCAAATGGCCCCAGGTGCTGCAGCCCCGGTGATGGAGCGAGGGGAAGCCCTGACGCCAGCACAGCAGTGGGACCCAGAGCTCGTTTCGCCGCTACCACCAGGGAGGGAACGCCGCTCCAGGAAGGAATGTCTGAGCGACCTAGCCACCGTCGCAGCTCTGGCTGCTGCTCTGCAGCAGGAGGATGACAGCGAAGCACCGACGCCGCGCCCGCGGACCTTCGTTGCTGCTTCCCATGCGCGGGAAACTGCTGGGACGCACACTGCGTGGGAAAATGGAGAAGCGTGTGCCGCGCGGGAGCCCGACAAATTTTTGAGCGCACGGGACACGGCTCCCGACAAACCCGACCTCCCGCGAGCTAAAGAAAAGGCTCCCCTTCATCCGGGAGTTCGCGGCGGCGGGCGGCGACTGGGAAGCGTTTCACCGCCGCCTGCAGGTTCGCGGAGTGGACGGAGGAGGAGGCGCTGCGGGCACTCCCTACGGCGCTCGACGACGACGCGCTGGCGGCGTTCGATGCCATTCCTGACATCGACAAGGCGACGCTGTCTGCAGCGCTCGCACAGATGGGGGCGATTTTCGCACCTCCATCCAAATGCCATAAGTTTGCTACGCGTGGGCGTGGGCGAGGGGAGGCCAAGATGCCCATTGCCTATCGCATAGCACTCCTGGCTTTGGCCAAGTCGGCGTTTCCAGGGATGGACCAGGTGGGGCGGGATTCCTTAATCCTGGAGAAGATACTCTTTGGTTCTATTCGGTAAAGTCACGTAGGTAAAAATAAATAACAAAAATCACGACGTTTCGGCTACAACACAAGTGGCCTTCATCAGGTGAAGGGACCGGACTGTCCAGAGGACAGCGTTGGAGTGAAGCCAGCCAAGCCCAGGTCACGTCCTTTAAGCTGTGTGGGAGGAAACAAAAAATAGAAGATGTTGCTGCTAGCCCAGGAGCTCCAGGTCGTCCTGCCAGCCATGGAGGATGATGACCTGTCGTCCCTCAAGGTCGCACGGTGCCTCAAGGCCTATTTAACAAGGCCCGATCTTCTGTTTCAAGCGCGGGCTGCCAGGACACATCTCTGTGGTATGCCGCACTCATCAAGGAGGACCCTCCACATCGACTCCGTCTACGGATGATCGCCCTTTCTCTCCACTGTGTCCCCAGGCGAGTCGCGGCGCACCGCACACAAAGCCCTCTGTTTCAACCTCACCCATCGGTTTCGGAGTCGCGTGTCGCGGATTTTCGTGGGGGTTTTTCGCGTGCCGATCGGGTCTCGGTGGGCGAGGGATGGCCGTGGCGTCCCACTCAATTGATGGCCCTGGTGCGCCGTATTGTTGCTGCGGCGGTGGGATCGTCCGCTGTTATCGGGACCGTCGAGGGGGTAGAAGTGCGGATCCTTGTCGATACAGATGCGTTGGCGACAATAATTTCGGAGATGATTTTTTTATTGTTTGTCGCCAAAATCGCGCACCGTTTCACACGTTTCCATTCCCTGTTTTGCCACCAGTGGTCAGTCATTAGGGATTATTGGACAGATCTCGGCTACAATTTGCATAGGCGACATTCGATTGACGGGGCCGATCCTTGTTTCCAAATCCCTTGCTGTACCCTGCCTGCTAGGGACGGATCTTCGAGGCAAAATGCCGCTTAAGATCCTTGTGGATCAGGGCTGCATCGAATTACCCTCGGGCCGCCGAATGGCATTTTTATGATCGCCCACTCTATTCCGCATGACAAACATATCAGTCCTAGCGATGGCCAACTGAATTGTTCATATTCCCCCAGGCGCGCAGATGCTCATTCCGTTACGGCTGAAGAAAGAGCTCGATTGTGATTTGACCATCGATGGGATGTTGTTAGCCCCCTCTTCCAAGGCGGTTCTTGGCCAAGATTTGGTATATGCGCATATGTTGGTGGCAAGCGATCAACAACCGTTCATCCAGGTCTTGAATGTCGGTTCGGAGACGTCCATAATACAAGAAGGTTCCGTGCTGGCTCATGCATCGTCCACGTGTTGTCAGGGGGAAACCAAAGGGACCTTGGGTGTTGCTGCGTCTGTGAGGCAGGGTGAGATTTCGGGCCAGGGTGAGGACTGTGAGTTGTGGTTGGACGTGCTCTGCGCCAAAAGCAATGACTTATCGATGGCACAGAGGCTTCAGGTACATGCAATTTTGAAGAAAATTTCCAACGCTTTTAGCAAAAATAATTAAAATATTGGCTGCATGCCTCTGCTACACCACTACATCGATACGGGAGATACCACCCCCATTCATCAAAACCCATATCGGTTAAGTCCCAAGGAGAAGGACCATGTAAGCCACGTGGTTGACGAGATGTTGGCCGCCGACATCATCTCTCTGTCCAACAGCCCGTGGGGGTGCCCATTGTGCTTGTTAAAAAGCAGGACGGCAGCTTGAGGTTTTGCGTGGATTTCCGCAAACTCAACAAAGTCTCCGTGGCTGATGCGTTCCAACTCCCACGGATGGACGACTCGTTGGATGCCCTGTCGCGAGCGTGGTTCTTCTCCACACTCGATTTGCTGTTGGTGTTTTGGCAGTTGCCTTTGGATGACAGCTCTAGACCAAAAACTGCTTTCCGCACACCCCAAGGGCTTTTTGAGTTTAACCGGCTTCTGATGCGACTTCACGCAGCCCTGGCCATGTTCCAACGGCTAATAGAACTGGTATCGGCAGGCCTACAATGGGACGCGTGCTTGATTTACCTCGACGACGTCATTGTCTTCGGACACGTTCGAGGAGCAACACGGGTATTGGCACTTTTATCACAGGTTGTGGACGGTGTGGAGCGTGTGGTTGCATACGGGAGTAGTGTGTTGTCTCCGGCGGAACAGCGCTGCTGCGTTACGCACCGAGAGTTGCTGGCGATAGTCTATTTCGTCCAGCAGTACCGCCCGTACCTCTATGGACGGAAGTTTTAGGTGTGCTCGGATCATGCGGCTCTGCAGTACGCGCTTCGCGTTGAACAGTCGTCGAGCCAGCTGTCCCATTGGCTTGAGGTCCTTCAGGACTACACGTTCGTAGTTTCCTATAGAATGGGCACTCGCCACATAAATTTTGACACTCTGTCGCGATTGCCATCCAGTGACCAGTGCGCATGCATTTCGGGTGCGGGATGCTGCAAGCCTGCTTATACAGTACCGCCCCGCACTGTAGTGGACGTTGCACGCACAGATGCGGCTGACATGCGAGACCACACGCTCGGTCTCACAAACACCGAGTGGGGGCAACTTCAGCCAGAGGATGCCTCCTTATTAAATAGGCGCCGTGTTAGGGACTCCGAGGATGGACGGAATCGACGAGCCTTGTCCACAGTGATCATTCAAGGGGGCCTACTAATGAGATGGGATGCAGATTTACGAATGTATAATATAGTCATTCTCACCATCTTGTGGGGTAAATTGATCTGGGTGACACATGAACGCATTATGCATCTGGGTATCCAAAAGACCCTGTTCCACTCTCCGCCTCAACTCTTTCTGGCCCGGCATGGCTGCTGATGTTCTGAATGTGTTGCGAGGATGCACTGAATGCGCCCACCGAAAACCTCTGCCAAAAATGGCTTGTCCCCCTCTCAAATCAAATAACGTATCCCATTTGAATGAGCTTGTCGCGCTCGACATGCTCGGTCCCTTTCCCACCACACCGCTGGGTAATAAATATTTGTTGGTGGGTGTGGAGTATCTTTCACGGTGGCCAATGGCCTGGCCGGTGCTGGACCAGTTGGCTGCGACGATCATGGACGCTTTCTTTCACGGGTGCGTCTTAGATAAGGGAGCCCCGGAACGCCTTCTTACGGATCAGGGCAAAATGTTCTTATCTTAACTGCTCAAGGAGGTATATGACCTGTTGGGTACCAAGATGGTCCGCACCTCGCCCTATCACCCGCAAACTGACGGCATGGTGGAATGCCTCAACAGGACCCTGACATCCATGCTATGTCAGCAGGTCAATGCGGAACAAACTGACTGGGACCTGCATGTCCCTGGTGATCTCGCCGCATACCGATTGGCCCCTCATGCTTCTAATGGCTACTCGCCGTTTTTCCTCATGTCCGGGAGGGGGCAGGATCCACCAATTGAAATTCATTTGAATCTGTGGTTAGCAAACAAGAACATGCCCAACCCTGTACGCCTTACCCTCCAGCGCTTGGCTGAAGCTAGGGAAGCTTCCAGAAGGAATTCGGCCATATGCCAAGCTGCTAACGAGTGGCGGGTTGGGTTCCGTGAAACAGGGACCAAATGGTCATTAGGGGATAGGGCGTGGCTTCACTGCCCCCAGGTCCCGGTGGGGACGTCCCCTAAACTATATAAGCCACAGCGGGGCCCCGTGGAAATTGTGGAGGTTAAAAGCCCACAAAGTGTCCGCATCCAGTTTGGTCGCAGGCGCTGGTTCATGCATGCGTCGCGCCTTAAGCCCTTTTGTCCGCCTATCGGTGTCTCTTCATCTCCACTACCTGAAGGCTGTGTGTCGGGTGTGCCCGACGAGCTGGGGTGGGGGTCCGGGGATGTGGTGCCTCAGGGGAGTTCTTTCTCTACCCCCACAGGGCCTAAGCAAGAAGGCGCGGTCGTCGTCCACTTCTTCTTCTCCGGCCGACCAGCCTTCATCTTCTTCTTCTCGGGAGGGGCCGCAGCCCTTGAGCCAGCTTCGTCCTGCCCTGGGATCCCCCAAGAAGGCCTCTCTTAGCCCGTCTGGGGGCCTGGCGACAAGGACACATTCAAAAACTGAACGGTTTAAAATGCCCGCCAACATTTTCCACGCACCGTCTGGTTGTGGCCTCACTCGCCAGCCAGAGGGGCCGTTGGCTGAACCGGGCTCTTTTTGGGCTTGTGGGTGGTGGCACGCGTACGGTTGTGGGATTGTGCTGGCTGCCGGGAGGGCAGGTCTGCCTTTCCCAGCGTGGGTTGTTCATTGTTCATAATTAAATGTGACTGTTATTGTTCTGATTTTAAATTGGGGGCCACACTTTGCCTATTTAGAAACAACGGTCAGCTGGATTGGCTGTACAGAAATGTTTTTTATTTTTCTCCAGCCGGGTCGACTGGATGTTATAAAAGGGGGGGGGGGTAGTGTAGTGACATATACTGTCACTATACTGTAGCGGCAGGAACCTCCCTAGGAGGCTGAGGGACACGTGACCGGGGGCCGGAAGCCCCTGCCTTGATACAGCAGGGGGCGTGGCCGAGGGCGTGGTGAAGCCAGGGCCAGGGATATAAAGGGGGAGTCCCGACGGGGATCGGGGCTCGTTTCGTGGGGATCGTCCTGGAACTCTTCGCTCTTCGTTCGTCATTTGGACCTTAGCCGGGAATCGTGGGTCAGACAGTGTGTGTGCTGGCTGGCCCGTTCGCTAGGGTTAACTAGCGACAGTATAGCTACACCTATCTAGAGAATCAAAGTGTTATCGTAGATAGTGTAATAAACGTGTTGCCTCCCAGTTAGTGTGTGCACCTCAGTGTATCACACACTACACGTACATTCAGATTTAATGAATGAGCCTCGAGCATGAGCAGAGATTCATCATCAAGTATATCATTTCTTATAGGTTTTGAAAACCAATGTTTAAATATTCATAATGAAATACAAGAATATGAATAGAAATACAAGGGTTTGTTTTACTAAAAATACAATTTTGGTCCATCACCATGTGGGCCTTTTAATCTATTTAAGAATGCATATGCTTCATTATTTCCACCCTTCTTCCTTTCATCAGCAGAGAGTTGCTAATGAAATGCTTTTGGATTTGATTGTTATAGGTCCTCCGTGAACACATCCATTTGTTTACCGGCCACGTTTTGCTGATAAGTTTCACAAAGTCAACACCAGTCCAGAGTTTGCCTGCTACAATAAATATTGCTGGAAAATGCCGGTCCAGAACACCCTTAGTCTGGTATTTTATGTTCATGCAGTAAAAAAGCATCTACATTGTTTATGTTATATAAAATATTAATCTCGGTGAATAACTTTCATCGTGTTGTGTTATAAGCATTCCATCCTTTATAAGCATTAGGATAATGCCTGACCTGAATTGATATGATATACACTGTTCAATCAAGCCAAATCTAGCTCTGATTAAAAGCCACCCTTATTATTTTTTAGGAAAATATTCAGAAACATTTTTCAGGAGATATGCGGCTTCAGTATACCACTGGATGAAGGCCTCTCCTGTTGTATTACAATATTTATCTGCATGAGTTTACATGGCAGTGTATATGTTCCTTCCGAGGTGTCTGGCCAGCATTCAAGAGTAGGCCAAGTACCTTCTAGAAGGGCCCTCTAGAGCTCCCTCTAGTGGAGGCGCTTCCACCAGCAATGGTGAGAGCAAGGACTTGTCGGGCTTTACCTACACCCTCTAAAAATTACATTTCTATCTATGAAAGATCTGTTTTTGGATATTTGCATCTCAGAATAAAAAAAATGCATTGTGCACTCAGATCTTGCGCTAATTAATTTCATCCTTGCTCTGGATATTGCAGGTGAAAGGTTAATGACTTGTGCAGAGGAAAACGGGGAACATTATGGTGCTGCATTGCGTAACGCTGCTCAGCGGGTGTGCGCGTTAATTATTTTTTCGTTCAGGTGTTAAAACTACTTTTCACGTGTGACAAGCTCAGACTCTGGTAGAAAACCTGAACAATTTGAAAGCCACCTTAGCACGTCGGAACACTTCAAACACAAGCACGGTCTGATGGTCGTTGTGATCGTCCGACTTTCCGACAGGCAACAGTGGCATTTTGTGGCCGAGTGAGCTGGCGAATTGCGTCTGGACAGCGTTGCACGTACACCTGGGACAGAGACCAAACGTCGATGTGTTTGCGGATTGAGCTGAGCCTCCGCCGCGGTGTTGGGGTTGTCCCAGACAGTGATGAGGTCACGGAGGAAGGGGGGCGACGGCAAGTGAGGGGGGGGGAGATGACCATTCCCTCGGCGAGTCCGGCTCTCGCAGTGATGCCTCCCCTGGGAAGAGCTTTGAGAGCGGCAGGGATTGTATGTGTTGTCGAGCCGCGGCTTCTGCTGCAATTAAGATGTGCAACCGCTGCTATTACTGCCGTTGATATTACTGTCACTGCTGTTTCTGCAACAATTGCTGTTACTGCTGTTGCTTCTGCTGCTTGCTCAGAATCAGAATATTTATTTATGCTGGAGGAATCCGATGAGCTATAAAACTCTTTTTCCCTTCTGCAGCATGGCGATAGAATTAGTCCAAATTCAAGCCGGACCGATGCGCCATTGGCCGCTTGAGAGAAAAGTGATTCCGATATGACTAAGGGGAAAAAAAACAGCGATATATAATGTGTCATGTCGCCTCCGTGATATGTTCCTTGAAAGGCAAATTAAATTAATTTCATGCTGTTAAACTGATGCTATGTAGAAGCATAACATCAGTGATTTTCAGATTGAGGTGACTTGACATACAATGGTTCCCGCTTGCTCATGATCTCACACCATCTCTAACGTCCACTGCATTCCAGATGGCACGCCTAAGGAATACCACTTTGCGGGGGAAGTCAAAAGTGGTTGCCGTATGGCTATATTCGCCATTTAAATGTGGAATTTCCACCACTGGCTCATGGCTGTAAATTGGAGATGAGCACGGAGTCCGATACTCGTTCGAGCCCCCGCTAGAATACCAGGGCAGCTGTAGGAATTGTTAAAATTACATTCCGTTAATGAAATGAATGGTAATTTAAAACTTGTCTTTGTTCATCTTGCTATGTTTACACATAGTTGCCCCTTTTAAATAAAACAACAACAATGTCTAAACATAAAGATGCTGTATATTCTTGGTTCTTTCGGTAAAGTCACGTAGAAGGGAAACAATAAAATAATACAAATATAAAACAATAAAATTCTCACGACGTTTCGACTGCAACACAAGCAATCATCAGGTGTGAAAAACCACAGCAATAAAATTTGAAAAAAGTGGCGTTTTTTTAAACGTTAGCACCATGGAGAGCGATTTGACAGTTTGTAACTACTACCACATTGGAGAAACTAAACGACATGTCTCGGACCGCATTCGTGAACACAAAGCAGACCTGAAACACGGTAGGACCAACACCTCGGCCGTGTCAGATCACTGTTATAATTCAGTAGGCTCACATGACATTGACTTCTCCAAGACAGAGGTTCTTTGCAAGCCATCTGGCTACCATGAGAGATTCGTTCATGAGGCTATCCACATATACAAACACAGAGACAATTTCAACCGAGAAGATGGATTCTGGCTTTGCAATCATTGGAAGGATTTGATAAACCATTTTGGGTCTTAATTGATTGAGCACGCTTAAGGTGGCATTCAGACCGCATCCATTATTTTCGTCTCCCCCCTCCTCTTTTCCGAACATAGATGGACTCGTTCATCTGAACAAATTGTCAAATCGCTCTCCGTGGTGCTAACGTTAAAAAACCGTCACTTTTTTCAAATTTTCTTGCTGTGGTTTACACACCTGATGACGATTGCTTGTGTTGCAGTCGAAACGCGAGAATTTTATTGTTTTATATTTGTATTATTTTATTGTTTCCCTTCTACGTGGCTTTACCGAAAGAACCAAGAATATGAATCCCTGCAGTCACGAAAGCTTTAAATAAAAAAATAAAGATGCTGCTCATTCCCGGAACTCGATAGGCGCGCCATCACTGGAAGCTGCCTGCTGCTCTCGGGAGGAGCCTCAGTCCGCTCGCTCGCCCCTCTCTATTCGCGTTTGCTTCATGCTCGAGTTCACCCGGCCCTGCTTCATTGACAGCAGCCTACCCGGTGAATACTGTGGCTGTATTATCCACGAATACTCACGTTGGACATTAAGGATCCTTATATTCTTGGTTCTTTCGGTGAAGTCACGTAGAAGGGAAACAATAAAATAATAAAAATATAAAACAATAAAATTATCACGACGTTTCGACTGCAACACAAGCAATCATCATCCGGTGTAAAAACCACAGCAAGAAATTTGAAAAAAAGTGGCTTTTTTAACGTTAGCACCACGGAGAGCGATTTGGCAGTTATTCAGATGGACGAGTCCATCTATGTTCGGAAAAGAGGAGGGGGGAGACGAAAATAATGGATGCGGTCTGAAAGCCACCGTAAACGTGAACAATCAATTAAGACCCGAAATGGTTTATCAAATCCTTCCAATGATTGCTAAGCCAGAATCCATCTTCTCGGTTGAAATTGTCTCTGTGTTTGTATATGTGGATAGCCTCATTAACGAATCTCTCATGGTAGCCAGATGGCTTACAAAGAACCTCTGTCTTGGAGAAGTCAATGTCATGTGAGCCTACTGAATTATAACAGTGATCTGCCACGGCTGAGGTGTTCGTCCTACCGTGTTTTAGGTCTGCTTTGTGTTTACGAATGCAGTCCGAGACATGTCGTTTGGTTTCTCCAATGTAACTACTACCACAGAGACAACTTAGTTTGTAGACGCCAGGGTACTGTATGTCCCGAATCACATCTTTTACAGACGGAACCAGATCACGGATTTTATGTGGTGCTAACATTAAAAAAACGCCACTTTTTTTCAAAATTTCTTGCTGTGGTTTTCACACCTTATGATGGTTGCTTGTGTTGCAGTCGAAACGTCGTGATAATTTTATTGTTTTATATTTTTATTATTTTATTGTTTCCCTTCTACGTGACTTTATCGAAAGAACCAAGAATATGAATCCCTGCAGTCACGAAAGCTTTAAATCGAAATTAAGGATCCTGCCAACGTTCTTCGAGCATGTCGGCATCGTCGTCCGAATTTGCTCAATTTAGTAAATATCTTTCACCAACTACTTGCAGTCATTGGGAAATACCACAACGCGATATTGACCCCCTACTTACACACTCATGCCCATTCGCAGGCTGTGCTACGTACACCTTGTGCCGCACAGGGGCAGCTGCCACTGGTGGTATAATACAGGTGAAATGGTTTAGACGAGATGGTGTAAGGCGAGTTTGGTTGCTGAGGTATATAAGCAAATGCCCTATACATGCAACCCCTTATATATTTATTCCTGGTTTGTTTATTTCAGAGCTGCAGGAGCTGGTGAGATTCAGCATGGCACGGGATGGGCGTGAGAGCGAAATCTCGTCGCCGGAGGACACCTCGACAAGCCCCACCAACGGGTCGCTTCCAAGCGGCAACGGCGGTGACACCGATCACCATGGGCGCGACGAAGCCGGCAAGAAGACGAGCAGTGGAGAAACGCAGGAAGCGGTGCGTGCGGGCAGCGAGACCGGTGAGCAGCACACCGAGAGATTGTTCACCTTAACGGATACAAGATAGAAAGAGAAAAAGAAAAAAAAGAAACCCATTCAGTGTAACTGGTATTGACTAAACTTCCCAATGCTGAAAAAATTACCTGCAAATTACTCTTAGGATCGCACACAGGCACAACTTCACCCCATAATGCGAAAATCCAGCAGGTCCCTGCTTAAAAACAAGTCTTTCGACTTGATGAAGCTTCTCTGTGTATACAATTTCAATCATAATACTTGCGATTGTACAGCTAGCAGAGTCACGGTGGAAATAAACAATAAATTATCACAGAGGATACAACCTCAATGTTACTGTGTATGTATGTATGTTTAACGTCTTTCGTACTGTACATAGCCAACCGTGCATATTGGAGGGGTGTATGGTGAGGTTGCAGTATGGGGATGAAGTCGGTGTCTGGATAAGTAGATGAGTTGGGTGTGGATTTGTGGGTGTATGAATGAAAGTATTGGTATATGGATAAGTGTACATACAGGAATCCACCAGTTGATAAGAACTGCATTGTGGGGTAGATTTGTGGGCAAGTGACTATGTAGGTCTGAGTCTGCATGTTTGCAGTGTGTCGGAGTCTGAAGGTGCAGGAGTGCAGGTGTGCATACTGCTCTTGTGTGGGGAGCAGCATGCTGTGCTACGATCCCGGCGACCCGAGTTCGATTCCTACTCACTGACAACACTAGTAACGAATATCTGAATTAGTCCTGGGCCTCCCCTAGGTTGACTCAGCCGCAAATGAGTACCTGGTGCGGTATGTAAACATTGCCACTGGGGAGACAATGATGGTTGGGCATGGGCCTGGCCATCCCCAACCCCCTGTGTACCGTTCCGGCCTTCATAGTTGCTCGCTTTACAAAACTTGCCCCAAAAGTATGTTAAGGCTATATGGGGGATATTTGTCTTTGTCCTGCTCTTGCAAGTGGTGACGCAGGCATGCCACCACAGGTGAAAGCTGAGCTCCACGTTGGCAAATGGACATGGGTCGTGTGCTGCAGGAGAGCACTGGTGAACGCAACAACGGGGACGTAGAGCACACGGAACGTGTGGGAAGACAGGACGGCAAAACAAAACAACTGCAAAGCAATGTGAAAAAATCAATTTGTATCTCTATCCATTTCCAGCTCATTTGCTGCAATACAGCTCCATGTCTGAAAAACCAATAAGACTTTGATCGATACTTTACATTTTCATTCTTCCCTCTCTGGTGTCTGCATAAATGTGAAAAGCGCACCATTGCATCGCGTGATTATGCTTCGTTCACGTAGCCGTCAAAATGTACGTATGTAGTTGAATTTCTTTCACACCGTACGTAGACAATCAATTGGCACGGTTGGCTACACGTTGGCGCTGCCCATCACAGTGTAAGTCTGCTAGGAAACTTGGTGCCTCCGATAATGAGCAGGCTGTCACGGACGTAGCTGTTTATTTACGAAGCCATTATCGGCCCCCTGCTCAAATGCTGCCACCATAGATTACACAATCGGTCAGCCTGCCTGGCCCCCATCAGCGTCCCACGCCTTGGCACGACGCGTGCTCTCCTGGGCCCTGTGGTAGACGGTGAACGAGCCCTATCGCTCCCCGCATGCCGCCTCCGGGAAGAGTTTGCTAAGTGATTTGAAATGCGTCTCTTGTATGAATGTTGTGTAAAATCACGTGGGCAGTTAACCTCTTGCCCTGAGCCAATGCGCATATCGTTGACACTGCGGTCACATCAACCGACAGCGCTGACCGCGAATGTCACAAGGTCCACATCGATGATTGTTGACCGTGTTAGTTTTGTTGTCCTTTTCTGTTTTGCTCTCTTAGGTCATTATCTTTGTAAAACACTGAATGTCATAATTGCTTTGGAATTACGTGTTTCCGTTTATTTTTAATTACTTTGGAAAAGTGACTTGCGAGCACTAATGGAGCTCGTTGGCTTTTGAAAAACTGAGCAGTTGCTTTTCATGAGATGCGTTTGTCCAAAGGGAATTGGGGTCAGGGTTATGGCTGAGTTTATGGTTGGGGTTAGGGTTTAGTCTGTTCATGGTTGGGAGTAATGTTGAAAGCATTAGATTTGGTACAGCTTAACCGGTGAATTCTGGCTGAGATTAAACCAATTCATGATGACATTCTGATTTCAATCTGAAAGTATTCCTAGCACTCTCTGAAAAGGATAAGAACTCATCAGAAAGGTGCATGCAGGCTGGAAACAAATGAAAGTAGTAAACATGCTGCCAGTGTAAATAAAAAAAAAATCTCCACTACAGTAGGAAATACTGGCTCTACTGCACTGATGATTCCTAACGATGGTGAAGACTACGTACAGGTGTCTCATTGTCCTGCGGCAATCCAAGCTGTGGACTGTATAGTAAACCACTGTAATATACGCTCCTACAATGGAGAAATATCAAATATAAACGAACTCTCTCCATGGCTTGCAAGAATATTACGTAATTATCCTACTACTGCAGTCTAAAATAATATGGCCATAATTACGACCCTCGAGTTGTGGTCTAAAACAAGGCCATGTAAATTATAAACACAGCATTATCAATTGACGTGACATTCACGGCACAGCGGGGGGACTGAACCTATGATTATAATCACGCCTTCTGCTGTCAAGAAATCACCTCTTGCTTGCATTGTTATTCCTCTTCTGGCTAGGTTTGCCCTGTTTAAGCCTGAACCTCGGTGGAGATTGGCAGGTGGCTGCATTGATAAATATAATAAGTAAAGGTAAAAAAAAACTGAAAATAAATCTTTTTCTGGGAACAAAAGCTGAGTTGTGAGTTTTTCCCACGCTCGGTGTCATTTTAATCCCTGGATTGTGTCGACCGCTGATGTAGCAGTAGCTTGTGTTGTGCCATCGTAAATCCTGCACACAATGATGGAAAGGTCAATTCTGGAGCAAGTAATTTACTTTTTGGCAGCCAGCTTTTTTGACTTACTAAACACAAGTTACATGTACACAATAAACTTAAAAAGCAACATGTGTGAATATTCTTACAGAAATGTGTGTCGACTCCTGAAAAGTAAAACGAATTGAGCCAAGAAAGAAACAAAAAGCTGGGACGTTTTTAATGAATCCATGTGATATGCATATTGGGTTCACGTCACGATGTGTGCAATGAGTATTATATTGTTTACACACACTGTGAATACACGTGGTATTGTGCAAATAATCTCATGTTCCTTCTTGTAAAATACAGTTACAAATATGACTGGAAAGTTGATTTTTTTTCTCTTTAAATATATATTTTAACAAGTGTTTTTATTGCTTACATTATCCCAGCTCCCGAAGAAAATGCCCATGGAGGGAAACCGCTGCAAGACTGTCGCATGGACAACAGTTCCAGTGAACGGTCCTAGCACCGTCGACATTCTCACAGCGAGCGAGTGACGTCAGCACTCCTCGGAGGATGGCGTCATCAGGATCTTTGATACCTGCGGTGCAACGTGCGACGCGTTTGTCGCTGGAGCCCTGACAATCTTCTGGCCGGCACTCGCGCATCTCCCTCTCATAATATGGACGGCACCGCTTGGCCTCTGGGGACAATCGTTTTATTGAATGCGTGCGACTGCTTTCATTGCCCCCCTCGCCTGCAGCAGCTTACACTGACCCGTGATTCTCCGACGCTCATCTGGTCACCACACGGGACCCAGGGGACACCAGGGGTTCGGCGCATGGCTGGCATCGCCTGGGAAGAGGCGTCGGTGAAATGGGCCTCTCCAATGTCAATTTGGATAAATTTGGATTTTTCCATTTTTTATTACCTTTCATAATTTCTCACTGGAATAATATAGGCTGAGAAGGCAGCGGCGGAGGCTCACTGCACACTGTGCCGCTGCTTGTTGAGTTATATACGGGGCTTAATTTTTCACTGAATAATATTCGCGTCGGGAGTAGGCCTCGAGACGGACCGTAGGGTGGTCACCGCCATAGTGAGAAGTTTGTTGGATGTGATGTGATTGCTAAAATGCGGGTCGTGGAACCAGGAAAGACCCGTCTGAAATTAAACCTTGGTTGTATACAGTATTGCCATTGTAATCACGGCAGCAGTACTTTATGCTGGCATGACATATCCCTTGCTCTTGAAATGCACAGTGTTCAGCATCATGCCCTTGTGTTCTCGTCATCTTCATTTGTGGCATTTACATTTCTTGTGTTGCTTTGTAAAGGAGATGGACAGAGGACGTTATAGTCCCGTTCGAGCTGGTTGAGTGGTTGTGGCCGGGATTTAGGATGTGACACGACTTTTGTCAGGAGCCGTCGATGACAGCTGGGGACAGAGACTCGTCGTTTTTACATCCGTGACCTTTCTGTCTGACATGCGCCCATGCAGTGACCAACCACTGTGAACAACGGTCAATAATTGAATCCCATTTAAGCTTCTAACCTCGCCTTGAACTGTACACTGTGTTAAAATCAGTCACGGTGATAACATAATATGAGTTCACTGTCAATGTTAGTCAGAGTTTTGGAATGTCACCAAAGTAGGTCCACTAATGTCAGATAAGGGCACAATGGGTTCATTTTGAAAATGGACAATGCGACTTTACAGGACGTTACACAATACTGAGCATTGAAAAGTTTTTTTAAGTAGCTTTTTGCACAAGTTTAGCATTCTCGCACGTCCTATCTTACTTTGCATGCCCAGCAACAACACTGAAATGCACAAAAGATTTCTCACCCTGGAATTTTTCCGATGCCCTGTGCCATTTTCACTGTCTAATATTGATCGTCCTATCGGTCATGCCATTACAAGACAATAACTAGTACATGTGACGGTTGATGGTGGTTTTATACAGCCTTCACTGGGAATCAAACAAGTCACTAAGTTTGTAGTGCAGTGCACTAACCACTGCGCAATCGCTCAACCCATATGTAGTCTGTACAAATTCAAATGAAGACCTAACGAGACTGAACGCTAGCTTGCTGTAGGTTGGATATTTTTGGCACGGAAAAATGGCACATTTTTTATATTATATCAGAAGTGATGTATCATTGCTTCTTTCTGTTGGAAAATGGGACACTAACTACAAGACTTTGCTGCACACAGTCGTGCGTTGGGCCTGGGTAATTGAATGGTTTTAACAACACACAAAGGTGTCCAGCTTTGCATGTACAAATGATCTTAGCCTTATCCAGACCACCAGCTCAAAATAATTGCATGTGTGCCCATATTGTCGTTTAATCCACCAACTCAAAGAGTTTAGAAAATGTGCCCATCCTTAGGGCAGCAGTGAGGCAAAGACAACCATTGGCTGGTTTCATTCTCATGCAGACTCATCAGCACACTAAAATCATCACATTTCATGCTAGCGGTAGGAGCAGCCACATTTTTCACACATTTTTCTCAACTCTTCTCAAAGAGTTGGGAAAACGACAAAATGGCCACATATGCAGCTATTTTGAGCTGGTCTGGGTAAGCCAGGGAGCGTTTGTACATGCAATATTGTACTCATTTGATGTATTGTTAAACCTATGTTTTTCCGGCCGCATTAATATCTCTGGTTTGATGGGTTTTCTCATCATTTGCAGATTTGAATGATTGGGCAAAGTAGACAGGCGTCAGAACAGTGTTTAATGAGGCCCATTTGCTCGTCTGAGCTCACCTGTCCCACCCCCAGGTGTAGCTGCGCATTATTTCATCAGATGACCGACTTTAGGTGCATAGAGAGCAGCTTGCTCCAAGCTATGGGCAGAGATGATGCGAGAGCTTTCTGGTGTCATTTTAAAACCCTTGCTGTTTGATTCACATTTTTAATATGATTGCTGAACAGGCATTAGTTGATATTGTACATTTCTCACTTATTAATATATACGGTATTTGAGTCGGGGAGAATTACTCGCAGTGGAACAGATATTTTAAGTTAGGAAAACTGTTGTAATCACTTTGTATGAAAGCTGTCATGACCACACAAAGCCATCATAACGTTTTTAACATATTCATATATCCACAATTGTAATTTAAAAGTAGAACGATGCAGAATCAGTCAATAAAAATCTTAACCTTATGTGAAGTACATCTTGTATGAAATCGAGTACGTGTACACTGATATCTGTTGATCTCTGTGTTGTACTGTCTGTCATTGTGTCTGTGTGGGGAGCGGTGGTGTGGCGGTTCGCGTGCTGAGTTACGAACCCGGCGACCTAAGTTCGATTTCCGCTCACAGCCAACACTCGTGATGATTATATGAACCAGTCCTGTGTCTCCCCTAGATCGACTCAGCCTCAAATTAGTACCTGGTATGATGCGTAAAACATCACCACTAGGGAGACAAAGGCGGTTTGCTAGCCTTCATAGGTGCTCGTGAACAGCATTTTCCCCAACAGTCTGTTAAGCCTACACGGGGAATGTTTTTTGTGTCTATCTCCTGGAGTCCCGCGTATGTGTCTCCTCCATGAATGTACAATTAAATAGAGTGGGGATTTATACAGTTTTAAAGATGAAGGATAATTTAATTGGTGTTCATGAGATTAAGCAATGGGGTATCACCACAATTGTCCCATAACCATTAAAAAAACACTGAAAGGCTGCATTGGCAATGGTGCAAAAATTACAAACACCCACACATTTGTCAGTAACAATACCCTAAAAGGAAACATAGATATACGAGGCAACATTTCAGGCAATGGAACTTATTCAGAGCAGATCTCTGCATGAAGTAAGGTCATTGCCCAACGTGTTATCTATTCGTTTTTTTTCATTTCAGGGCAGTGCTATTGACGAATGTGTTGACTCTTCAGGAGGCATCTATGTCTGTGAATTGCATGTCATGGATGCTTTGAGCGTATTCAATGTCTAGTTACAGAAGTTGTAGCTGGAGTATATGAACTCGCCACTGGATGGCAGTCTACAATTGGATAAGGAACAAAGCCTCATGATTGTAATTGGACCAAGGTTCTAACTTGTGTGCTCATGAAAAAATATATACTTTAAGTCATGAACCACCTGTGATGGGTTAAGACATGTCAAATCTTCCCACTTCCAATTTCCTTTCTCATTCGGTAAAGAAAAAAAAATCGATGCTGTACAATGACATCAACAACACTTCGTGATTTGCTCCCGTGTGTCAAAGCGATTTTGATAGCCCACGCACCGTTTCACAAAACTACTCAAGTAAGTGTGCGCGTTTTATCCGAAATGCTGTGTTAAATGTTTAAAAGTTTCGCGTACAAAAATGAGCAAGCCACTGTTATAAGTTTCAACCTTGTGAGCTCTCATGCCGTTATTTACTCTCGAGTGCGAACTTGCAGAACTCCTGAAGTGAAAGTGGAAAGCATGGAGCAGAGAGGGAGCAAGAGAGGCGCCTTCTTGCACAGTGTACAGCTCTCCGCAAGGAGCCGGTGAGTCAGAGATTAATAAAAGTAATAATTAATGCTTTTTTACCCAGGAAAGTGTTACTGAGTCTCAAATCTGTTTTCGGATGGCCTTGCCAATTTGCACTGTAGAGCGACGGTTGCTATCTGCTTTCCAATTAAATAAACTCTTGGCTAATCTTTTTTAAATTTGGTAAATTTGCACCGTCAGGCTGGCTCGCAATGTTCTCTTCTTTCAGTGATTTTACAGAATCTTGAAAGTTCACTGTGAAGCAGACAGCGTATATTTTTTATCTTACCAAGTAAGGCCCACTGAGCTACATGGCTCTTTTTCAGAAGCGAATGGCCATAAATGATAGCTCAATTAAGTGGCTTATCCATAATAGAGTTTTTTGGGGGATTAAGGGCCATCCATTTAGTAGGTACGGAAAATATGTAAAAACTTGACCCCTCCCTGTACGCACGCGGCCTTTTTACTCCTCCCACCTGAGTACGTTCGCTTGACGCACCCCCTCCCCCCCCCCCCCGGAATCCTATAGAGCGGCCGATATGTAATCCACGCAGAAACGATCAAGGATTAATAATATTAACGTGTTTAAGCAAACAGTCCACCGCCGGACTATCTGACTCATTTGAAGGCAAATGTAGACAAATTATTATCGAGGCTTCACCCCCCCCCCCCCCCACCGTTCCCTATGCGTACAAACATTGTCAGTAGACCCCCCCCCCCCATATGCAAGCGTACGTGTTTGGGTTAACCTCCCCCCTCCATGCGTACGTACTAAATGGATGGCCCCTGAGATCGCGTAAATGTATAAATGCGTCATTAAACCTGCCACCACCCGACACAGCCAACCAATAAGGGTTGTGACGTAAACAGAACGTGGCAATTCGTCACTCGTACATTTTAGTGTTAAACTAAAGTGGCTTATGTTAGAATTCCATAGCATAAGGCATGTTTCTAAATATGTAGGGAAAACCCGAAGGACCCGAGAAAAACCTACGCGACCAAGGGGAGAACATGCAAACTCCAAATATACAGGCACACGACCTCCTGTATACTAAGCGAGGTAGTTAACATCTCGCCACCACGGCGAGGGCAGCTTGCCGTATTCAAACTGCGAACGTCTGCAATAAGCAGTGGACGTACTTCCAATGGGCCAGGCCATGTCAGCAGGCCACAAATGCTGACAAAAGTTACATTCGGATATCTGTGTTGAAATGGATTCCCAACACTGGGCTTTATGCATAGCATCCAGCTCACACATGGAGATGTTTCCGATTGGAAACAGTGATGTGTGTGTGCATGTGTGTTGGATGCATTAACTTTAAAATCACTCGAAACGACAGGTGGCCAGGTGGCTGAGAGCACTGAACTGGCACCTTTGAGATTTGAATTTGAAACTGGCAATCACCATTCGTGTTTAAAGAGTAGGCTATCAAGTGTAGTGACTTGGTAATCTCGTCCCGATCACCAATGACTGCAAACACAATGTAACATTGAATTCGGTTGTTCATGTTATTTATCAAGGTTCTAACTCTGGATTAAAACAGTTTGCCGTACAGTATAAACCTTTCTCTGCAGCAGAGTTTGTGGAAAAGTCTGCCCCTTGTGTGTGGATAAAGTAAGTTACTTGAAGCGATCTCAGGGGTAGTTCTGTATTTTCTTCTTCCGTGGGCTGTTTTTTAACATGGGGTGATGCAATGCTCTGGAAACATTAATTGAACGCTTGCTCTTATGTTAAAACAAATATGGCACAATTCTAATAAAATTGGGAAAGAGACAAGAAAAAAACACACGAGCAATTAGGCAGCACTCATCCATTTAGATTTAATTGAACCAGTCATAGAAATTCCACATTCCTATGACAGTTGCCAGTCACACTTAACAAAGTCTCACTTAACAAAGATGACTGTTGACTTCCCCAAAGTGGAACTTACTTTTTGCTAGATGAATGAGTTTGCCCCAACTGGGAGTAGCTTAAAAAAACACAAAGATATACAAAACCGTATAATGTAAAAACACATCTGTGGCATAAATCCCAGATTATGCTGAGGCGGCACCAGCAAAGATGTGAATACAGAGAGGTCCTGCAGCCTGAGTTTTTTAGGCCTGCATCTGTGCATGTCTTTATGGGGAGCGGTAGTGCAGCAGTTGGTGCTGCGCTACAAATTCATAATCCGAGTTTGATTCCCGCTCACGGCCAACACCAGTGACGATGATCAGAACTAGTCCTGGGCCTCCTCTCGGTCGACTCAGTCTTAAATCAGGGGAGACAAAGGCGGCTGGGCGTGGTGCTGGCCACTTAACCCCCTCGTGTGCCTTCATAGCTGCTCACTAACAGCACTTGCCCCAATAGCACGTTAAGGCTATACGGGGGGTTTTTGTTTTCGTGTGCGCTCATGAAATTCAAAGACAGGTCATTGACTATATTTCACGTGACGGCTGAGACTTTACGCGATTGCCGCACAACACAAAATTATGTTGCAACTTGTGACTTGGTGCTTATGTGGACCGCGGCTGTGAGAGCAGAGAATGGAGCGATTGATGCCTTTCACAAAGAGGGTGCTGTGCGGCTTTGGTCACCAATATCTGGGCAATTTACACTTCGTGCGCCGTTTATTTGTAAACACCATAGCAGTTGTAGTTGCCTCTTTAAGTACCATGAATAATTTAACAAGTAAACTGTTACTTGTATTTAAGCACATGTAGCAGGAAAAAAAACACAAGTCGGTCCATTTCCAACATGTGCTGATTTTAATGTCGCAATGTTCGCACAAGCAACAGAACCTGACTTTGTAATATCGGTTCTCGATACGGTCGCATGAATAAGAAAGCGATCTCTAAAGCATATCGAGGTCCCCCCCTCCCCCCAGCCCCACCCAACCGCATTGCTGAGCTGCATTGGCTTACGGTTGCTGAGCGAATACGTTTTGAGGTCATACTCGTGACACACAAAGTGCTTGACAGAAATGAACCACGATACCTTGCTAATCTCGTCAAGGAGCATAAACCATCACGCGAATTCCGCTCACCCTCGCAGCAGCTTTTGGCTGGCAATTGAACAGAGATGTTCACTGTATCGCGCGCTTTCAGATGTGCTTCTGCAGCCGTCTGGAACGCTCTTCCTTCCGATATTAAGAAGCCACTGGAGCTATGCACTTTTAAATCTAAATTTAAAACTAATTTATTTTTAATTGCTTTTTGTGTTGAGTTTGTTGTCTTTCCCCCACACCTCCGAATACCACGGTTGGCTACATATGGTGTGAAAGAAGTTCAACATACATACATTGACCACCGTGGTGAAGTATGGTCAATTAACGCTCCATAAACCACGTTCCCGCAAGAAACGAGATGTGCTCTTTGTCCTGCGTCTCCTTTTTTGCTCTTAAACGGTGTGGGTTTGCCATGAAGAATGACCATTGGCTACAACATCGCCTGTTATACAGAATATTTTAACTTTTAAGGCAGCGTTATTGTCGAATCTGTGGAGTTTTTTGTTACCCATGCTATGAGAAGGCCGTCAATCAGCGGTGGATTAAAAAAGGGGTTGGAATTTATAAGAATTAGGGTTTTCCCCTTTTTTCAGGCAACAAAACTGAAACCTTTTTACAAGAAATCATGTGTGCATTAACCACAATACTTGTGGTCAAAATGCAAACAAAAAACACTGATAATATATGCATTGTCCTTGAAACTGAAAAGCACCAATTGAGACTAGGCTCAAAAGAAATCTGTCTCTGGTGTGAACCAATCAGTTTCAAGGACAATGCGTATATATCAGCATGTTTTTTGTTTGCATTTGACCACAAGTATTGAGGTTAATGCAGACATGATTCCTTGTAAAAAGGTTTCAGTTTTGTTGCCAGAAAAAAACCCAATTCTTATATTTTGGTACTGGCAAAGGAGGTCTAATAATGTGGGTTGTAAATTATCATTCAAGTTATTCTGAGTTCTTCATTTTATGAAGTGACGTTGTGCGACCACTCGGGTGGCAGGGGTAGCAGAGAGTTGACCCCCCCAGGGCTCAATAAACTACCACAATGCAACCATCTGCTGTGACCAATCCCCCCGCCCCCGACATCGTGCGAAGAGGGCCATTGTGTTCTGTGTTAGATCCACATTTATCACATTCTACAAAATTATCCGCTTTTGCGGAATAACCAAAGAGACCGCTAAGGGCAACAAGTGGATTCCTCGCGTTCCTCTTGGGCAGAGAAGCCATGTCTCTGAGCCAAGAGTCTGAACACCAGACGCAGCAAGTTGAGCAGATAGGAGGTCATGTACGTTGTGTGTGTGTGTTAAAGTATTTAATTGGTGGCCAGTTCTGTTAGAGCTCTTGCTTGAAGGGCCCCTTGCTCCCTGCCTTCGGAGGGGCACGCACCGCCACCACCACTTGCGGTCATCAAGATAATTGGTCTGTATTGCAGGAGAGGCTGGGGGGGAGGTTGTTGGAGAGTAATGAGTAATTTCACGAGGTGTGGGTGTTTGTCCAGAGAGCCGTTAGCACTGCGACGTGCACAGCAACTACACAGTGAGGCCACGTTCACGGAAGAAAATCTGAACAGTCGCGTTGCTGGCTGTCTCACTCACGTCCAGCTCATTCAATGTTATTTAGTCTTTCCCCCAATTTTATCCCAATTATGCGATCGGCGTCATATCATGAAACGAAGAATCCATTCGGAAGTCTTGCAGAGAAATGCAACTCTTTGTGTTAGGGAACGGCCCACGGAAGCAGCCATTACAGAGCAACCTCTCAGATCCCTTCTTCAAGTGGCCTGTGGTGCACGCAGTAGAGGACAGCACTTTCCCCACTATTTTTCTATATGAAAGAATATTTCGTCACATGACAGTAAAAACGATATTTTTTGTATTATTCTTAGAACTAGAATTTCGTCAAATTAAGTGCAGAACCAAATTTTACGTAAAGGATTTTTGTGCAGTCATTAGTGACCTGGCTGAGGCCATCAACTCGGTACACTCGAGAACCCCCTGTGAAACTGAGAATTTAGTAGTGCCTTGGATCTTGAGCCACCCGGCCAACTCTGACCATACCTTTTTAGTAAGGGTCCTCGAGTACTTTGTACCGACTACGTCTTGGTAATATATGCGTGCCTCTCCACGTGCCACAGTCTAGACCACCGACCATGACGTGTCTTGTCGAAGCCTGCCTACAACTTAACATCCAAATTCGATGTCGCCAAAGCATTGCATTATAACAGGAATATAACACGAGTGGCACAACAGCACAGTAACACATCGGCCCGTGCGCGGTGTCGGCACAGCGCTCTGACCTCTGAGCCCCGCGGCCACCTCCCATGCCCAACTCTTAACCCCTTCAGCGCTGGCCCGTGTCTGTCATTGTCCGAGCCAAAGCTTTTATCTTAGACGGCAAGGGGTTTGCTGGAGTGCTGAGAGACGAACAGGGAGGAGGGGGGCTCTCATCCGTGCAGGGGTTGGGCCCCACGTGTGTCCAAACAAGGGCGTGCGAGTGGCCAGGCAGCCCTCCTCCTCCCTGTGCCCTCGCCAGCGCCGGTCTCACCGCACGCTCGCCATGCGTCCGTCTGGGCAATGTCGTTTTGACGTCCACTGTTAACAAAGATGTCTGGTGTCCTCCGTGTGTATGCGCTGAAGATGCGGCGGGGTGTGCGCGGGAAGGCAGGCCGTTTTAGCAGTTTGACAAAAATACCACGGTGGTTAAACATGTTTTTGTATTTCTAGATAATCGGTTGCTACGTGATTAATGCTGCCTTATTTAAGTAATCTGCTGTCAAATTATTGTAAATTATTGGGCTCGAATTCTCGTATTGGCAGCAAGCCATTTTAATTCAGTGTCGCGTGAACTGTTTTAATTTGAATCTTTAGTCAGGCATATAATATCAATCACTGATGCAAATCAATATAAATAACGTCTATAAGCGTTTATCCAACTTTCAAACATCGTTTTTTATCACTGCATTGGCTTCTCTCTGTTCTTACTCAAAGTGCCTATGACCAAAATCATGTGGAATGTGCCCGATCTCATCAGATATCAGAAGCTACGCGGGTTTGACCCTGGATAGTGTTTGGATGGGCAATGGCCATGCATGAAACATGGCTTGTAGGCAACTGTGGGGCTACGTTGCCGTCAGAATGCAGTCCAGCAAATTACATCGTTGGACTGTAGTATTTGCCAACGTCTATGCTCCCCAACGTCACCAACCTATACTGACCAGCATGGCCAAGTATGGGCAAATAACACCCATGTAGAAGATGGCGTGGAGAGGCCCTCATCCAGCAGTGGATTGACCCACACCTGCATCTATCCATTTATATATACGGCAATGTCCTCAACAAATGTGGATGCGTCAGTTTTTGCTTTTAGCAGGGTCTCAATTCTACTTTGCAGGCTTTCCCAGTTACCCAGTGTAGCTCTATTTTCGGGTCGTACCTCGTGTCGTTGGGCACGATGTCCAACGTTTCGCTCCACGTGCTGAGAGCTTCTCCAGCAAATGAATAATCTTGAGGCAATGAATGTGAATTGAATATGGTTGCAGTTCCTGAAGAAGCTGCCAGCGTGTTCAGCAAAAGTCAGACATCGTGCCGAACAGCGTTCGGTACAGCCTCCGAAAGCACACACTGGAGGAGATCTGTTCCTCACGTCTGACAAGAGCCATCGAGCCCCCACTGAGTGCAGGAGACGAACTCCACATCCGGGGCCGAGTGAGACGGGCTGTGTCCAAAGGGCGTCTGCAGATCATAGTTTAGTTTTTTTTTCATAGTTTAATTTATTTGGTATAGCCCTGTGAGCCATTCGGCTCTTGAATCGGGTGCAACCGCAACAAACAAAAAAACAAAAACATGAACAAGAAAACATCTTAAAGTGACTTTGTGCATGTGCAAACAGAAAATCCAGGAAAAAAAACATCAAAATATTCCTGAAATAGCACCGTACACCAACGCTGTGTGCAAAAATCCCAGTGGGATGCAAGTCAAACAGTAACAACAACAAGAAAACTTAGATTAAGGCCATCAGTCTAACTCCGTACTTCAATAAACAAAAACATGGCCAAACCAGAAAACTTTTAGAAATCACCAAAATAAAGCCATAAATGCAATGTAACAGTGATCATAGGAACTGTAACCGAATTTTTAACAATAAACTACATAAATAACATGTACCACCAAACCCTAGAGCCACAGCTGGCTGCATGAGTCACTCCACAAACAACAGGAGCATCAGTCGGAGTATCACATTTTTCAATGCACCTTTAAGATCAGCACACTAAATCAAAATACAGATAATACTTTGCAGCGGTCATCCGGAGCGAAACATTTTATTGTATTTTAGGCCACTGAATAGCAGTGGCAGCTAGGGGTGTACAACTCCTCTAGAGCAGTTTTGAGTGAAGATCTCATAGGTAGTGATTCAAGTTGCAGTTTATTGGCACTAGCATTCCAGACCCTGGGGGCATCAATAGCAAAGGCCCTTCCTCCGGTTTTTGTACGGCAATAGGGAATGTGAAGCTGGTAGATGAGCGAAGACCTGAGGTCAAATTTGTTCTTTGAAACAGAGAGGAGATCCAGCAGGTAATCTGCGGATTTTTTTGTAAGTACATCGTGAATAAATAAGATCTGGTGTACAAGCCGTCGAACATTAAGAGATGCTAAGTTTGACCCAATGTAGAGATCACAGTGGTGAGTCCTATATGGGCAGTTCAATGTAAATCTTAAGGCCAAGTGATAGATGGAATCAAGCTTCTTCAGTACAGTACTAGGGGCTGATTTATACACGATATCACAGTAATCAAGTAGAGGCAGTATGGTAGCTTTTATCAATTCCAAACGGAACATAGGGGGGAAGCAGTGCTTGTGTCGATACAGAAAACCAATTTTTATGTTTGTCTTTTTACCAATATAATCAATGTGATCTTCACATCGCTGCCGGAAATACGAAGACAAACAAGAGGGCCGTCGGGAGTGCCGTCTGAAGATGTAAATACCCTCCCCCACGCCCCCTCCCCCCCCAAAAAAACCGGCCCGCTCTTTGCATTGTTTTGTGTTGCCATATAAATCAATAATGCAGTGTGTCTACCCTGTGCAGTCTGCTAATTAATTATCAAACCCTTGTTTGCAGGAGTATCAGTCTTTTACAAGTCTTGGGAAACATCCCGTGGCAGTTGCTTATCTGGCGCTCGCATCCTGTTGCCTTCTTCCGATGCTATCTTGGTGACCTCACCAGGAGTCTGTTGTGCCTTTACATTCTATCCTACTGGAAAGCCACTGGAGCTATGGTCTTTTAGAGCAGTTTTTTTTGCGTTTAGTTTGTTCTTCCCGCGCACCTCCGATTAGCATGGTTGGCTACCGTACGGTGCGAAAGAAGCTCAACATTCGCACACACTGCTCACTTATGCTGTTGATGACAGCGTGTGTCTGTCGAGCAGCGTGGCGCTGCCTTCGAGGTGCATTCTCGGCAGGAACAAATCCATCACGAGCGCGTCACCGTCCGCTGTGACCGAGTCGAAGGCCCCACCGTGTCTCGTGACGTTAAGCCGATAGCACAATCGGCATGCAATTGTCGAAAAGAAAACTGAATACATACTCTTTGGTTCTATTGGGTAAAGTCACGTAGGTAAGTCACGTATTTACCCAATAGAACCAAAGAGTATGGATCCTTGCAGTCACGAAAGCTTTAAATCTAAAACTGAATACGGCACATAAAACAAGAAACGGTCTGCGAACAACCTTAACTTCACAGTGATGCATTAGCAATATCTTGTGCACAGTAATTAATTTGCGGTATCTTTATAAGAAGCTGGGTTTTTGGCTATTAGTCTGCTGCTGAGAAAACCCTGTAAGAGCCTGAGATGTTAAATACGTTAAACACGTCCAAAAAACGACTTGATGGGTCGCCCTGCATGAAACGGATTAAATGCGACAACTCTTACAGTTTCACGTAACCGCGCAAGTGTCTGCACAGAGCGTCACCAAACAAACACGTCGCGTGGACAATATGAATTAGCATCACTTGGACGTCGAGGGCTTGGTCAGGAGAGGAGGGGAGGGAGGTGGTGAGACGTGTGCTTGGACAAGAGACACCTGGACGGCTCCGCCAACACAAACAAACCCTCGAGGATCGCTGCACCGTATGCGTTTACTCACGCAGGCACAAAAGGCGAGGACAAAGATCACCCGTGTAGTCTTAAACAGGCTGATGCGGCAAGTGCTGTTTGCGAGCACCTATTATATTTAGCCCGGTGTTTGAGCCATTTTGCGACTGCTCTCTACTCGCACACAAACACACAGACGGCATCCACTCACACACACATACACACATACAGAAGGCAACGATCTCCCCGTGTAGCCTGTAGCAGACTGTTGGGGCAGGTGCTGTTAGCGAGCACATATGAAGGCCGGCACGGCACATGAGGGGGTGGGTGGCTAACACCACGCCCAGCCGCCTTTGTTTCTCCAGTTATAAACACCACACCAGGTACTGGTTTTAGGTTGAGACGACCGAAGTTTACCTAACGCACACACGCAGATGGATATGCTGTACATGCACGCACACATACACACGGGGATGCATACATGCACACAGACATGCGCACACAGACATGCGCACACACATGAACGCATGGCATCAGCAAAGATGTCATCAAAGAAAACTGAACGCTTCCATTGGGGATTCGCTTGTGAAGTGTGCCTGTCATGTGGCTTGTGCCTAGTTTGCAGCTCTGGTATTATTTTAGTCTAAGTTCTAAGTGTGTGGAGGTTGGTGGGGATGGTTGTGGAGGGGTTGCGGGTCAGGGTTGGAGTGAGGGGTCCCAGACATCTGTGCGTTCCCTTCCTGCTGATCACAGAGGGGGTGAATGTGATAGAGAGATCCCCCGGGCCAGAGAAATGAGAGGGAAAAAATCCCTCATGGCGTCAAAAGAGATTACATGAGAGGGGATTACACACAACCATACAATATAATTTAACACCAGCAATAACATTCATTTTGAATGTTTGTAGGATCATGTAGGTTTTTTTTTTAACCCAAGGGCATTGGACAAGTAACTGTTTTTATGTTTGTGATTTTTTTTTAAAGTGCATTTGACAGGGAATACAGAACGACTAAATAAAAATGTTACGTATATGATGCAAGATAACAGGAAAGGTGACGCAAGGGTTGGCGCATTATGCTATGAACCTAGCGACCTGCGTTACATTTCGGGCCACGGCGAACATCAGTGGTGAGTGGCATCAGAACCAGTCCTGGTTCACCCCCCCCCGCCCCGACTTCTCCCGACACCACTTGCCCAACCTGTAACGACGAGCATGTGGAATACGGTGGAACAAACCGCCATCCGTGGCTGATATTGCGTAGGAAAGGCCTTCATCCAGCAGTTTGCGAATTGTATTTTGTGATGTGATATAACTCGGCATGTACAATTCTAGAAATTTAATCGGTGAAATTTCCTTACAGTCTGGGGGAGATCGAAAGTCTATTATATTTATATAATATTCTTGCATATGACGACAATATGTTCGAAACTAAATGCTAATGTTGAGGTCTGATCGCCACGATGAGAAGGCTTCATGAGAGCGTTCGTGTAGTTTCGATATTCCATATTGTATGAGCGCAGACTATAGTGGTTTACTCTATGGTCCGCAGTTTGGTTTGTATGTCTGCAATCACACTCCTGTGGCTTGTCTTTACATTGTTAATGAAACCTAAAGGAATTACAACTCTGAACAAGACACAATCGCAAAGCACCAGCGATGGCATATCACACACGGGAAGGGAGATTATCACACATGTGTGTGTGCGATTCACCAACCCTCACTGGCTCTACGGTGCTGGATGACAAGCGATGTGTCAAGCCACCACCGCTTGATTGTTAAGGCGTCTCTACATTGACCGGGTGCTTCTCGCTGCTGCGCGGTACGACTTGCGCCATCTTCTCGAGAGCAGGGACATCAGCAAGAAGGCCGAGTCCACGGCACGGGCCCCAGCTTAACCGCTCCGGACCCGCAAACAAACATGCCAAGATGTTTTCCAATCGGTGAATGGGAGCAGGTGAGTGAATTTGGCACAAATTGATAGACGAAATATCTCTAACTGTTCAAAACAATTTATTTTATCTGCCTATGCATTACCTTTTAAAAGTTTAAACAGCGTTTGACATTTAATTTAAATGTATGCACACATTTGATTTGTATCTCTCTGCTATGAAGTAGGGCCATTGCTCAAATCGTCACCCATTTTTCATGTATATATGCTCACACATATTTTCCCTTTTGTTTACACTACACTAGGTACTAATTTAAGGTTGAGACGAATGTGTTGTGTCATTTTTTTTGTATTTCAAAGAGTATTCATATTTTCACAGGATAATTATATACAATGGTCTGGGTGTCTCAGTTGCTCGTGGCTTCGCGATGAAAGATTACCAACTATTTCGGCACCGTGAGCCCAAACTGTGTCCCATTGCATTCGAAAGTTTATTTCTGAAAAAAAAAGACCCACATGCATCACGCTCTGGCGTACGTCTCTTCTAAATATAATCTGCCTGAGATTTGCACCCAAATATGGGAGAAAACAATGCTCACGTTGTGAGCGCCTTGCGTCTAAACCGAGGGTGTCCGCGGAATGGACGGCGTTTGTGCGTGCGCGGTGGAGATTAACGGCCGAGCTCTGTCGGGAGCGGATGTGGCTTTTTCAGAAGCTCTCATCGGCGCTAAGGTTGCGAAGTGAAGTTACTTCGTTACGAGTAAGGGCAGGCGCTCAAGAACGAGCAGCAGCGCCGCGTGTTTGCGTGTCTGTGCACCCGAGCTCAAGATGTTGAGGTCGAGAGGTTTTTTTTTTGCGCAATGCCGTTGCTGCCATGGCATCCCAGCTCTCGCTTCCTTCTTGCTGCTCGACGCCTCAGCTGTTGACACCCGACCTCTAAGAACCCCTCTCAAAGTCATCGCCACCACGACCACCACCGCCGCCGCAGTCTGGCTCTGGGTCTTCCCGTTTGGTCGGCGACCTCTTGGTGCCACTCCAATGCCCGCCTCGGCAAACTGCCCTCCCTCCATCCTGCACACGCGTCCCACCCATCACCACATCCTCTTTCTGATTACATTTGTGTCATATTCCAAATGTACAAGTTGCTGACCATATTCTGCCCTACAGTTATTTTTCATGCTCTGCGTGTACCTGTGTTCAATTGCAAGAACCACAAACAACTTAAATTTATACGGCGCTAAATCCCGCAAACATCTCAAAGCCAGGAAAGGGACGACTGGGGAGGGAGGAAAGCTTGACCGGTCAAATAAACGAGTTTCAAACAGATATTCGAAGGCGGTACGTGAGGAGGAGGATGAGTGGGGGTGTGGAGAGACTGAACGACAGGCTACGGATAGTCATGACGACAGGCTACGACAGGCTACGGATAGCCATGACACACACAACGTGCTTGCCAGAAATTAGCCACGATACCGTTCTGATCTCGTCAAGGAGCATAAACCGTCACGCAAACTCCGGTCATCTTCGCAGAAGTTTTTGGCTAACCATTGAATAAAGACGGTCACTGCATCGCACACTTTCAAATGCGCTTCTGCGGCCGTCTGGAACGTTCTTCCTTCCCATATTAAGAAGCCACTGGAGCTATGCACTTTTAAATCTAGATTTAAAACTCATTTCTTGAAAACTGCTTTTTGTGTTTAGTTTGTTGTCCTTCCCCCGCACCGCTGATTAGCACGGTTGGCTACGTGCTGTGCGAAAGAAGCTTAACATACATACATGTAGTCGCCCGGAACGAACGAGGGTAGCGTTGGAGGAGGCTCGAGTCAGCCGGGTTTATTGCGGTTGGAGTGAGTCAATCAGGTGGGGGGGGGGGGGGGTTACATTTTATATAGACATTCCAATTGATTTCGCACACGTGAACACGAACCAGACAGGCACACGAGGCGGAGGGATGCATTAAGACTCCTGATTTACTAATATATTTAAAATCAATCGATGATAGATGGGCACAGTTAAAGTGATTTGATTTCCATCCAGACAACAATCGTATTCTGCCAGTTAATCACATTTAGTGTTACTATGTTACTGCCGATGAAATTGTATTATAGTTTTTTTGTATTTTCACGATGTAAATTTTATTCATGCACTGTGTGTGTAGCTTACAGAAGCGTTGGATGCAATTCTATAACTTTACTTACAATGGTGTGTGGCGGTGCACTTTTGCAATATAACAAACTCTTAGATGCTCTTTCGGTAATTAAGTGGAAAATTAAGAATAGACCACAATGCGACTGCAGCCACCATTCTCAAGTCATGGACAACACAGAGACGCATTACCGTGCACTTCCATTATTCGCTGACAGCGTTTCAAAAATTGAGCAGGCGATTTATGAAACTGTCCACTCGCTCACTCACTCACAAACATCGACATGAATATATAAACGCTGCTGATCAGCCGCTCACCGCCATGATAATAGAGACGAGTGCAATGCATGCAAAGCCTTGTCTTGCACTTTGGAGACAATTATGACTGAATCCTGTAGATGTGTCAGACTCCCAACCCCGCTGGGCCGCGAGGTGACCAGAATCTGTTCGTTGCAGCAATTGGGTTCATGCACCCACCTGAGTGGTGGGGTTTTCTCTGGAAACTCCAGTTTCTTCCCACACGGGAGAAATGCCTAAACAGAGTTGACCAGACATCTCAATGCGGAACCCTTCAAAGCAAGAGTCTTGGATCTCGGTTACGCATTCATCGATACATATGTAGTGACACAGCGCCGACTGCTGTCTAACAGCGGCAACTGCGGTGGACAGTGAGCACACACGCCATCGAGCATATACACGGCGTGTGTGCCGGCAGGGCGGAAGAACTGGGGCAAGGGTCACGGAAGGTCTCATCGGGAAGCCCCTGGAACTTGCTAGTGGGTCTGAGAAGGGAGGCGGCGCGGTCAGAGAGAGAGAGAGAGCTCCGGGCTGCCGGTTCTGGGAGTGGACTCGTCTCACCATCGCCTTCATCGCTGCCGCCTTCACTCGATAATTGCGCGGCCGGACAGTTGGTGGCTGTCTCGGTCGACGCCGTTGGTGCAACGCGGTTAGGGTTGTGTATAGGCTGGGCAGGAGGCGAGCGCTGCGTGTGTGTGTGAACTGCCCAAGAGTGTTACAATAAAGAAGGTGCCTCCTGCAACTACCTCGTCTCCGACTTGTGCTACACTACACATTTATGACCTTGATATTGGTACTAAAGGTTAAAGTGCAGCGCGGAAATTGCGTGCTGGTGGAAGGGCTTCCACCAGCAGACGCAGCTCTAGAGAGCTCCCTCGAGTGGACTATTCCTTCCACGCTGACCAAACCTCTTGAAAGAGGCGGTAGTACCTACACTTTACCCCACCACACATGACCTGCATCGAATAACTGTGCAGTATCCATTTACACTGCTAGATGGACAGAGGCGGAAGGATTTAAGAAACTTGCGTGATCATTTCAACTACATTGCTGGGAGAAAGATGTAACCGCTCCTCGGTTACAAGTCCAGTGAGTTCACCATTACACCGTGGCAGCATCTTTGTGTTAATACTCTTGCCGAACAACGAGATGTCCTCATGGACATATAGATCTAGAAAAACAGTGCTGTTAACATTTACGGAGCACCTGGCTTGGTCTCAACACAGACCAGCAGGCCTGCCACTTGTTGTTATATTTAAATACTTACAGCAACGCTCAGCGTTAGGGTGTTGGCAGAATGTGGGGTTTAAGAACTTGGTAAGCTGTATAGTCTGTCCAACTTGCTTTGTGTGAAAAAAGAGATGCAGGGAAATAAATAAAAGTCATCGTAAAAAAAACTTCCCAATTTTTTGGGGAGATCTACAGACATTTCCCATTCATGAGCTTCTGAGAAGCCGTGGGGGGAAATAGAACTCGAGAAACAATGATACATTTATGAAATGAGGAATACGGAAGTAACCAAACACAATGTATGAACTATAATAGAGGCGTTTTGGGTTAGATCGCGTAGATATATAAATGTGTCGTTAAACCCGCCAACACAATCGGCAGCCATTTAGTAAGGTTTGTCACGTAAACAAAACGTGTCAATTAGTTACTAGTACAGCACACCCGTGTATTGGAGAGTAAGCCCACCACATTTACAATTCGAGTACGACGTTTCGACAGTAATTACACCTAGCATCATCAGGCTACAGCCAGATTTGTAGAGATGCTTGTGAGCCAATCAGGTGCAGAGGCCAGAGGAGGGGAGGGTGTTCATGTATGCATATAAATTACAATGGATATTTTTAACCGGTTAGGTTATTCATATTGTATAGATATCCATTATAATTTATTATGAATAATATTGGTCGCGAAAGCCTACGTGTTAAACATAATGTATTAATACATCCTGGTTATTCTTCACGAGTTTCCTGTCCATGGTCAGGTGCATGGCTGTAGCCCTTCCATCCCACCTGACCTCACTCCACCCACTCAGCGATTCGAGACTTATCTATGGGACGGGGGTACAGGTGGCCTCTCCTTGCCTTGCTTTTGTTCGCCGGGCGGTGGTGTCGGCGGCGCATGCCTGTAACCCGGCATTGTGGAGGCAAGGGTTGGTGGATCGCACACAGATGTTGTGAAACTTACATTCCCGTGGCGTCGAGAAGGTTTCCCTATACTGGGTCCCCAGGAGAATGCGGGTCGGCAAAATGTGGACTCCACCTGTTTCATCTGTATAGAATACACACGTGAGGGTTTTCTCCGGGTGCTACGGTTTCCTCCTACAAATAACACTCATGTATGACCGATAACATCTTAAAATATAGCGGACCCCAGAGCTTGGGGCAGAATTTTGCGCCAGTTCACTGCCTGGCGGCTGACCTCCCGCTTGTCTGTGAGTTGTTCTCTCTCATCAAGAGTGAGCGAATCCTCTGCGGCGCATTACAAGTTGATATTACTGTTATATATATTACTGACATCATCCCTGAATTCAGTTCAACGTCATGCCCAAGATGCAATAGTTATTTCCACGGGTTAATTTTTTTGAATAGGCGCGTTTTTTTAATTGGTTTCACATAACACACTTTCTGCCACTGCTGCTGTTGCTTACACGGTCTGATGGTCTGGCACAACAACGTGTTCACTGCCCTGCCACATGGTGCGTGCAGGCTGGCCCCTAGCCAACTGACTTGGCACAGGAGGGCACAAGGCAGCGGTGTAAGCGGCGGAATACGACTATGCATGTCAAGACGCATAGATTCATCCCGATTATTAGGGCTCACGAAACATACATCGAATCGCTCGTGTAAGAATGATTTTATTTATGCATGCAAATTGTACGCAAAATAATGTGCTGAAGTTACATTCAAGATAATGGGCCGAATGCAACTCTACAAGAGAAATAAAATAAAATCGGAAACTATGCAAACGAGACACTAAGAACAAGATGAGAGAGGAATGGATTACGGATTTCAATTGTGGCTCTGAATCGTGACAATTCATTGAGTTGCCCATGGGAAAAATTGTTACATCCCTACATGCGATGTGTGATGTGAGTGCACAATTGACAGAGGAGGAATAGGGGGGTCATATTAGTGGTGTGGGGGACAGCACTGCCCTAGCCCCGGGTACACGGCTCCTCGATCGACGGCAATTAGGGATTGGTGAAACATCCCAGGCAGGACAAGCCAAACACTCATTCATGGCATTGGCAAAAATAGCCCAATATAAAAAGTGCAATGGCTTTCCCAGTAAACGATTTGCATTTGCATTCTTAATTAGTACCATCCGGAACCAGAATAGTAAAACTCGACTGAGGCTCTCCTGGGTTAATAAATAATCTTTTTTTTTATAATTCACATTATTATTGTCATCGTCAAGAAGGGTGAGGTCCCTTGAAAGAAGCGTTCCCCAGGATCTCGGCGGGAGGGGCGCGTCACCGCGGGGCTCCTCTGGCAGGAGGATGACGTCACCGCTGCCGGCACTTTGCTCGGCGCCGTTGTGGCGCGCGGGAGGGGAGGGGAGGGCCCCCCCCTCCCCCCCCTCCCCCCGCGTGTTGCCGCACCCCCACGTCGGTGTCCTCGCAGGGCGTCACTCACCCGCTCCGATTGAGAACCAGCCCCGTTGATTTGTTTTCTTCGAATGCGTTCTTTGTGTCTATGTTGAGGCTTGACTCATTCCACCATGGAGTCAACCACGTAAGTACGGTGCTGCTTTGTGGGGAAGTCGCCAGTGGTTCGACTGCAGGAAATACTTGTTCCCACCATAGGACTGAGGAAGTTCCTCCACTGGCTCAGGACTGTACACGAGAGACGAGCACCACCACCTCATTCGGGGAAGCAATCACGGTCGTGTGTCTTGACTATACTTAGCGTTCAGAACAAAGGATATGCCCAAAGATTTGAGAAGAATCAACATCTCGGTAACTCCTCGAGATGTCCACGCTCTGTCACGCCTGCGGGGGCTCTTCTCTGCAGCAAAGCAGTCGCCTGTGTTCATGCCGCTGCTGTCAGAATGGTTTTTGTATTCCGATTGGTGGCAGCGTGCGTGTTTCTTCACCCGTCAGATTTCCACTCTGCTGTCACATGCGAGAGGCAGAACATCACGTACCCAGATTCTTTGCTGCATTTGGATTCTCTCCTTAATTGCACATGCTTATCGTTATTTACAGCAGACGGCTAATGAACTGTTTATTTGTTTCATTGGTAATTTACGAAGTGGTGTATTTATATATACTACTTGTTATGGAATGTACTGCAGGGCAAACCAAACAGTGTTGGAGCATAATAATAGGGGTTTTCCCCTTTTTTCTGGAAACAAAACTGAAACCTTTTTACAAGGATTCATGTTTGCATTAACCACAATACCTGCAGTCAAAATGCAAACAAAAAACATACTATGATAACATATGCATTGTATTTTGATTTAAAGCTTTCGTGACTGCAGTAATTCATATTCTTAGTTTTTTCGGTAAAGTCACGTTGAAGAGAAACAACAAAATAACAAAATATATATAAAACAATAAAAAAAATTCTCACGACGTTTCGACCATAACTCAAACCGTTTGAGTTATGGTCGAAACGTCGTGAGAATTTTTTGTTTTTTTGTTTTATATATATTTTGTTATTTTGTTGTTTCTCTTCAACGTGACTTTACCGAAAAAACTAAGAATATATGCATTGTACTTGAAACTGGTGCGTGTTGGAGCAGTGATGGCAGTGCTAGTGTGATAGTTGAAGACCCACACCACACTACAAAGTAGACTCACGTTTGCATGTGCTGTTACACCACTACACATTGAACACCGTACGGTACAAAAAAAGCGCAAAAAAACCGTTCTCATTGAAAGATTTTAATATTTCCAGAGGTTGATGCATACAAAGATCACGGATCAGGGCATCACTGAGATAGTGGATTCAAATCCAGGTTTCAGCCACCAGTGATCAAACTGGATTTTCCAGCGTAATTAATTGCCGGTCCCAGCCCACTTATTCAGCTGATTCTAGCTCAAGAAATGAAACAATTTGGTGTCATTAATGGACAACGAACGTTATCTCTGGGACATACGAAAGGTACGCATGTAACATGGCTAATGCAGTGAGGGAAAAAAATATTTGATCCCCTGCTGATTTTGTACGTTTGCCCACTGACAAAGAAATGACTGGTCTATAATATTTAATGGTAGGTTTATTTGAACAGTGAGAGACAGAATAACAACAACAAAATCCAGAAAAACGCATGTTAAAAATGTTATAAATTGATTTGCATTTTACTGAAGGAAATAAGTATTTGACCCCCTCTCAATCAGAAAGATTTCTGGCTCCCAGGTGTCTTTTATACAGGTAACGAGCTGAGATTAGGAGCACACTCTTAAAGGGAGTGCTCCTAATCTCAGCTTATTACCTGTATAAAAGACACCTGTCCACAGATTCCAAACTCTCCACCATGGCCAAGACCAAAGAGCTCTCCAAGGATGTCAGGGACAAGATTGTAGACCTACACAAGGCTGGAATGGGCTACAAGACCATTGCCAAGTAGCTTGGTGAGAAGGTGACAACAGTTGGTGCGATTATTCGCAAATGGAAGAAACACAAAAGAACTGTCAATCTCCCTCGGCCTGGGGCTCCATGCAAGATCTCACCTCGTGGAGTTGCAATGATCATGAGAACGGTGAGGAATCAGCCCAGAACTACACGGGAGGATCTTGTCAATGATCTCAAGGCAGCTGGGACCATAGTCACCAAGAAAACAATTGGTAACACACTACGCTGTGAAGGACTGAAATCCTGCAGCGCCCGCAAGGTCCCCCTGCTCAAAAAAGCACATATACATGCCCGTCTGAAGTTTGCCAATGAACATCTGAATGATTCAGAGGACAACTGGGTGAAAGTGTTGTGGTCAGATGAGACCAAAATGGAGCTCTTTGGCATCAACTCAACTCGCCGTGTTTGGAGCAGGAGGAATTCTGCCTATGACCCCAAGAACACCATCCCCACCGTCAAACATGGAGGTGGAAACATTTTGCTTTGGGGGTGTTTTTCTGCTAAGGGGACAGGACAACTTCACCGCATCAAAGGGACGATGGACGGGGCCATGTACCGTCAAATCTTGGGTGAGAACCTCCTTCCCTCAGCCAGGGCATTGAAAATGGGTCGTGGATGGGTATTCCAGCATGACAATGACCTAAAATACACAGCCAAGGCAACAAAGGAGTGGCTCAAGAAGAAGCACATTAATGTCCTGGAGTAGCCTAGCCAGTCTCCAGACCTTAATCCCATAGAAAATCTGTGGAGGGAGCTGAAGGTTCGAGTTGCCAAACGTCAGCCTCGAAATCTTAATGACTTGGAGAAGATCTGCAAAGAGGAGTGGGACAAATCCCTCCTGAGATGTGTGCAAACCTGGTAGCGAACTACAAGAAACGTCTGACCTCTGTGATTGCCAACAAGGGTTTGGCCACCAAGTACTAAGTCATGTTTTGCAGAGGAATCAAATAATTATTTGCAAATCAATTTATAACATTTTTGACATGCGTTTTTCTGGATTTTGTTGTTGTTATTCTGTCTCTCACTGTTCAAATAAACCTACCATTAAAATCTTTTTTTGTCAGTGGGCAAATGTACAAAATCAGCAGGGGATCAAATACTTTTTTCCCTCACTGTACGCCGATTTAACCGATGTAGTTCTGTGACATTATCTTCCTGGGCCGTTAAACTCACAGAGTTTGGACTGCGAGCTGACAAAGTTCCGAAATGAGATGTGACTCATCCTGCACCATGACTCCGATAGAACAATTAAAATAAGATTTCGAGATGTATATGTTTAAACTTTGATCGGGTCACTCCGAATGCACTGTGATGAAATGCGCCATTGCAATTGGTGTACAAAGGGTACCTCAGTGTGACTTTTTATTTTATATCTTTCACGTAATTCTTTATCAGCCCCTTGGGTGAATGTATGAGTATGTGTATACAACATATTATATACACACTCCGGCCTACACACATAATTGCCCATCCCTTCCTCTGGCCGTGCTGATTTAAGTTGGAACAAAATCGCGTGAACGCATCACTCTTCCTCCTGGGAATATTATCTTTCCACTTAATCTGTCCGTCTGGGAGTTTCTGTCCGTCCATCCTCCTATGCATCCATCCTGATGATGTTTACATGAGGGGGAAACTAAATAGAAATTAGCGAAGATGCAGCGTCTTGTTTACATTGGGCATGGGCGGGTGAGTGGGTGGTGCCCGCACGTTGTGCAGATTGCATGCCTGTGACGGTGGGAGGGGGAGCAGTGGTGACCAGGGGGTCAAACTAAACTTAAACTAAACTATTTTGATTTTACAAGGTAAGGCTCACTGAGCTACATAACTATTTCATAAGCGACCTGGCGATCACAAATGATAACTCAACGATGTAGCTTATCATCATGTTGATAATTATACACGTGGAGGGAAACATCGGAGGACCCGGAGAAAAATCTACGCGACCACTGGGAGAGAAAGACATGCAAACTCCAAATATACAGGAGGCGTTAGGGTCGGGATGGAACTCACGACCTCCTGTACACCAGGCTAGGTATGTCTGGGGGGGGGGGCTAGGGGTACCGGGGGGCAGAGGTGCCAGTGTGCACCAGGGGCGGGGCAGGCTGATGAATATGCACTCAAGGTATCACGATCCGATTTTACGCTTTCGTATTCTGCCGGGGACTGCAGCACTGTGAGATTGACAGGAGTGAAATGCACCCCCCCCCCCCCGTCAAGTTTAATTTTTTTCTCTTGAGGTGGATAACGGCGAAAATGTAATGAATCATGAAGATGGAGTAACCGTGTGTGTACGTGTGCCCACGTCAGTTAAGAATGTTCCTCCCGTGTGTTGTACCGCGACTTGTTCGACATGGTGTATGACGTTTCGTCCCACGTGCTGGGAACTTCTTCTTGAGCTTCTTCAGGAAATGAATTTGGCTCCCTGCACGCGAAGCGAAACGTCGGACACTGTACCGAACAACATGCGTTACAAACAGACCCCACATCGGGAGCGGTACAGCACCACCGTGACAACCCCACGCCGTGCTCACTGTGACCACATCTGAAATGAGCCTTCTCTTGGTGGATTTGGATGGAAATTCCACATTCCTATACAGAGACCAGTGCATATATTGGAGAGTCGCTATTGACCTAACTTGTATATTTTTGGTTTGGGGACATCAAATATAGAAACAAACGTGAAAACAGTTTGAATTAAAGTATGTTGGGGAAAGGATGCAATTTATTTTAACGCGTTTTTGTGCTACCGAAATACTCCTAAAATATTAACAATTGCACGTGAACATGCTATGAATTGGGAACACATATGCTTTTGTCTGAACACAGACAGAAGTAAAAAAAAGCTTCAATAAACAGTCCCAGCTGTAGAAAACTTGTGAGCGCGTTTCCTGCACACACACACACACGGACTCACACGCACACACATGGACACACGCGCATTCACACTACCTCCACGCTGTAAACATTTGGGAAAATAGCCTGGGGTCACGCGGCCCTAATAAACTGGTGTCCTATGTGATTTCTAGTTTTACAATCCATCAATTCGCAAATACATATGGCTAAACACACACACACATACGCATGGTCGCACGCTCACATATCCTACTGTGACCTCGATCTGAGATGATACTGGCACATAGCAATTGTCAGTAGAATTACAAACATGCTTTCCTGCAGACTTAGCTGGAGGTTTAACATTTCCAAAAATAGACGTTTACTTAACGCCACTGACATGTTGGTGGAACTAGTTATGTGTGTGTGTTCACGTGCAGATTTGCCAACGGAATGATGTAATAATGTGTCTGAAATTATCGTAAAAATGTGCAAAACCAAATATGGCAATGGTACCTCAATCCAACCTCACTCCTTAAACAGGGTTGGTCTATTGTAACATTTAATTGTGATGATGCCTTTACAAAAAATGCCGCTCTGCTGTTATGTAATATCCTGCTGGTCTATGTTTGACTCCAAATTTACTCTTACATTTATGCACTGAACTCTAGTAGGGCTTGGTGTTAGGCGCAAACAAACCAAGCACACAATCAAGGCCCCAAGCAGTTCATGGAGTCCCCGAATGTGTTAAAAGAATAGTGGTGCACAAAATATCAGCTCAAATTCAGATTCTAATAAACATAACAGGTAAATTCCATATTTTGTCTCTTGCCTACATCTATCATCTGTAACTCTCTTCTCTCATCTTATATATAGTCTCCACCTGTTACCTATATTGCTCACCACTGATGTTAGCCATGGCCTGGTTCGCGGTGCAGTTCGCTCACTGCTGCAGCGCATCTCCACACCCAGCTGTAGGATTATAATACTGTAGTTGTTAGTAACATTGTTTTCTCTTGTTGATGCTATTGTGGGAAACTCAGATCCAACCCTTGTTGAATTAATTGTGTTTATTGTACATTATATCTGAAGTACACCATGACAAGAGAAGCTCCCGCAGTGTCTTGGGTATGACACTGGACTCGCAGTGCAGAGATCACTAGTTCGCCATCTCCTGGTGCCGCAGTTGAAAAAACGGTGCACGTTTCTCAAATCCCTCTGCTTCTGACCACTCAACAGGGTAAATGAGTGCACCGCAGTTTAGTCGATCCGAAGGTTGTATGTGGTGGGTTCATGTGTGGATGGGTATTCCCACAATTCCAAGACGTCTGGCCAAGTGTGGAAGAGCAGGCCAAACACCCTCTGTAGGAGCTCTCTCTAGTGGAAATCCACCAGCAGTGGCGTGAAGCGGCAATTGCAGGGCTGCACAAATACCTTAATATAAATCCGGGTTTTAGAGGAGAAATTGCTTTAGATTTTAATTTGTACATCTAAATATTGAGTCACGTCGGGTTTGTTGACACGCTCTTGTGATTGGTGCTGTGTGCGTGGCCCCTTCAGTGATCCCGGTGGTGACTCCAGGACGAACGTGGGGAACTCTCTCAAGACCTCCCCAGTGGGGACCATCTCCCGTCAAAACGTGAGACACGCTTCCCCTTTTCTACCACTCTTTGAATTCTTTAGCCTAGGGAAATGCTGTGAATGTTCAGTACTGTCAAATCTTCTAAAGTGTGAACTTAACCAAACTTTTTACTTTATCAGGTAAGGCCCACTTAGCTATATATTTTTCAGAAGCGACCTGGCCACAACTGAAAGATCAACGAAGTGGCTTATCATGACGCGGAAATGTATAGCAGCGGCCAAATACTCTAAACGCACCTCGATAAATGTGGAAGGAAAACGTGGGTGGGGAGAACCTGGTTCTCACTCGGGCTGAAGACGGCTTCCAGTTACCTTTGGCGGGCAACTGCACATTGACACGCAGCTCAGTCACTTTGTTTTACTCCAAGAGACCTCCCCCCTCGCAGCGACAGAAGTGACTAAAGGTGCTAAAATTATAAATGCGACGTTGCCAGGTCACAAATGTAGTGGACATCTCGCCACCGTAGGCGTGACAACAGCTCTTGATCTGTGAGCTTCTACACTCCATCTTTCATGTTTCACATGGTGGAGGTGTCAGTTTTTAACTCTCAGATGCATTCTTTGTGTAATGTAATTTGATCATCATGATCAGCTTGGCCTGCAGGACGGTGCAGTGGTAACACTCGTGTCTCGGAATAAGAAAGCCCTGGGTACGATTCCTGACTCGGGTGCTTTTCTGCGTGGAGTTTGTGTTCTCTGCATCGTATATTATTTATATTTATAGAATGCCTTTGCTCAAGGTGCTTAACAAAGTAAAACAAATGTTTAATAAAAGAATGATGTATACGGCATGGGCGTGCAATGGCATGGGTTTCCTCCACGTGTTCCGGTTTCCTCCCATAGCTAAAAAAACACAATGGAACCCGTATTGGCAAAATGACAGTACATGCAGATTTCTCAATTGAGACCACACATAGTAGCGACGTCGTCCCCTCCTACAAATAATTGGCAGGACCCTTCTGAAAAAGAGTCTTGAGACTCATTTGGCCTTCCTACATAAACAAGGATGGTAATAATCCACATATCCACTGCCCGATGAAGGCCTCACGCCATCCTCACACCATCATTGCCTCCTCCCCTCCCTGTATATATGTAGAACTTTTCGATTTCTTATTTCGCACCGTACGTAGCCAACCGTGCTATTGGAGGGTCAGCCCCCCCCCCCCAAGACAAAACGTGTTGGTGCAATGTTAATACCAGTGATGACAATTAAGCGATGGGCGTCGCAGCACTTCCACATAGGCAGGGGGTGAGAGCAGCAGAGTAAACGATATAAAGCAGCAGATGGAATCGTTAATCATTCGGTACAGCGTCTAGCAATTGTTTAAAGTTTAACATTGACTGTGTAATTTTTGTATGACCCAATTTAAATAAGGTCACGCCACAGGACTACATTATAGCATGCTCTGTGCAGTGGCATCACATCATGCATTGTGCACCGTGACATCAACAGTGCGCTCGTGACATCACAGTGCGCTCGTGACATCACAGTGCGCTCTTGACATCAACAGTGCGCTCGTGACATCACAGTGCGCTCGTGACATCACAGTGCACTCTTGACATCAACAGTGCGCTCGTGACATCAACAGTGCGCTCGTGATATCACAGTGCGCTCGTGACATCAAGAATGTGCTCGTGACATCACAGTGTGCTCTTGACATCACGAGTGTGCTCGTGACATCACAGTGCGCTCGTGACATCACAGCGCGCTCTTGACATCATAGTGCGCTCGTTTCAGTTTCAGTTTATTTATTTTGGTATAGCCCTGTGAGCCATTCGGCTCTTGAATCGGGTGCAACCACAATAAACAAAAAAACAAAAACATGAACAAGAAAAACATCTTAAAGTGACTATGTGACTGTGCAAACAGAAAATCCATGAAAAAAACAGCAAAATATTCCTGAAAAAAGCACCGTACACCAACGCTGTGTGCAAAACATCCCAGTGGGATGCAAGTCAAACAACAACAACCACAAGAAAACTTAGATTAAGGCCATCAGTCTAACTCCGTACTACAACAAAACAAACATGTCCAAACCAAAAAACTTTTCCAAATCACCAAAAAATAAAGCCATAATTGCAACGTAACAGTGATCACAAGGACTGTGACCGAATTTTTACAATAAACTACATAAAATAACATGTAACACCAAATCCTAGAGCCATAGCTGGCTGCATGAGTTACTCCACAACAACAGAAGCATCAGTCGGAGCATCAAATTTTTCAATGCACCTTTAAGATCAGCACGCTAAATCAAAATACAGATAATACTTTGCAGATAATGGTGATGATGGTGACGTGTGTGTGTGTGATGGTGATGTGTGTGTGTGTGATGGTGATGTGTGTGTGATGGTGATTATGGTAACGTGTATGTGTGATGATAAATGGCGATGTTGTCTGTCCGATGGTGGCGTTGCGCGTGTGTGTGTGTGATGGTGATGTTGATGATGGGTGGGTGGTGAAGGTGATGTTGATGATGGGTGGGTAGTGATGGTGATGACGATGATTGGTGGGTGGTGATGGTGATGATGGGTGGGTGGCGATGGCGATGTTGATGGTGGGTGGGTGGTGATGTTGATGTTGATGGTGGGTGGTGATGTTGATGGTGGGTTGGTGGTGATGGTGATGTTGATGGTGGGTGGGTGGTGATGGTGATGTTGATGGTGGGTGGTGATGGTAATGTTGATGGTGATGATGGGTGGATGGTGATGTTGATGGTGGTTGAGTGGTGATGGTGATGTTGGGTGAGTGGTGATGTTGATGGTGGGTGGTGATGTTGATGGTGGGTGGGTGGTGATGGTGATGATAATGGTGGGTGGGTGGTGATGGTGATGTTGATGGTGGGTGGGTGGTGATGGTGACGTTGATGGTGGGTGGGTGGTGATGGTGATGTTGATGGTGGGTGGGTGGTGATGGTGATGACGATGATGGGTGGTGATGGTGATGTTGATGGTGGGTGGGTGGTGATGGTGATGACGATGGTAGGTGATGATGGTGATGTTGATGGTGGGTGGGTGCTGATGGTGATGTTGATGATGGGTGGGTGGTGATGGTGATGTTGATGGTGGGTGGTGATGGTGATGTTGATGGTGGGTGGGTGGTGATGGTGATGACGATGGTGGATGGTGATGTTGGTTGAGTGGTGATGGTGATGTTGATGTTGGGTGAGTGGTGATGTCGATGGTGGGTGGTGATGTTGATGGTGGGTGGGTGGTTATGGTGATGTTGATGGTGGAAGGTGATGGTGATGGTGGGTGGTGATGGTGATGTTGATGGTGGGTGGGTGGTGATGGTGATGATAATGGTGGGTGGGTGGTGATGGTGATGTTGATGGTGGGTGGGTGGTGATGGTGACGTTGATGGTGGGTGGGTGGTGATGGTGATGTTGATGGTGGGTGGGTGGTGATGGTGATGACGATGGTGGGTGGTGATGGTGATGTTGATGGTGGGTGGGTGGTGATGGTGATGGTGGGTGGGTGGTGATGGTGATGTTGATGGTGGGTGGGTGCTGATGGTGATGTTGATGATGGGTGGGTGGTGATGGTGATGTTGATGGTGGGTGGGTGGTGATGGTGATGTTGATGGTGGGTGGGTGGTGATGGTGATGACGATGGTGGATGGTGATGGTGATGTTGATGGTGGGTGAGTGGTGATGGTGATATTGATGGCGGGTAAGTGGTGATGGTGATGTTGATGGTGGGTGAGTGGTGATGGTGATGTTGATGGTGGGTGGTGATGGTGATGTTGATGGTGGGTGAGTGGTGATGGTGATGTTGATGGTGGGTGGGTGGTGATGGTGATGTTGATGGTGGATGGGTGGTGATGTTGATGGTGGGTGAGTGGTGATGGTGATGTTGATGGTGGGTGAGTGGTGATGGTGATGTTGATGGTGGGTGGGTGGTGATGGTGATGTTGATGGTGGGTGGTGATGGTGATGTTGATGGTGGGAGGGTGGTGATGGTGATGTTGATGGTGGGTGGTGATGATGATGTTGATGGTGGGAGGGTGGTGATGGTGATGTTGATGGTGGGTGGTGATGGTGATGTTGATGGTGGGTGAGTGGTGATGTTGATGGCGGGTAAGTGGTGATGGTGATGTTGATGGTGGGAGGGTGGTGATGGTGATGTTGATGGTGGGTGGGTGGTGATGGCGATGTTTATGATGGCGATGATGGTGGCGATGTTGATGATGGCCATGATGATGTCGGTGATGATGGTGGCGGTGATGGTGGCGATGTTGATGATGGCGATGATGATGTCGTTGATGATGGTGGAGGTGACGGTCTCTCTCTCTCTCTCACCACCTCACCACGTCTCTCTCTCTCCCTCACCACCTCACCACGTCTCTCCCTCACCACGTCACCACGTCTCGCTCTCCCTCACCACCCTCACCACGTCTCTCTCTCCCTCACCACCCTCACCACGTCTCTCTCTCCCTCACCACCCTCATCACGTCTCTCTCTCCCTCACCACCTCACCACGTATCTCCCTCTCCCTCACCACGTCTCTCTCTCTCTCCCTTACCACCTCACCACGTCTCTCTCTCTCCCTCACCACCTCACCACGTCTCTCTCTCCCTCACCACCTCACCACGTCTCTCCCTCACCACCCTCACCAGGTCTCTCTCTCCCTCACCACCCTCACCACCACTAAGATGGACTTTGTGGTTCAGGAAGAATGGGAAGTCTCGCCCATGGCACCGCAACCTGAGACCCGCCATCAGCTTCAACTCCGTGGAGATGTTCTGGAGGTGATGGGGGTGGTGATGGTGGTGGTGATAGAGGTGATGGTGGTGGTGGGGGTGGTGATGGGGGGATTGAGTGAGTGTCTGGTTGGGTGAGTGAGTGGCTGGGTGGGTGAGGTGAGTGGGTGAGGTAAGTGGCAGAGTGAGTGAGTGGCTGGGTGAGTGAGCGGCTGGGTGAGTGAGCAGCTGGGTGAGTGAGTGATTGGGTGAGTGAGTGAGTGGCTGGGTGAGTGAATGAGTGAGTGGGTGAGTGGCTGTGTGAGTGAGTGGGCGAGTGGCTGGGTGGCTGAGTGAGTTGAGTGGCTGGCTGAGTGAGTGGGTGAGTGATTGAGTGGTCGGGTGGCTGAGTGAGTGAGTGGGTGAGTGATTGAGTGGCTGGGTGGCTGAGTGAGTGGATGGCTGAGTGAGTGGGTGAGTGATTGAGTGGCTGGGTGAGTGAGTCTCTCTCTCCCCCCGTAGTCTCTACAACCACATCCAGCCAGCCAGCCATCTCGTAGCCGACTGTGACTACGCAGTGTTCAAGGTGACTCAGTCAATCACTCATTCAGTCACCGCCCGACTCAATCACCCACTCACTCACCCACTCACTCACCCACTCACTCATCCACCCACCAACCTATCTACTCACTCACTCACCTACCCAGTCCCTTTCCCACTGACTCACTCACCCACTCAAATCAACCACTCACCCAACCACTCACTCACCCACCCACTCACTCACCCACCCAACCGCTCGCCCACCCACCCACTCACTCACCCACCCACTCACCCACCCACTAACTCACTAACCCACTCACCCACTCACTCACCCACCCACTCACTCACCCACCCAACCGCTCGCTCACCCACCCACTCACTCACTCACCCACCCACCCACTCACCCACCCACTAACTCACTAACCTACTCACCCACTCACTCACCCACCCACTCACTCACCCATTCATTCACCAACTCAATAAACCACTCACTCAATCACCCACTCACCCACCCACTCACCTACTCAACCACCCACTCACCCACCCACTAACTCACTAACCTACTCACTCATTCACCCACCCACTCACTCACCTACTCACCCACCCACTCGTCCACCCACCCACTCACTCACCCACTCACCCACCCACTCACCCGCTGTGTCGTCTAGGAGGGGGTGACTCCGATGTGGGAAGACCCTGCAAACCTTGCAGGTGGACGATGGTTGATCTCACTCACACAGCAGCAGCGCTACCTGGACCTGGATGCCCTGTGGCTGGAGACGGTGAGGAGTAGTGGTGGTGGTGAGCAGACACTCACCCGGCCACTCACTCAGCCACTCACTCACTCAGCCAATCAGCCACTCACTCACCCACTCAGTCATCCACTCATTCAGCCACTCGCCCACCCACTCACGCACTCACTCATCCACTCAGCCACCCACTCACTCAGCCACCCACTCACTCACCCACTCAGCCACTCACCCACAAATACACTCACGCACTCACTCACCCACTCAGCCACTCACCCACAAACACACTCACCCACTCAGCCATTCGCTCACTCAGCCACTCAGCCACCCGCTCACCCAGCCGGACACTCAGCCGTTCGCTCACCCGGCCACTCGCTCACTCACCCTCTCACCCAGCCACTCACCCACTCAGCCACTCACCAAGCCACTCACCAAGCCACTCGCTCACTCAGCCGGCAACTTAGCCACTCGACCACTCACCTACTTTCAGCCACCCACTCTTAGCCATTCGCTCACTAAGCCGGTCACTCGCCCACTCAGCCATTCGCTTACCCACTCTTCCACTCGCTCAATCAGCCACTCGCTCACTCAGCCATTCGCTCACTCAGCCACCCGCTCACTTAGCCACTCAGCCACTTGCCCACTCACCCACTCACCCATCCACTCACCCACTCACTCGCCCACTCACTCGCCCACTCACTCACCCACTCACCCACCCACTCACCCATCCACTCACTCACCACTCACTCACTCACCCATCACAGCTGCTGATGCTGGTTGGTGAGGTGCTCACCCCGTACGGTGAGCAGGTGTGTGGTGCCGTGGTGAGCGTGAGACGCAAGGGAGACCGCATCGCCCTGTGGACCTCCAAACGCTGACAGCAGCGAGGCCGTCATCACCATCGGGTGAGCGAGACGCTCACCTACTGACACATCCAACTCACCTACTCACTCACCAACTCACATACTCACTCACCAACCCACCTACTCACTCACCAACTCACCTACTCACCCACCTAGTCACCAACTCACCCACCTAGTCACCTAATCACCCACCTACTCAGCCACCTACTCACTCACCGACCACCCACCTACTCACTCACCTACTCAGCCACCTACTCACTCACCGACCACCCACCTGCTCACTCACCAACTAACCCATATACTCATCCACTCACCCACCCACTCACCTACTCATTTACAGACTCAGCCACTCATTCACTCACCTACTCTTTCACCCACTCGCTCACCCAATCGCTCACTCAGCCACTCACTCAGCCATTCACTCACCTACTCACTCACCCACTCGCTCACTCACCCACTCGCTCGCTCAACCGCTCCCTCGCTCACCCACTCGCTCACTCGCTCACCCAATCGCTCAGTCACCCACTCACCTACTCAGCCACCCACTCACTCTCCCACTCACTCTCCCACTCACTCACCTACTCACTTACTCACTCTCCCACTCACTCTCCCACTCAGTCTCCCACTCACTCTCCCACTCACTCACCTACTCACTCACTCAGCCACTCACTCACCTACTCACTCTCGCACTCACTCACCTACTGACTTACTCACTCAACCACTCACTCACCTACTCAGCCACTCATTCACTCTCCCACTCACTCTCCCACTCACTCTCCCACTCACTCTCCCACTCACTCACCTATTCACTTACTCACTCGGCCACTCACTCACCTACTCAGCCACCCACTCACTCTCCCACTCAGTCTCCCACTCACTATCCCAGGCACTCTCCCACTCTCCCACTCACTCTCCCACTAACCCTCCCACTCACTCATCTACTCACTTACTCACTCAGCCACTCACTCACCTACTCAGCCACCCACTCATTCAGCCACTCACTCACCTACTCACACAGCAACTCACTCACCCACTCAGCTACTCACTCACCGACCACCCACCTACTCACTGACCCACTCACTCAGCCACTTACTCACTCACCCACTCACTCAGTCACTCACTCACCCAGCCACTCATTCAGCCACTCACCCACTCACTCACCCACTCACTCAGCCACTCACTCACTCAACCACTCACTCACTCAGCCACTCATCGACCTAATCACCCACCTACTCACTCACCCACTCACTCAGCCACTCACTCACTCAGCCACTCACTCACTCAGCCACTCATCGACCTACTCACCCACCTACTCACTCACCCACTCACTCAGTCACTCACTCACCCAGCCACTCACTCACCCACTTACTCATCGACCTACTCACCCACCTACTCACCCACCCACCCACCTACTCACTCACCCACCCACCCATGCTAATGACGATGCTGGCTGTGTCTTTGTCTCATCTCTCTGGCCATGTCTCTCTGACCGTGTCTTTGTCTCTGTGTCTCTCTGACGGTGTCTGTCTGTCTGCGTCATCGGCGCGGTCAGACAGGGAGAGAGCAGGGGCGGAGAGACAGCGGCACCAGGCTCAGCAAGTCCAGGCCGGCAGGGTTCAGTGTCTTGACGGAGTTGCCCAGGGTGCTATCCGTCCACTTGGGGACTGCATCACCTGGATAGTCGCGTGCAGGGGTGCCCAGGCCAAGTTGACCCCCCGACCTGCCACCGCGAGCAACAAAAGCAGCCTCGGCAGGGCTCGAGCGGCTCTTCTCGTCGTCGGCACACGCTGTGATATCACAGTGCGCTCTTGACATCACAGTGCGCTCGTGACATCACAGTGCGCTCGTGACATCAACAGTGCGCTCGTGACATCACAGTGCGCTCTTGACATCACAGTGCGCTCGTGACATCACAGGGCACGCTGCTTGCGTCGACTTCGCAGCACGCTGTGTGCACTGTGACGTCGCAGGGCGCTCTCTGATCTTTGGCAGTTGTTTAGCGTGGTTGGCATGGACACTGCTGCAAGACATTACATATGCCCCCCCCCTTTCTTCGTATGTATGTTATTGAACTTCTTTCGCACCGTGCGTAGCCAACCGTACTAATTGGATGTATCCCGGTGCCCTGAGGCCCTCCAGCCCTTGGGTGTCTCGGTGCAGTTTCACCGCCTGCACACCCGGTAACTGCATCGGTGGCTTCGCCTGCCTTACGTGCTGTGATTTTGTAATATCGCTACAGTACGGGGTCGCGTATCGCTGGACGGAAATACTCAGTCAGGAAGAAACCGGTATCAACAGGAAGCGAGCGAGATTTTGGGCGGACGTGATGTGAATGGCTTACAAACAGAATGCCCTACCCCTGGGAGGCCATTGAGACGTGCGTGCTAACGCCAGCATACCTATTACTCATAAAGGAAAACACATTAATGAATGTGCCACATACAATGAGTCGCGAGCAATGAATGTGATGCAATTACTGCTCATAACGATTGCTCTTTATCGCCGTAATTACATTGCACTGTTTTAGAATCCGAATCGTGTGAGGTCAGCATGCCCTTTCCGCATGGCTTGCCATCAGCCAAGCCTGTTTGGGTCAGCGACACAAGTCATATGTTCACACCCAGCACGCCACATCAAGTATTCCGCTCGCTCTGGCTATGGCTACTAGTCGCGTGCCTTGCCCACTCGTGTCTGCCTCGAAAATAATCTGAGAAAATAAACCCTGCCAGTGCTCTTTTGATGGCTTTTCGTCAAGGTCAGCACCAGATAAAAAATAGTTTTTTCGTCTCAAATGTAACTCGGCAACTGTCCCTAGCTCAGCCAGTGCTGTGTGCATTCCTCTTGAGGAGCTGGCCCTCTAAAACCGCGGGACGAGTGAGCAGGGTTGGTTGGGATTTTTTAACGAAACAACAGCCGCTTTGAGTGGCGTGTGCTGCAGTGTAAAGTGGAGTTAATTGGGCCTGCCCTGTCCTTCCCCGATGCTTATTAATATATTCAGGAATTTAAAAAAAAATCTTTACTCCACGCTTGCTAAAAAAAAAATTACTGCTGTAATGTCAGGCTCATCGTTTATGTGTGCAGTGTCATTATCTCCTCTGGGACACCACAGCCACATGGGAACAACCTGGCAATTCCCTTTATTAACGCTCCCAAAACACAGGGTGATCCATTTATAGATACTCCACTCATTTCTAATGATCTCCCTCCTTTCTTTTCAAAAGATTATTGATTATTGTGAAAGCGAATATCCGATATCTTACGAAGTGGCGTTTTACAACAGTTAAAAACTGGGAGACGTGCAGATACTTTCAAATAAAGTGCTCTCTTCTCCATACTATAATGTGTCCCCAATATGGTAATGGAGCATCTATACCTGGATAACCCTGTAACAAGTATTTACGTCGGTCATTCACTTTACTCATCATACCTGGATTCGAATTAACGACGTCCATTTCACCCAGAGGATGGTATGCGTTGTGTATTGAGGTGATGTGAAGACACGTAGCAGCTAGAGTCTCCAACCCCATGGGCCACCAAGTAAACCACTGTGGCCTGCGCTCCTTCAACGGAGGAGGGAGGAGGAACAGCAAAGCTACACTTTCTCTCTCTCCTGAAGCCCTCTCGCCGTGGTGAGCAGACCTCGATATTGGCATTCATCTTCTTAATATATCGCCATTATCAAAGCACTATTCGTGCAAAAAAACTGCAATACATAGTGCTTTACAGGCATGAACAATAAAAGTTAAATTGTACGCAAAATACAATCACGTTGTAACAAATGTCTAGCAAAGACATCATAAAATAACGCATTAAGAAAATCCTAATTAAAAGCCAGTTTAGATGTATTTTAAAAGTGCTTAATGATTCTGAAGCCCTCAGATCCCCTAGCAGGCTATTCCACAGACGAGGACTGTAAAAACTCAGCGCCGCTTCTTGGCCTTTGGGACGGCTAAAAGATCAGTACCAGAGAATCTGAGGGATCTTGTTGTTTTGATATCTTGAAAGCATGCAAGATATGTATGCAGGTGCCAGACCATTCAACGACTTGAAAACAAATATAATAATTATTTGGCTTACTGGCAGCCAGTGCAAGGATCGTAAAATGGGTGTTATGTAAGTGCCCTTTCTGGTTTTCGTCAGAACACGTGCCACTGCATTCTGAATTAGTTGCAGTTTATTTATTAATTCCTTCGGAAGACCATAAAGAAGAGCATTACAGTAGTCGAGTCTGCTGGTGATAAAAGCATGCATCAGGCTCCCAGTGGTAGACCGAGAGAGAAAAGGCTGTACCTTTGCTATGTTTCTAAAATGATAAAATACCGTTTTGGTGACATATCTAATGTGGGCTTCAAAGTTCAAATCCGGATCAAAACACGTACATTGTTAACCTGTAGTTTGACGTTTTCTGTCAGTGAGCCCAAATTTGTAATGATTTTATCTTGTTAGGCTTTTGCTCCAATGACCAGCACCTCTGTTTTTATTTTGAAGTACCAGAAAATTCTGTGACATCCACATTTTAATATCCTCAATGCACTTCGTCAAGTTCTGAATGGGGCTTATATCATTAGGCAATACAGAAATGTAAAGTTGAGTATCATCAGCATAACAATGGAAATCAATCCCATATTTCCTGATGATATGCACGAATATAATAGATAAGTATTTTACTGGCCATCGAATCAACAAAGTAAACGCCGCTTCTGTACACAATGGAACTATTCGAGAGATAAATGTAGAAATGTAAAAAAAACCCGTATACATTAATCTTCACTGCAGCACTTCCCCAGATAGCCTCCTATTTTCCACCCAGACGATGCGTGAAAACAATACGACGCCTGTGCATGCGTGCACGCAGATCATGGGTACAATCATGAGTTCTCCCGTGACTTGCCGGCCACGCTGAGGTTGCCGATGAGACCACACTGTTCCAATTCACTCCCTCCCATCATTTCCCTTGATGGTTTGGCGAGCTTCATCACTGCCAACCGCTGACGTAATGCGTTGTTTGTTGTCTAGCAGCGGTAGACATTGTTGCTTCCAGCCTGGAAGTTAAGACGTGGTTACAGTCGGCATCATCATCATCATCCATGGTTAATCCTTCTGCTGGATGAAACGTTCCCTACGCGATCGCCACCTATCTGCGCATCATAATATTTTAAAGGCGCAGCCCTGCAATTGCTTGCTCACGCCACTGCCGGCAGAAGGTCATACACTAGAGGGAGCTCTAGAAAGACCCTGTAGAAGAATTTGGCCTCCTTTTCCACACTGCCCAGACGTTTTGGGAGTGCCGACTCTTGACCCACCACACACGACCTGCCAAGCGACTATCTGTGACGTACCCATTTATTCTGCCGGTTAGCCAGAAGCGGTGGGGATTTAATAAACTTGCACCATAGCTCCAACTTCCACGCACAAGAGATCACATCGAACCGGAGACCTCTCGTCCCAATGCGTTGGCCTTTACCCCAAGGCAAAATCGTCATTAAATCGTAATACAACAATATTAATAACAACACAATCATACGTGTATAGTGGACATTACGATCCAGTGGGCACCTACGACCTATCCCATGGATGACTTGTATACCACATTTAAGGGAAGTAACTTCATGATGCTTTATAACCTGAACAGAATTAAACCCCACAAAACAGCGACGCATCATCCCCTTCATCGTGAACTATGTTTGTGCTCAATGCGTTTGTGTGGTCCCCTCTCGCGAACTGCGTGACTGAAGATAGCCAGAACTGATTTCCCCATCTGCTGGCTGACGTTAACGAGGGCTCACGATGACATTATATTGACAGCTCAGTTCTGCACAGGATTACGTTTTCTTTGTTTCAGCCGGTCAAAGGGATGCCCATTTCTTTCATTAATTGCTTCCTTTCCTGTAACGATTCCTACAGGTTCTGCTCTTGGATATTTTGTTAATGAGGTCAATGCATTTATTCCATTACAGTTATTTGCCACCAGGAATTAATCTTGGAGCAAATGGTTTGAACTGCGGCGTACTGGCTGCCACCCACAGCGGTCGGCGCGGTGAACTGGAGCGTTACTCAACCTTGACTTAAAGCTGTCGTGACTGCAGGAATTAATATTCTTTGGGTCTTTCGATAAAGCCACGTAGATAGAAAAAAAAAACGTTACTCTTTCCACGTGACTGGATTTTCCCTTATTTTCTCGAAGACATCACTCAGCCCCACTTCTGGTTAATAAAATAATCCTGATTTACTACTGGACATGTACAGCTCCTTGTCAATTCCTTTCTAGATAAGGGCCTTCCCACACCGTGCGAGTTTGAGGTTATTATTTGACTGCACTTCACCATGCTTGTCAGTACGGCGAAGGCGGGGAGCACATACGCGGAAGCGTAGAAGTACGGCTCAACAACGATTGTTGCTGCACTGACTTATTCTGCCATCACAAAGTATGCAGCCTATAACGACCTGTTTGTGCGTAGCGGTCGCTCATCCGAGCACTATCCAGGCTCAATCCTGCTCAGCTTCTGAGCTCTGACGCAGCCGGGAATGTTCCAGTTCACTGGCCCAACATCCCAATGCAGGATCCAATAAAAAAAAAAACGAATTGCTTTCCTTGATAAACTACACCGATTTTATCTTACAATTATTTCAGAACTTACTAAGTAAAGTGTGTTGTTGAGTCTTCCAGGCGTAGTAAAACAGGCCCATATTTGTTTACACGTCAACATGCCCTGCCGCTAATTCCAGCTGGCCCAAGCTAGTTCCGGCGGCATGAGCTATGTCCTAAAATGTACTCAGAGGCAGGGGTAGCCACCCAGCCTCCCAGCCAAGGGAAAATGTCCCCGCACGAGAGTCCTCTGTTTTAGAGTGGCACCCCAGAGAGTCAGAATCGCCTTCACAAAAAAATAGGTGAAAGTTAAAGGTGTAGCCCTGCAATTCATGGCTTGTGCCACTGTGGGTGGAAGGGGCCAAAGAACCCCTCTAGAGTGTCACTGGCCCAGCCTTCCACGCTGGCCACGGCTCGTGGAATAGATGGAAGACTACCCACACTTTACCCAACCACACACGTCCTGCCGTTCACCGAACTGTAAAATGTTTGCCCAATCACACTGTTGAGTGGACGTGGGCGGTGGGGGGTTTAAGCAGTTTTTTTCAGTTTCAGTTTATTTATTTTGGTATAGCCCTATGAGCCATTCGGCTCTTGAATCGGGTGCAACCACAACAAACAAAAAAAAACAAAAACACGAACAAGAAAAACATCTTAAAGTGACTATGTGACTGTGCAAACAGAAAATCCATGAAAAAACGGCAAAATATTCCTGAAAAAAGCACCGTGCACCAACGCTGTGTGCAGCTTGCGCCCATTGTTTGAACTGCCGTGCCAGGAGATCGAGTCGGCGAGCTCCGGGTTGCAAGTCCAGAGTGGCGATAACCGTTGAATCCCGGGTGGCAACACTGCACAAATTAGGCAGCGTCAGGGATATGAAGTTTATTTAAGGAATTTACAGTTTGTGTTTTTTCTTGCTGATATGGGCTTTGCTGAGCCTTGTCGCAGTTTGCACATTCTGTATGAGGACGCACGGTCCTTTGTGCGCGGTGTAATTTTTGTAATTTATTGGATATGTCGCATAACAACGTGCTTTGGGACAAAACACAATTTCCACTGCGCGCAGCATGTCTGTGAAACGTCGACATTTTTCCAACGCGACGATGTATCCGTCCATAGAAAATATGTCCCGAGTCCAAGTCGGAAAGAAGTATGGTTTAATTGCACCACACAGGAAGATTTTCTTCTTCACAAAATTCGTCATCTCATCATCATCACGATCCATGGGCAGATAGCCCGTAGGTGTCCACTGCACATTTCGTCATTCGTTTCCATCTTGTGCCAATATGCTCAAGTAGTGCACATCTTTCTGGCACCAATCTCTTATGTCGTCAAGATTAATTATTACTCTCCTGTAATTGCAGACAGTGAACAAACGATGGAACTCAACTCTTTGGTGTTTCGATTTAAAGCTTTCGTGACTGCAGGCATTCATCTTCTTGGTTCTTTCGGTAAAGTCACGTAGAATGGAAATAAAATAATAAAAATAAAACATAATAATGAATATAATACGGAGTTCTTAGTTTATTTCAGCTGTGTTATTCTTTAAAAAGTAGGTAATGCTAAATCCGTTCACACCAACTGTTGAAATAAAAGCAGAAACAAGGGGAGTGCATTTATAAAGGGATACATTTACAGCCCGGTTTTGTCAATCCACTGAAGGATTAGGGCCTCCGAACGCCTTGTGGCCATGACGGATATATTACCATACTTCACCCCGCTGGTCAGTGGGGGTTGGTGAATGTGCGGAGTGTAGGCATGGAAGCATAGAAGTACAATAAGTAAATCAATGGATTTTGCTGCACTGCTCTCTACGGTCCACCTCATAGCCCTCCAAGCACCGTGGCACCTGTCTGTGCGTGGTGATGGTGATTTCTTAAAACCCAAACAATGCACACAGGCCATTGAAACCTACATACAGGGTGGCCTAAAAGTCAGGACACACTGGGTTATTTCATTTATTTTAACAAATGTTCAAACTGTCTACCATTAACATGAATGCACGCTTGAATTTGGTTTTCATTAAATAAAGATTACCGGTGTGATCTTTGAACTTTCATTAATTATGTTTTGTCTCAATTCATCCAGGGTTCTTGGTCGAGTTTGGTAAACAATGTGTTTGAAGTGAACACACAGAAAGAAAAAAGTAGATATTAATAATGATAAAGGATAAAATATTCACTTTCAGAATAAATAATGACATGGTTTTAATGACAGTGTTAAAATATATGAACTAACCATATTTGTCATGACTTTGGGACCACCCTGTATAGTGTGAGTATATTGAGGTGGAGCAGTAGTGCAATGGTTAGCACACTAATCTGAACCCCGCGATCTGAAATCACTTTACGGCCACAACTAACATCAGTGGAGAGTGGACAACATCCCTCTCACCGACCCGCATTGACCAATATGGTCAAGTATGATTTAGCAGCCTCCATGACCATAGTGTAGCAAAGGCCTGTCGACTTATTGTTGTACAAAAAGTTCAACCAAAATAACTTTTTCGTTGTGAAGTTTTTTGACTGACAGAAATGGTTTGTTGCCGTACCTTAGGGAAGCTGTACAATTATGTCCCCCCTTGAACCTAAAGATCGTGCCATTCCTGCCAGCGAGCAGCCATCCTGATGGGAGACGCGTGCATCGTACACTTTTCGCTTTCTCCGTGGACTCAAAACACCGCAGCGGCGGTAATGGCTACCTAGTAGTTGGTGCACCTGGAGGCCGGCACACCTGCAGCTTGGTACAGCTGGCGTGTGGGTTTCTGAGCACACAGTTATGCTAGCGCGAATAGCATATGGTGGCTGGACGATCGATGCAAGCCAGCAGTGTTGCACGAGATGTTTTTCTATGTCTTTCTTATCCCGATTGGGCTTTCAGCGTCGCGTCATAAGATGAAGAATCCATTCGGATCTCTTGCAGAGCGGCGCAACTGGTAATGTTAAAGAACAGCCCATGGAAGCGGATATCACAGAGCTACCTCTGAGATCCCTACAAGTGACCTCTAATTCACACATTGGGGGGCATAACTTTTCCATCTGCCCTGTCACCAAGAGTAATGTTCATCACATGACAAAGAAACACATTTTTATTTTCACAACTGGAAATAAGTGCAAAATCAGATTCATTGTTTTCTTTTTGCAGTCATTGGTGAATCGGTTGAGTCCACAAAGTCACCACACTTGAGAAGCCTGTTTAGCAACAGGAGGCAGTTGAAACCTGGCTTCGAACCCAGGGTCTCAGCAGTGCCAGCTCAGCACTTTGACCTCTGAGCCCCCGGCCACCTCGTGTTGTGCTGCAGAAATCGCAGATTGATCCACTACCACAAGAGTCGTTTTTGGAAGCTATCCCCAGTGAGGTTTATTTCTGCTGTGCGGTGAGCGAGCACTCACCGCCATCTCTCCATGCTGCTGTCAGGGCGAGTATTTCCCGAGCTGACTGCCTCTATCCCGTTGGGTGGAGCAGCTGCAGAAATTAAATGAATAACACGGAAACGGGGAAACGGACGCCGAGCAGGACAACTCCCAGTGCCTCCTACACGGGAGGCAATTTTTACCCTGTCTCAAGGCGTTGACAAATTACCCCCAGTCAGGCAACAGAGCGGCCTCAGTGGCCTGTGCTTTGGTACTACTTGTAATGGCCAGGCCTGCATGCAATCACAGTTCCAAGCTCGCCTTATTAAGACGCTTTAGGTTTACAAGCTCGTCGGTTAGCTTTCGCTTCCGTGTGCTGGGAGTTTGTTCGGGCTGCTTATCAAGTGGAGTAAAACGTCGAACATAATTCCGAAGAACATGCGCTGTGCACAAGAACATTCCAGAGAGCTGTACAGCACGACTGCCAAAACTTACGCAGTCGTATTAGTTTACAAGTCCAATATTTGTTATATGATGTTAACGCCTGTAATGAGAAGCAAATACAATTCATGTTTGAAGTGAAATGTTATGGACCGTGATTGGTCGTAGCATAATAAACTAGCTTTGATCACTCCCAGCGACCAAGAGCCGTGGTACCACCAAGGGCCCCGTGTTGCCCTTTAGTTGAACCAACGTTTGTTTTCTCAGATAATTCCTGAACAGTGCAGAGAAAGGGTGCTTCTTTATCGGATAAAGCAAAGCAGCTCTCACAGAGATGAGAACTCCTGCAGATTTTATTACTCCATTTGCTGGCCTCTCAATCATCGGTCAATCAGTGATGAGAGCCAATAGAGTGGAGGGGTGGTGCTGTGCCTATGCTGGGTCAGCTGAATCCTGATGGCTTTTTGTCACTCAATTCAAACCAACCAATCGGATATTCTGAAACCCAAAGAGGAGATGGAGACGATTTCAACTTAGTTCATGTAATATGTATTGAGGAAATCGGCTGGGTGGCTCCGCTGTAGAGTGTGCCTCGCAATTGGAATTTTGCGAGTTCTAATCCTGATTGGGGGTTGACTCAGCCAATTATGTCTCCAGGGTCGATAAAATACCTACCGCTTTGTGCGGAAGTCAATAATTGGTTGTCCTATGGATAGACTTGCCCCCGCCATAGGAATGTGTAAAAAGGAGATGAGCACCACCTTCATGATCTTTTGAGCAAGACATCACTTTGACTTTCTTACGACTAAGGTGGAGGAGTGGTGCAATGATTTGCGCATTGTGCTATGACGACAACCAACTGAGATTGATTCCTGGCCACGGCTTACGTCAGTTGTGAATAAAATCTGAAGCGAGCCAAAGCCCTTTTTCCAACAAATCCACACTGACCAGTTGTGGTGAAGTATGGTCAAATCAACCCCCACGACCAAAGTACATTGACAAAGGGCAGTGGCTTCATGACAGGCGGTAGATTATGATTATACATTTTTATTTATTTAAAATGTGCCCGCTTTAACAAGAGTGGAATGCCCACAAAAGTGGCCTAAACACACACGAGGACGAGGACTGTAGACGAGGGCTGCTGGCTCGGCCTTGCTGCCTCCTGGGTCTCGCCCACGCAGCCGCCACCCCAGGACTGCCCAGGCCCCCTGCGAGGAATGTGGAGAGAGCCGGGTAATTAATAAAAATTGTGTGCACATGGGGAGGATGCGTGCGTGCAACATGCAGGGTTCGTGTTTGTTTTCGCCCTGTGCCTCATTTTTTTTGGCCCTCGCATTTACAATTTCACAAATTGTGAAACATCCTGCTGAGGCTTTTTTTTGCATCACATATTCCAGTCACTTGAGATTTAAATTATTGAATGCGTCACTTGAAGTATGCACATCTATTTATAGATGCGTTTCTTTCTATAGCAGTCAGCTCTGCCTTACTGTTTCCCGTTGTATATCCTCTACGCCCAGATGTGCACAAATACATTCCACAACTCTAAACTTGGCCTCATCCTTCCAAGCTTAACCACTCTTCCCTCTATCGTGCCAAGTCAAACTGGGGCGATAGGCTATGTGTGCCCTGGGACATCCCTGGTTATTAAACTACAAAATTGTCCGTTTTTTATTGTTGATACTTAAGCCAATTTACCTAAAAACGCCTTCACTCAAAAAACAGAACGTATCGTTTTAATTTCTGCCCTTGAAAGTGCACGCTTTATGCGATCGCTGCCTTGATTTTAAATGTGTTTTGACAACGCGTTGACACTTTGTACAAACACAGCGAGGGTCTGGCTTTCAAGGGAAACGTGCCCCGAGTTTGCTAATGGGGTCATTCATAACGATGCCCTGCATTTCTTTCATTAAACCGCTGCAGAAGAGAGAACGTTGAATACCAGGTTCTTATCCGCAACGCCTGAATATTTGTACACAAACAGAGCATACCCATTGCATGTATACACAGTCCATATGCATGCACCACATTTTTTATTGCTATGCTTGTTTACCGAGGAACTCCTCACTGAGTCTCAAAGCTCCTTTTCAGGAAGTTCCTGCCCAGTTTTAGCAGTACATAGTCTCATCCCATATTGGTCATTTGAGGGTAAATTTTCAACATGGTCATGTATGGACAATGCCAGTTACATTATATGTTTCCTTAGCTAAAGGAGGAAATGGGAGAACCCTGAGTAAATCGATGCAGAACAAGGGTAGAACTTTAAATGCTGCACATAAAGGCACTCGAGTCGGTAATCGAACCGAGGGCCTTATTGTTGTAGGGCGCCAAGTGTAGCCACTGAGCTACCCTGCTGCCCCAAATAGTTGCATCGCATTCGTTGCTTCTCATTGGCAATCCCGGTGTGTGTGCTGGGTAAAGGGATGGGCCCTCTTTACCCCTCATCAATGGTAATGGAGCATGAAGTATTGTCATCGCGTGACTCCGAGGGTCACCGTTAGCCATGGACACCCATCCTGCCTAGCCAGCAGATTCAAATAGGAAGCAATGTAAATCCGACGGGTGACATCAAATTATTTCCCCTTCAGGGAAACATTTTTTCCTGAGAGTGCTAATAATAATACACGTAAAAGGGGATTTCTAGACAGCAACAAGGCAATGAGACACTTGTATGCTGGCTTCATCCTTATTAGGAATCATCAGTAAAGTATAGCCATCATTGCTTATTGTTGCTCGCCTTTCTGCCTAGCAGATAAATGTGGACCACTCTGGGACAGTCGCCTTTCTCTCTGATGGTTACTCATCGTTTGCACCGTACGTAGCCAACCTTGCTAATCGGAGCAAGTGTCATGAGTTTAGAGGTAGGTCCCGTATGTAAAGTATAATTCACTTTGGTTATTCTGTTGAAGGGACCGGTCCCTGGCCATATGAATGTTGGGTTAATAAATGAAGACTTGTTTGTTCTATAAAGCTGATACATAAATAATTAAAATACTGTTTATTGTATATATTTTATACGCTATATACTTTTCTCAATTAAAATGTTTTGGTGTTAAACGTCCGGTGGTGCGGCTGCAATATAGACGTGGACGCTATAGAAACCGAATTTGATTTGCGTCGATTACCGTGGAGTATCCACCGACGGTCTCGGGGGCAGCCAACAAGGGAGAAGGGAGCCCCCCCCCCCACTGCTCGTCTCGCCACAGAGACGCCGACTTCATTCACACGACGCGCAATTCCAAGATAGTTTGCGACAAATCAACAGCACCTGCTGGGATCGAGCAATAACGCGGACAATGGAAGAGGCGCTCTGAAGACAATCCCCGAGCGTGTGTGAGCGAGCGTCCCGCCGCTAAATCCACCGTGGCGAGGGAGCCTCGCGTGCCTTCCTTTCTTCGACCTCGCGAGGCCAGGGGGTGGCGTGGGCGCTGGGTTCTCGCCGTGCCGGCGCCGCCCTCGAGGCAGTGCTGAGTTGAAGATCCCCGCGGTGATGCCGCTCGCGAGAGGGAGGCTGTCGTGTGCGATACGAGGGTAGATAATGTCAAAGAACGATCTCAAATAATAGTATTGTCAAGGTGGACATAAATTGCTGTCCGAGTTGTTTGTGGGTTGCACCGCGTATTGTGCGGCAAGATGTCCGATGTTTTGTTATATGTTCTGGGAGCTACTTCAGGAAGTTTATATGTACGAGTTTTTTTATACGTAATACATTTCCTAACTCCAGAGACACAACCACACTGGTCGCAGTTTCACAAAGTTCATTACACGTGTTCTGGCCGTGCAGCGTAAAATATCGGGGAATGTGTATTAGTCGAGGATGGGCGTGCTTCTTCTGCGCAGGTTTTAGCGGTTGTGCTATGTCGCTCTCCGATGTGTTTTTCGGATTACACTGCCTGCTGTTGGGCACAGTGTTCCTGATAAAATACTCCCAGCATGGGGAGAGAAACGTCGGACATCAGGCGCGGCGGTGACGAGATGTAAACTACCTCACAAGGTATACAGGTCGTGGGTTTGATCCCGACCCTGACTCCTGTATGTTTAGAGTTTGCACGTTCTCCCCGTGGTCGCGTGGATTTTTCTCCGGGTCTTTCGAGTTTTCCCTCCACATTAAGAAACATCGCGTTTAGAGCATTTGGCTGCTATAGATTTCCACATGATAAGCCATTGCATTGGAATATTATTTGTGGTCAGGTCGCTTCCGACAAAGAGCTATATATATCAATGGGCCTTACTTGGTAAAGTAATCATTTTAGTTTAGTTTTTAGTTTATCATGCCAATGAACACAAATTGAAGAAGAGCAGTTGGCGTGCTGTTCTCTGAGCCACGTGCTGCTATTCAGAGCTCCGCGACACTCCGTCCGTCTGCGGGGTGGCTCCCCATGGAGGTGGCTGTCACCCCCAGCGGACAAGGCGCTGATAAACACGCCTGTGATGAAGGCACAGCAGCCATGCGTCTACTCCGAAGCTGTGAAACTCAATCACACAACAGAAAAAGACAGGACCCCAAGTCCGAGGGCTTTTACGAGCGTTCTCATAAATGAGGGATTACCACTGGTGCCCCTGTAAAGTCCAAACGATAGCTTGACGGTTATCAGATAGAATCCCTTTGGTGAGTGTTTATGAAGGTGTTAGGGATTTAAGAGCGAGAATAAATCCCCTTTATTGAGCCCCGTGGCTCTCTACGCAGCTGCGTTCAGATGCTTCATAATTCAGCATTGTATTGGAATTGAATTAATTATATGTGCTCATGGGACAAATCCTCGCACTTTAAAGAGTATCGTCATGATAACTGCATGTGAAGGCCAGGTCAATAAATGCGCAAATATCCTCGTATACGTAGAGGAGGTAAAAGGTAAGGGTGCAGCCATGCAATTGCGTGCTCTTACCACTGCCGGAGGAAGGGCCATCACTGAAATAAACTCAAGAGAACCCTCTACAGAGTATGTTTGACTGACTCTTCTATGCTGGCCAAGTGTCTTGGAAGAAGGTACCGACATTTTATCCCGCGGCAACATGGCCTGCTAATCAACGAACTGCGCCGTACCAATTTGTACTGCTGGGTGCACAGGCAGAGGCAGCGGAATTGAAGAAACGTGCACCATTGATTTAACTGCTACTTCAGACGATCAAATCAAACTGGCGACCTATGGATTGCAAGTCCAGTGTGCTAACCATTACCGCAGCAGTATCCTATTCTGGCACATAGCAAACGAGTCATCCATCCATTCATTCATCTGAAGTCTATCCGGGATACAGAGCGGAGAAGCAGGCTGATATGTTTCGACTACGTAGGTTTTTGCAGTTTTGCTGTATGGCTCTCGAATGTGTGTTTTCCGGCTGCGCTGCGTGTAGTTTGACACGATGACATGGGAGAGGCTGTCATCCGCGCCATCATCCCCGTCAGCGAGTGGCAGTGAGACCTGTGTAGCTCCGCTGGCCTGAGGGGAGGCCACGGTCGTGACCAAGAGAGCGGAAGATGAAAAGGCAGGAGGCTCCGGGCCACGGACACAATGAAACGATCATGCTGCCGGGCAGGCGGAGGCATCTGGCCGGCATTCTTCCGGCAGATGATCGGCATTATCCACGCAAAGTATCGCCGCTTCAGATCATTTTCCATTCGTTGTCATAAATCGTGAAGAGGCCACGCGGAATGGGGAGGAGTGCTGCCGCAGCGGCTGCCGAGGCACAAAGCGACACCGTGGAGTCAGTTCCACCACCGCCAGGAATGCCCATCCTGATGGAAATTTACCTCGATCCCCAGGCCCTGTGGCGTTTTAGTAAAGGTGGAGGTAAGGTTCTGCAATTTCCTGCTCACACCACTGCTGGTAGAGTAACTTCCACCAGGGGGAGCTCTCGTGAACCCCCTTTAAAAGGTATTTGGCCTACTCTTCCACACTGGCAAGACGGCATGGAAGAGGTGGGAGTACCCACACTTTACCCCACTGAACATAAACCTGACGACTAACTGTGTTGTACCTATTTCTACTGCTGGGTGGAGAGAGGCGAGAGTATTGGAGAAACTTGCACCATTATTTCAACTGCTGCGCCGGGAGATAGAATCGAACTGGATTGAAAGTCCCGTGTGCTAACCGTAACACCGTGACAGCACCCCCCGTGTTTTAGTATCCTTGGACAAATCCTCGTCAGACTGAAGGCCTCTACTTATTGCGTATGGCTTTTCCATAGCAACTCACAAGTCCTTTTCGAAGTCTGACAGTCAAAGCACAGCATGGGGGAAAGCTAGCTGGATGTCGTCAATGTCTCCACTAAATTTAACCGAGTTTCACGATGGTATCCAGAGTCTTGGTCAGAATTTTTGCAGTCGTGCACCATACGCGTTGATCCAGTCCATGCACCTACTGGCGTCGCTATTTTTCAGAAGTGACCTGGCCACAAATGATAGCTCAACAAAGTGGCGTATCGTGTGGAAATGTATAGCAGCCAATTACTGTAGACGCACGTTGATTTCAAATATGGGGGGAAACATCGGAAGACCCGGATAAAAATCCACCCGATCACGGGGGAAGAGACACGCAAACTCCAAGTATATAGGCGTCAGGGTCGGGATCGAACCCGCGACCTCATGTATACGAGGCGAGGTAGTTAACTTCTCGCAGCCGTGGCGCCCATCAGCATTCACAATCATTACGCTCTGCGTTAGCAGAGAATAATAACTTACTTAAAGGAGACTCCTCTTAAGTTACATCTCCGTGGTTGCTGTCGACCACGTGTGATATTAAAACGCCGGGAGCCCAGCTGTGATAGCCAGGTTTTTTTCCTTAAGGGGAGTTGGGGAGTGAGTATGAGGAGCGAGAGATGTGGGGGTGTGGTGGGGTTTGAAGTGCACACCAGGATAGTGGAGTTGCGGAGCGAGGAGTGTTTTCACTCGTGGGGCTTTCTGCGGACACCCCCTGCTAGAGCTGAGGGAGCCAAAGGGGCAAAGGGCAGGCGCTGCAGATTGAGTGCTCTGGGCAGCTCCTGGATGGGTGCACACAACCACTGATACATTGTATAACGCGAATTTTAATTATAATAACAAACATGATGGTATCGGCATCATGATAATCAGCCACTGTCTATCTGCGATTGGATGAAGGCCTCATCCCCATGTCATCTCTATTATTCACGGGCCTGCAATGCCAAATCCATCTTACCCTTGCACATGAACTCCATATCTGGAGTGGTCATCCTATCACGTGCGCACTCTCGATTGGCCGCCATTTCATCACCAGTCTCGTGCGTTGGCCATCATCCCTTCCAGCCACGACGAGTCGTGCTCAATCCCACTGCTTTCTCTTTACGATATCTCTAATTTGCAATTTTTCCACCGAGCAATGCATTTCTCTTTCTGTCTTTCAGTGTAATTTCCAACTTGCATCTCTCCATGCATCTTTGTGCACTTTTCAGCTTATATTTTAAAGCTGACAAAACGAAAACAACAAAATGAAAGTCACGGCAATAAGTCGAGGCCACACGCACCGGCCTGGATTCCGCGTGTGGGTCCCTCCCTGCGGCTTCTCCTTCACACGGGAGGAGGAGGTGGCCTCCCCGCTCAGAGCCTCATGTCGTGGCCTTGAGCCCGAGCCAGTAATATCCTCCGTGCACTCCCTGTGAGACACGAGCAGCGCAGATGGCTCACCCACTCATATTATGACTTTCAAAGCAGGGTGGAGGTCAAGACCTACATTCTTACAATTTAAAACAAAAACATGAATTTGCTTTTCTAACACACGCAATGCGTGTATGTGTGCACATATGTAACCCGTGCTCACTATGCCTCGCTCTTTGAGTCTTCTACACCGAGTACCTATTGCTACTCTGAATGGCCAATCTGTGAGACGTGTAATTTATCGCGAGGCAATATTCGCCGGCTCGAGAATAACGCGTCCTGCAATGTTGGCTTTCCCGCGACCTAAAGTAGTCACTTTATGGCCGTAGGGTGAAGGAGCTCTGGTCCAGCCGGCGCTCAGCAGGTTAGCATTAAGGTGTCAGAGTTGAAGTCGCAGGTTTGGGCGGTCGGCTCCCGGTCTCGCTGCATAACTTTGTTCAGGACACGGGGCAGCGAGCACCGGGGAAGGGCCGATCCCACCACTACACAAAACAGAGACCGTGTTTTTGTGTTTGTATTACCCAGAGCAGTTGCCTCGTTTCCCACGTCAGTCAGCAGCAGCGGCGGTGGTGGTAGTGCGCACCGCGGCGTCCTCCTCGGCTTAATTGGCTCCCTCCGTTCGTTCTCTCGGACCCGCCCCGGCGCGGCTGTTACTTTGCGCAGGAAGGGATTGGGGCCCGCAAGGTGGCCCACGTGGCGCAAATCGAACCGGTTACCGGACGCTTCCGCCCGGCTACCGGCACGAGCTTGCGAACGCGTTCCCACCGCACGGCCCGCGGCGATGGCACTCGGGATTGCTAAGCGACCTCGCCAAACAACTAGGAAACAGCGCCAATGCTGTGTGTAATTAGACCCTTGAGTGTGATCGTTGGCAGAGGTCGCTTGGCTATCGTCAGGTGACCTGCCCCGACCTGAACGCACGGCAATGGAGGCACAACGCGGGTCTTCTCCGTGCCAGATTCCACGCAGATCCAGGGTACTTCCTAGAAGCAGATGCTGGCATTTTATAATGCTGAGATAAAAGTATCTATTCCACACCTCCGTCTGATTCCATTGAATCAAAACAACCAAAGCCTCGAGGAGCTACTGGCAAAGTGGACTGGATGGGCCAATTGAAGTGACTTAAGGACCACCACGATCTGACAATGCAGGTGCGTTTTAGGAGAGACCTCAAAGCGAGCCGTGATGGAAGGCGTCGATACTTGACCTTGTGCCGGCTGAGTGCGGATGAACTCGAGTAACAGCTGCTGCCCCACACGCTCCCCCACCACCGTCTAAATGAACCCCTTGGACGTGCCCTCCCTGCCAGCTGGAGATGAAAAAAATCCTCGCGCTAAGTGCGCGGCCCCAATCAATCTTCGCCCGCGAGAGGAGCCCGTTGGAATATGCCGATCTCGCCGGCCACCTTGAGCAATGGGCCCGCTTGTTAACGAACGAGCCGCCAAGTCAAAGGAGACCCATTCATTCATTTGGATCCAGCTCGCTGGCTGTGAGCGCCGCACCTATTAGCAGCTGTCGCGCCCTCCATGTGATCAACATCGCCGGCTGTTTGTTTAAGCCGCACCCCCCCCCCCCCCCCCGTGAGGACGTTTCCAGACGTCAACGTCAACACTTCACAGAGACCCGAGCGCACACAGAAAACTACTTTGGCAAGGTTTCTCTTACTCTGTATTAACGAATGTGTTAAGTCTTCCAAAAATACACGTTTACTTAAACTAAAATAATTAATTTTATTTATATGTATGTATGTTAAAAGGGTGCGTGTAGATTCACACGCTGGACTGGCATCAATTACACAATTTAGCGTGTTAAGGGGTGGTTGTTAATGATACATAATTAATTCCATTAGGGATGTTAATACATCGGAGGATAATTACACAGAGCAGACCTTAGGACACATTGTCTGAGATTCGCTCGAAGCAGCTTAACTTTAGCAACGCACGGCCAAGTGGTTTATCACGTGGCCTAAATCCCTCCTCCTCCCCAGTCGCCTCCTGGGAGACCTCGCCCGTGGGATGTGAGGACCGGGCGAGGACTTTCGTTGATGTTATTTCACAGGCGCGGGTAATAACACACAACACACACACCCTGTATGTATGTTGCACCTATTTAGCACAGTACGTAGCCAACCGTGCTAATCTGCTTGTTGTGGTAGCTGCTGCCTTGGATAAACAACAATTTCCAGGACGTTAAAAGTCTAGTCATTTGTCAGTGATATAATCATAATAATATTAATCGTGATACACCACTCAAGACGACACGTTCACACGTAGTTCTCCCCTCTCCTGCTATTGTGAGATATCCTTCCTATAATAGATGTGTACCGGTTGTTTAGTACCATAGAGGTGGCAACCCGAGTGACAAACATTCGAGTGCATTATAGGCCTGACGTTATATTGCACAGCGGAGCTTGACAACAATCGCCAAAGCAAATTAAACCACACAGTCGAGAGCAATCATAACAAATAGCAAATTAGAAAAAAATATAATCAGGGTGAAAAAATTCAACAATGTAAACCATGTCAACACTGTCGTAAGCATATCATAACAGAGCACGAACAAAGGTCGGCCATAACGCTATTTTAAATAAGAGTGCAAAGTAAAAAAAACATTGAGGTAGGAACGAATAGAAAACACTGAATTCGATATTTCAAAACTAAGCTCAGCATCCGTTTTACGTTGTCCCATCGGATACGTCCTCCCTTCATATTGGTTAATCTGTCATCGTGAGCACTGTGTAATGTGTCTCTATGCGAGTCCATGGGTCTCAGTTTGAGTCTATGGTTTTATTCCGTTGAGTCTATTAGTTTCTATGTGAACCTGTGTCTCTGTGTGAGCAAGCGCTAATAACGTAGCCACTGCCAGCTCATTCTCAGTGAATTCACCTGGAGGCGTCCAAACCTGAGACTGGAACATCCGAGATCGACTTTGCAGCCTCCTCAACCTGTAGCTACGAACTGCCATCGCTGCGTGTGTGCTCAGTAAATCTACGCCCAGAGCTCTGGCACTGACAGCCAGAGTAGGCCGCCATGGTGGCGAGATGTTCACTATCTCGACTGCTATTCATAATATAAACGCCCAACTTTATCTGTGATTAATATGATTAACGCTGCACTTTCCGTCGTTTTCGTGCAGGGGGCGCTGCAAACATACGCGCCCCCTGCATGAACGACGGAGGCGCAGGGACAGACGTTCGATCACGTTGGAATCGATCTGCAGACGGCGGTCTTCTCGTACGGCCATGCAGCTCTGTGTCACCTCATCTCGATCCCGCAATCCCAAACAGGTGAAAGTCCGCATCGAACCGAGCCCCCGGCAAGGACATCTACTTAACGACGAGAGAAAATTCACACGAAATGTCGTTTTCAATGAAGTCTTCCAAATGTAAAATGACATTTATATATAAACAACTTTCTCTATCTGTCTATGGTGAATATGATGAACGCTTGAGAGAGAGAGGGAACGAGGTGATTCGGTGTTGATTCCCAGAATCGACTTGACCCCCACCAAAACGACTTTGCCATTTGTTTTTCGACGACGACAATTTCCCATTCTCCCCACATACGCTATCACAATCAACAAGTCACAGGGACAGACGTTCCATTATGTTGGTAAGCGCACAACTTTATCTTTCTATGATGAATACTAGGTTGTTGCGGGGCGACGCAGGCGCCCCCAACAACCTAGTACAGCAATACGTGGGTTCGATACCGACTTTGACGCCTGTATATTTGGAGCGTGCATGTCTCTCTCCCCGTGGTCGCGTGGATTTTTCTCCGGGTCCTCCAGGTTTTCCCTCCACATTTAGAAACGTGCGCTGAGAGTATTTGGCTGCTAAACATTTCCACACGATAATCCACTTTGTTGATCTATCATTTGGTGCCAGGTCGCTTCTGAAAAATAGCGATGTAGCTCAGTGAGCCTTACCTGGTAAAATAGAAATAGTTTAGTTTTGGTTGAATCGTTAAGAGTTGGGACTGGAGCTGCCACGGAGTTGCAGTGGTAAAGGTGAGGATGCAGCCCCTCGGCCTTCGGCCTTGGCGTGCCTCCTCCCCATGAGATTTTCCCTCTACCGCTTGAACAGTTCACAATGTTCCAGTGGCTTCTCGTGAACATTCAGAACCGCATATTTGTGTAAAACGTCTTGTATCCCCTTGTGGGCCGGAGGAATTTGTGCGGCTCTGTGTGGGGGTTGTTTGGCGCAGGCGTGGCAGGTTACGCTATATTTAACTTGTGCTTAGAAAAGCAGCCCAATCTATGAAATGAGCACCTTGCTGTGTGAATGTATATGTGAAAGTCGTATATTTACATGTGCATGTATGTGTGGTGTTCTTCACGGAGGCACACACTTGATTTGGAGGCAACACGTTTATTCCAACACTCCAACCGGGTACATAAACGTGTTGATTACCAACACCGGTGATACATCTTGATTTAAAGCTTTCGTGACTGCAGGAATTCACACTCTTGGGTCTTTCGGTAAAGTCACGTAAATAAAAAATAATAGATCACGACGTTTCGATCGCAACACAAGCAATCGTTCCATGGCATCCCCACTCTAGTGCCCGAGAGAGGTTTCACTCTTGTGACGGTAGCTGGTGCTAACCGCCATAGTGACCCCATTTATGTCACTACATATGTACACACATTTATATGGATGGTGCGGAGTCATAGCATAGTGGTTAGCATGATGCGCTATGAACCCAGTCATCTGAATTTGAATCCCGATCAGGGCCAACATCTGTGGTGGATATCTGAACCAATGCTGGGCGTCCCTTAGGTTTATTCAGCCTTAAATGAATACCTTGTGTGGTGTTTAAGCATCAAAACGAGGGAGATAAATGCGGCCGGGCGTGTTGCTGGCCACGCCACCCCTCGTGTGCCGTGTCGACCTTCATATTTGCTCGCTAACAGCACTTGCCATAGTAACCTGTGTAGGCTATACAGGAGGGCCTTTGACTTTGTATGAATTGTGTTTGTTGGCTGAGTGTGACTGTGTACGTATTGCAAGTCACATTTCAGCCAACCCTCACTCAATAATAGGTCCCTTTTACTCTGCTCCTACTCCCTGGACTTCCCTTCATGTCCAGGCTCAAAGCTTTCCTCTTATGCCTATGACTGTCTCTACGAAATGTTTTCAAACAAACTTATCCCATAACGTGGTCTTGCTTCCCTCTCTGACTTGTAGAACTTTAGCTACTAATTTCCACTGTAAACGAATGCAACACTATAAATGGGCATGTATTCCCCTATTTTTCAGCATATTGAGATGCATTCACATTCAGGATGGTTTCAAAAACCCAAGCTGTAATTGTTTAGAATGCTTGTAGCTTTAGTTTTACAGCATGACTAAACAAAATAAACACATTCTTGGTTCTTTTAGTAAAGTCACGTCGAAGGGAAACAATAAAATAATAAAAATATAAAACAATACAATTATCACGACGTTTCGACTGCAACACAAGCAATAATCATCAGGTGTGAAAACCACAGCAAGAAAATTTTTAAAAAGTGGCGGGTTTTTTTAACGTTAGCACCACGGAGAGCGATTTGGCAGTTATTCCGCCATCTGGCTACCATGAAAGATTCGTTCATGAGGCTATCCACATATACAAACACAGAGACAATTTCAACCGAGAAGATGGATTCAGGCTTAGCAATCATTGGAAGGATTTGATAAACCATTTCGGGTCTTTATTTATTGTTCACGCTTATGGTGGCTTTCAGACCGTACCCATTATTTTCGTCTCCCCCCTCCTCTTTTCCGAACATAGATGGACTTGTCCATCTGAACAACTGCCAAATCGCTCACCGTGGTGCTAACGTTAAAAAAAACGCCACTTTTTTCACATTTTCAAATTTTCTTGCTGTGGTTTTCACACCTGATGATGATTGCTTGTGTTGCAGTCGGAACGTCGTGATAATTTTGTTTTATATTTTTATTATTTTATTGTTTCCCTTCTACGTGACTTTACCGAAAGAACCAAGAATATGAATCCCTCCAGTCACGAAAGCTTTAAATCAGAAAATAAATACATTGACGCATTCACTTTTAAGTTCATATCTTTCTGTAACATCTCCCTCAGCATTTATTTACCATAAAATATTGTTTTATTTGGCACAATACTGAGGAGATTTTACCACTTAATCCATTGGCCAGTTTTATATTACTTCCCAATTTCAAGATTCTTCTGTATTTTGCTAAACTATGTGCTGACACGTAAACTAAAATTGTGTTTGTTTTTCCGTAGTTTTTTCTGTGGTTGTATATTTAAACTACATCACTATTTTATGGGTGGCAGTTATTTCTCAACAAATACGCAAGGGGAAGTGAGTTTGCAACGCTCTCCAGAAGGAGGGGCCGGCCGGCATTTTTTAGATGTCTCTTGATAAGTGCTAACAAGCACCTTGCCTTTCATCGCAAAGGGCTTCTGTGTCTGCACGGGGCAGCCTAGCCACAATCAAAGGGCAGCTAGAGCCACATGGCTCTGACATCTGCAGTGATAGGCAACAAGACATTAGCTGCGTGAAGATGTATAACATCACGGAAGCTCTCAATAACCTACTTTCTACTGGTATTTTGTCCACTTGTGTAGGGTCTGCCTTCTTGGTCCTCTTTCTCCACTCCTGCCCTGGGCCATCTCCACATCCACGCCACTGTCCTTCACCTGCTGGATCACAACTCTGAGCCAACCGTTTCCTGGGCCTGCGTCTCGGTCTCTATCCTGGTGCTTCTATGTTCATCACCTTTCTACTTCTTTTGTGTTCTTTCTAACTTTGTACTACGTATTCCCCGAGCCACCTGTGTCGACTGCCTCTTAGCTTCTCTGAGATTGGTACCGCTCTTGCCTTCTTCCTCGTCTATTCATTTCTGATCTGCCTACTACTGTTCCATTCGACCGTGTTTGTCAAATAAATATAAATTTGTATGGGTTTAACACGGTTGTGCTGTACAGCTTTGTCATATATTTTCAGGTCGTACTGCGTGTTGTTTTGCACGACGTTTGACATTTTGCTTCATGACTTGGTGAAGAATCTCCCGGCACGTGGAGCAGAAACGTCATACATCACGCTGAGCAGCACACGGTGCCCCCTTACAAGTGATTCCATGAAATGCTGCAATTCACGATTCGCTTCCAGAATTGATTCCCTTTTTTAACATCGTAGCAAATGTAGCAGCCTCTAGTAGCTAAAGTGGTTCCTCCTAACCCTTTACGCAGAAGACATATGGACTGATTCTTACACACTACATTGGTATTGTTTAGCTTGAGAATCGACGTCAATCGATGCATCATTACACCCACTAAAATATCGGGGGCGACTTTTCCCCGCGCGTTCGTGTGTTGCACTCTTATCTCGACTGGCTCTGAGACGCCCGGTTTGCCATGAGAAGCACGCTGAGGTGTGTGGTCTGGCTGGCGCGATTGTAAACCGGGCTGTGCATATGTGGCTTCTGGAGCCAGTGTCCTCACGGGGGCACTGAAGCCAAACCTCCGGGAGTCGGGGTTCACGCCTCGGGCAGATAATTTGGAGAGAAATAAAAGAGCCTTTGTTTCCCACGGTTCTGAATGGTTCCCATGTTTAGCAAGTGAGAGATAGCCCAATTCCAGCCGCCGGTCCTGGCATAAACAAGATTGCCATGACATTTGTGATTACACTTAATTTGGCGAGACTCAGATCCAGCAACACATAAAGTGGCAGATTGACGGTGGAGTTACGTTGGAAATGTTTTTTCGGAGTTCTGGAGGATTTGATTTAATCAGGGCCCGATCTTGTCAAATCTCGAAAGCTAAGCCTGGATCGTGAACGCATGGGTGATCACCACCACACACAAACAGGTTGTTGTAGAATGTGGCGCTCTGTGATGGGCAGAAGAAGACACTACAGCAATAATCCATAGTTGTAGACTACATATATGATCCCACGTATATGCTCCCCGCAATCGCGAACCTGCATAGACCAGCGTGGTGAAGTCTAGTAAATAACCTTTGCGACCCCCACGACCCCCACGACCTGCACAGCTTTGGGAAGCCCGCATCCAGCAGTGGATCGACAACAATGAGCTGCACATGTTGTGACCTGGGATGAAAAATCAAAGTAACATGACGGTAGTGAGGGCTGAGGACGGTGTTGCAGGACCTCCCCAATTCTCCAGACTTCAAACACAGTATAAGGGAAGCTGCACAAGAGTGCAGGTGTGTAGCTTAGGATTTCTTGGTGCATGTGACTTGTTAGAGTTATTTTGCTCAGAAGTGTCCACACATCCATTTGATTGGATTTGAAGTTCAGTGAAAATCATGTTTGCTTCAAAGATGGAGAGCTACACATCTGAAGCATGCAATATAATTGTAACTCAATCCTCAATCTCACCATCGTTTTACTTTCCATGCCACTGTTTGTTTCTTGTATTCACTGTGCTACTGCTTATGCTTCTACCGCACACTGCCTTTTACTCGTGGCTTGGGAGAGCGTTCTCAGCGTTTTACGAAAACGTGCATGATAATAATCACTTAAACCTCTGGGATCAAATGGCTGCATAACGCACTTTTGAATATTTGTGGCTCGCAAACCACTTAGCACCCATGAGATTCAGCATCTTTTCTCAGGGATATAAATCTGTGCATAATTAACCTCTTCTGGAACAAAACCTTTAATGTCAGTGGCGTTCCCATCCCTCACTCCTCTCCTCCCTGCATCCCTCCACTATAGCAGTTAAAGTTGGTGAGGACTCCCTGCAGCCACAGCTATTTTCCCAGTGGGCCCTGGCTGTCGTGTAAAACTATATTGCCTCTGCTAAGAATCTTCTTGTGCAATCAACAGGGCCCCCTCTTTGATCAGCCTCAGAATTGTGACCTCCAGGTATGGAAAGCACCCCCTTCCCCAGATCCCTGCTCGTGTGGGATGTGATGGTGCACCGTTGTGGGGGTGCCGATGTACCATGCCTTGCCCCCCCCCCCCCTACACTGCTCCTGGCTTTAGCAATAGAACGATAAACATTGAGCGGCACCCCATATGACGCTGTAGTCTGTAGGCTGCTTGCTGCTCAATAGGCACAGAACAACGCATCCATATAACAATTAAAAGTGATTGTTGGCTGATAACACATGCATAAGTTTGAATGGGTAAGAATGATTTTCAAGTAATTTGTGTTGTATGTGATCAGTTTGTGTAACTCCTTCATACACTACGGGAGTTATAATCATTGCAATGTAAAAAAAAGATCAAATCTTTAATCGAGGGGGAAAATCATATTGAGCCTTCTGGTTAACCGTGGACTGTAAATCATAACTTGATAATCATATGGACCGCTTTTCGATGTGTTTTTAAGTCATACCGTGTGTTGTTCAGCATAATATCCGAAATTTTGCTCCACATTCTGGGATCCGTTTTAGGAACTTGTGGAGCAAAACATCGTTCACTGTGCCTTGAACAACATGCGGCAGAACACGAGAACACGCCGGAGAACCATGCCGCAACACGGCCGTGAAAACCTATGCAGTACCAGGAACATCATCGTACTGCTTACCTGGAGTTGGGAACTTTTCTTTTACGAGTGATCAGGTGCGTTCAGGAGCGCTTATAAAGAGGGAAGCTTTTTCAGGGATTGTTGAGGGGGTGTGGGCTGGGAGAGGGGGCAGCTGACTGGGTTCAAGTCCATGCACCGTAGCCACGGCCCCGTGACTGTGAGGGCCAGGTCCGCGTGCTCGCTGTTTCATGAACGCTAACGAACATCAGACACCCAACTTCCAGGCTGCGGCTCAATCGCCCAGGCTTGGTCTGGCCACTTAACTAAGGCTGACCTTGCACGTGCGCTGAGGTCAAAGCACTTTAAAAATAGCTTTGCTGTGGAAAAAAATATAGAAGCGTGTGCTCGTCATGTTTTTTTGTTCGGCAATTTTCTTTCTTCAAGAAACCTCATTACGTTTTAGTGATTAATTGCACCGGAGAAACTGTTTTTAGATGACATCCTTCAGCCAGATTATTTTGGGCTCTGATGTAACCAAGTGCGCTATTCCAGGAGAGCAGCGCTATCACTGATTTTTGATGGTAATCAGACGAAGTATCCTGTACGCTCCGGATCTCCGATGAGTTTTATTTTTAACTGTCCGTGGCCCGATGTTTTGCCGACGTGACGTTTAATGTTTGTGTAAATAATTGGACGCCGAGCCCGTCTGACACTGCTGTCGAGCTGCTCTCTAACACTTTATAAAGTAAGCGGGCTCCATTAGCATGGCTCCGGGCATGTGTGTTGTATCATTAACATCTGGAACACAGTTGGCAGTGGAATGGTGTTTACTATGGTTAAGCTGGGCTTGCTTTACCTGGGCTTGCTTTACTATGGTTAAGCTGGGCTTGCTTTACCGGGAGACATCCTGACCTGCTCGTGAGCTGCTCGTGGAGCTGACATTTCGCACAAGTGGCAAGCTCTCTTAAAAGTGAGGGTTGTTTTTTTTGTTTATAGAAAATCAAGTCGATACACAGTGGTTTGGTGATTCTGGTGTCGAAGTACTGAACCCAGGCAGTCACTGGAGCTAGGAAGCTACTGGAGCAATTGGGAAGCCACTGGAGCTATACACTTTGAAATCTAAATGATAAACTAATTTCTTATGAACTGCTTTTTGTGTTTAGTTTGTTGTCCTTCCCCCGCATCTCTGATTAGCACAATTGGTTACATACAGTCACCAGTGATTAAACTGGGATCTCAAGTGGAGTCCGTTGATGGTCTCAGCCTCATCTCTTGAGCTATGACACAGCCTTTTGGTGTCCAAAGTCACTTGCAAACGAGACGTATTCTGGTCTCTCAAGTTTTCACCTAGTTAAATGAAATAAACAAAAAAAACGGCCCGTTCTCTTACACAGGATTGTCTCATGGTGATGATATCACAATTGGAATTAAATTGGGAAAAAGACAAAAATTAATCAAAGCCTGCACGGCGGTTATCCGGCCGCTCCCGTGATGCGGGAAGTAGATGACGAGGGATGGTTTAAATGAAGCTGCCCTGCAAATCTGTCCGCACTCCAGTGAATACGCCCTCATTGAACCTGGAGGGCAGCCCATCAGCTCAAACATGACCTCATACTTTGTATTGTTGGAAACGAACACAAATCGGTATAGACGTGTTTATATTTTATGAAAGTAATGTTACAACGAATTTATCATCATCATCGTAAGCTATGGTCAATCCACTGTCACCATCTCTCACGATGCTGCGATGTCACACGATGTTTACACACGGTGAGGGGTCGGCATCCTACGGCTCCAGAGCCTCGTGCGGCTCTTTAAGGAGTGCTTGGTGACGTTCCTTATTAAGAGCCAACGTCTCGTATTCACATGCATTGTGGCTCTTTACCGAATCCGAAAAAAAATGGCTCTTGTTGTTATTTTGGTTGCCGACCCCTGCACATTGTTAGGACGATGATAAACATGCGAGTCTTATCATCACAGCAAATATGCCACATATATACAGTACGAGTGTGTCATTGAGCTCTTAATGGCACGTGCATTCGTGAAAGAGACAGCAAGAGTGATTCCTGCAACTCCTCAATTCCCATCCTCCATACTCTCACACTTGGAGAACCAGATTCCTTAATCCTCTTCCCCAGCGGCTTTCCCCCACTTATCTGAAACAGTTGAAAGCAAACGCAGCTGTTTGTGTTCGCCTTCCTCCCACGTCAGCCTCCGCTTGTTTCTGCCTTGGTGGATGAGATGACGCGCGCGGTGGAGCTGACGGCGCTGGACCGGGTCGCGCGCGTGTGCCGCCCCGGGTCACGTGTGCCGCCCCTCACACTGAAGCGGGCACGCGCTCCGTTTGGCCGTGACCTCCGTGCGAGGGACGCGGTCGAGGGACGGAGTCGAGTTGCGTCTCGGCGCGGCCTTCGTGGGCGCGATAGGAAATTGCGCGTGGGGAGGGGGGGTCCGACGTACGCAGACGGCAACAATAACACGCAAACGGTGGTGAAAAATAAATAAATTTTGTATTCATAAGCAAAAGATGAACCAGACAGATAGGCTTCATATCACATTTACTTTTGAGCTAGACTCATAAGCAAAAGATGAACCAGACAGACAGGCTTCATATCACACACCAAAGGATAAAATTAAATGTGGACCCATCGCATCCTTGGCCTTGAGCGCCAACGTTTTCCACCAGCATTTATTTGAGAAGTCAAATTGTGCTTCCATGCATTCTGATGGACCTACATTTTGTTGTGTGTGAATTTCAATGTTAACGTGGGTTTATATTTGGATGGTGAAAAAGATTATAGTGTGTATTACTAAATTATGTATAACCCATGACTTGCTGTAAGATAATACTTTTAGACGTTTCCTAACAAAAACGGAAAATTGTGCAAAAAAGCATGGGGAGATGCATGCTTGGATTTTCGTTTAGGAACAGAAAGAGGAACATGTGGATGAGAGAACTACTCAGGTTGATGCCATCATCCAAACTATTGAAACGTGAGTGGACTTGTGCAGGATACTTCATGTCTCGAAGGGATAATAATGATAATGGGGTGGCAGCCAAGCAATGAGATGTGTCCAAGAGGACGTCCACTGAGGACATGGAGCTATGAATTCAGTTCATGTTCAGGTGTAGGATCATGAAAGGTAGCGGTTGCTTGGGAGATATTCATCCAGCAGTGGATTGACCATGTCTGAAGATGATGTTTCATGTGTGTATAACATCATATGGGAAGCTACAGCACTCATGTTGTGCAGATACTTTTATAACTATGTCTTTAAAAAAATCTTCAGTGTTGAACACCTAAAATATCATTGTTAACTATGCTCACAAATATATTGCCAAAGGGACATCTGAGATGGCTTGAGGTGAGCACTTTGAGATTGACTTATCAAATAAAAAAGACGGTAAGTATTGTCATGAGTCTAGCTCAAAAGTAAATGTACACTGCTCCCGTAGACACGGCAGTGTGTTTATGTTGTACAATAAAGCGTAACAAATTGACTGCATATGCATACTCCAAAGGTGCCATGCGAAAAAAAATATATGTTTGATGAAAATAGAATCTCCCAAGATTCCACGAAACCCCCACCTCCCCGCTGTGCACAGATTGAATCACGAACTGGATTGAAGGAGCCGGTGCCGTTTTGTCGATGCGACACTAGCGGGACTTCACAGCTGATGAACAGCACTCCGCACGCCACGTGGCACTGCGTCGCCACTCACCATGGAGTACTACATCATGGTGTGGTGGGTACGCCTTTGAATGTCAATACAAGTACGCATGTGTACGTGTGTGTCAGTCGCGTATCGTGGTTGGCATGGGCCCCTGTGCAAGAAATAAAATGGGACCCCCCCATAAGGTCCAGGTGAATATCCCCTTCCTTCGTAGCCCAGTGCCTGGGCCCCTCTGGCTCATGAACCCCTGTGCAATTGCACCCCCTGCACACTCCATAGTCACTGATGTGCGTTGTGTTCACGTCACAGAGATTGCACGAAGGAACCTTTTTGCGAAATACGCATTATGATTTATGATGACATCGTTGATGATATGTACACATAGATTGCAGTGTATGGTGAACTTCTTTCACACCGTACGTAGCCAACCGTGCTAATCGGAGGTGCTAATCAGTGCAGTACGGCATGTGACCAAATCTCCCAGAATGAGCCCAATTTCATCATATTTCAGAAGCTATGCAGAGATGAGCCTGGATCGTGCTTGGATGGGCGACCACCGTGCATAAAAACAGGCACTGTAGGCTGCTGCGGGGCTATATTGTCAGCAGAGGGCAGTACAGCAAAATCCATTGTTGTACTGCACTTCTGTGCTCTAACGTTTATGCTCCCAACCTTCACCAACCCACATTGGCTCGCGTGGTGAAGTATAGTCAAATATATTATCCATAACCCGTACAACAGGGGGAGGCCCTCATCCAGCAGTGGATTAATAACAGGGCTAGACAGTACAAACACTTTCAGCAGACGCTAGGAATGAGTGAATAGTACATTCGTTGTACTGTGCATGACTAAATCTTAACTTAAAGCTTTCGTGACTGCAGGAATTAATATTCTATGGGACTTTCGGGAAGGCCACGTAGATAGAAAAATAATCACAATATCGCGACGTTTTGATCGCAACACAAGCAATCGTCATCAGGTGAGAGCTGCTGAAGCATATTTATATTATATTCTTGGTTCTTTCAGTAAAGTCACGTTTAAAAAAAGCTACTTTTTTCAAATTTTCTTGTTGTGGTTTTCACACCTGATGATGATTGCTTGTGTTGCAGTCGAAACGTGGTGAGAATTTTGTTTTATATTTTTATTATTTTATTGTTTCCCTTCTACGTGACTTTACCGAAAGAACCAAGAATATACGTATTTATATTGTTTCCCTGTTTCAGCAGCTCTCACCTGATAACGATTGTTTGTGTTGCGATCGAAATGTCGCGATATTGTGATTCTTTTGATTATTTTTCTATGTACGTGGCTTTACCGAAAGACCCAAAGAATGTGTATGACTACTGGAGACATACTTCGCGTGAAAGCTACATAGGTTTGTTTTAAAACGTAGTTCATGGCAGCTCGTAATTACATCAAGCTATTGCAACGTGAGACACATTTATAACACGAATTACTCTCGGCTCATCCACTATTATTAATGATAGGTGTATTCAGTGCCTGGCCATGTGTGTGCATGTGTGCGTACACGTATGTATGTGTTTCTGCAAAGCAGTCGTGTCGTGGTTAGCACACAGGTAGCCCACTGCGCTACAAACCGGGCGACATGAATTCGATCGCTGCTTATAGCCAACATCAGCAACAAATATCTGAACAGTCCTGGGCCTCTCCTAGGTCTACTCAGCCTTAAATCAGTACCTGGTGCTGTGTGTAAATATCAGCTTTTGGGATAAAAAAGGTGGCCGGGTTTGGTGGTGGCCAAGCACCCGCCCCCTAGTGTGTTTTGTTCCAACCTTAATAAGCGATCGCTAACAGCACTTGCCCCCACCGTATGTTAAAGGATATACGGGGGATCTTTGTCTTGTGTGTTTCTGCGTAGGGGTGTTATTCCTACTCAAAGGCAGCCCCCCCACCTCCACGTCAGCGATTAATCAGCACAGATAACCCTGCAGCTTTCAAGCAGACTGTTTGGCAGCGTGTGGCAACAACCAGCCACCCCCTCCTAACAAAGGAAAACATCCTGATGCCCTTTAAATTAAATGTTCAATTCTAACTTCCCCTCTTTCCTCCAAGGAGCCTGGTATGTCCTTATTGTATTGATCCCCCCCCTCCAATTATATAAAATTGTGCTATCAGCATTGTGTTGTCGCGAGACAAAGAAACTCCCATTAGGAACTCTTGTGGCAGAGAACATCCTGGAAGATGATAATACAGAACTACTTCTTATGATGCTCCTTGAAGAGGCCCTTTTATCCACACCGGAGCAGAACTTTGTATATACCCTGGCAAATATACTGAGATTTGTTTATCTCACATTTCTCAATCTCAGAACTAGAATACCCTAAATCAACAGTAAAACCAAATTAAACATGACGTTTCTGTTGTGCAGTAATCGGTGACCGGGTTGAGCCCGTTAGCTCACTCGACTTAAGAACCTGGTTTTACCATAAGTCAAGTGTGGGAGCCTACTCCAAGACGGCGAGTAGCAGCGTCCACCCTCCGACACCAACCCCGAGGGTCCCTCCTGGCAGAGCTTCCAAGAGAGCTGCCTTCTAATCCCCACGTCTCGAGAGAAACGATGGAACTGACACAGCTATGAGGCCTGTGGTTGACCCGTAGGCTGGCTCCTCCACCCGCGGGCTTCTCTGCAATGGGTGGCTGCCTAGATCTGAACCCAAGATCTCAGCGGTGCCGGCTCAGTGTCTCTGACAGCATCAGACGCCGTGAGTCACCCGGCCATTTCAAGGCCATCGCAGTTCTTGCCGAATGATTGATAGAATCCTCCCTTCGCTAGAGGGGCCCCACACATTTCTCCGGGCCCCGAAGGGCAAGAGTTACTTCCTGCACGTCGATTTAGAGAAATGATATTCGTCTTTTTCCGGATGATTCAATGTTCCCACATCTATACTTAACGGGAACGTTATCAAGAGATCGAGAAACACACTGTAGTAATAATACAAGAATGACGGGAAAAGTAAAATGCGTTCACTTCACATTGGTTGTGCTTAAATATATATTTTTGGATGAAGATACGGAATACGCAGCATTGTGCATATAATGTGTTGCCTATTGTTAAACCTGATGTTCAAAATATTGCATGGCTAACTCATGTTTCCTATTATGCATTACAGTACTTAAATGATCAGGTTTTGCTTGAAAAATGCTGACAGTTGGATACTGCAGTGGGTTTATTGTCATCAGTTCTCATTTATATTCAATTACAGAGCACTAATGGGAATTAATGGACAATTACATGATAAACTGTACAATTAGCGTCGCTGAGACTCCAAACTGTTTCCAATTAATTAAAATGCAATGGGAATCGTTATATTCCTAATGTTCAACCCGTTTTTTCTCAGCACCCCCATGACACAATTAAGGGGGCCTCATTTAATTCTGATACCAAGCCATTCTGCTGCCACCTTCGTGAACGTCAACAATCTCTGTTGTACTGGTGGTGGCACCCAGCTTGTTGGGATTATTGTTGCAAGCTGTATTGAGAGTCTTGTCGAGGTGCCATGGTTTGTCTCCGACCCTCGGGCATTTCCAATGAATTCTGAGAACGCTGAGAGTCTTCGGCGCCCCCTCCCTTCCCCCCCCGTTTGCGATGCCCTGACACATGCGGTTTTAATCAACCCACTGGCCACCCCCGTGTACACATGGCCATTATGTGCCGGGCATGACCTGACTGGCTGCGTTTAGTGACCTGGCAAAGCCTGACCCGACCTGCACCCTCACGCGCGCCGCTTTTACATTTCCAAGAAACGCTCCAGCACTGCTCTTTGCTGCCTGGCCCAAGGCTTTCTGCGTCATCAAGCACAAGATGACCGATGACCAAAACACCGAGAATGCGGCCGATCTCGTCAGATCTTGGAAGATATGCGGGGTTGAGCCTGGATCGTGATGCTCTAACAACGCATGTTGTTATAGGGCTGTTACAGGGCTACATCATCAATATAGGCCAGTGCAGTACAACCCATTGTATTGTACTATGCTGCGACGTCTATCCTCACCGAGTTCACAAACTCAAACTGACGAATGTGGTCGGTCTTCTTATTTCGTATTGCGTTTGAAAAGAAAAACACAACAGGGCTGCAATGAAATGTTTCATGTCGCAAGATATTCTACGGCAGCATCCAGGATGGTAGTTGAGTGGAGGCCGCTGGTTCCACCAGAATACGCGTGTTGCATTGGGCAGGCATTAGTGATACACGCCCTATGGTTAGCACCTCACTGCATTCACAGTTTAGCGAATTCTTGAGTGGTCCACTGTCGTCGAGGCAGCAGAGAGAAACCAGGCGGCTCCTTTCTATTCCTGCATTGGGTCTTCAACTTCTCCACAATGCACCGTGGGAAAATTATCTCCACGATTGGCATGGCGCGAGGAGTGCCCCATCTCGCAAAATTGATGGATACGTGAGCTGCACGTGTACACGTGCACACCCGAGACAACCCGCCTGTGCATGCTGCAGTGAACTAGAGAACCACTTACAAGATGAGATTGACCGTCTGCTGAGGTCACTATCAGAAAAATTATTCGCTCTTGCGATGCAGAGGTAGAAATTTCAGGAGACAGCCATCGTGACTATTGAGAGAGTATGCGTGTGTGTATATCAGCGACGCATGCAACAACATACATTATTCTTCCCTGTCCACCTCCCGCTGTTAAACACGCCTCGGTAATTTTCTTGAGTAAAGCATTTTGAGTTCGTGTCCTCACTTCGACGGCATCGCTGTAAAATAGCAACATAGCCGTCTTCGACAAGCACTGGGAAATGATCTTACTTTGTTTAGAAGCTTTCGTGACTGCAGGAATTCATACTCTTTGGTTCTTTCGGTAAAGTCACGTAGATAGGAAAATAAGCAATAGATCACGACGTTTCGATGGCAACAACTAGCGATCGTCCTCAGGTGAAAGAGAGAAACATGCCTCTGTGACGAGGCATTATAGAGATTCGAGAGGGGAGAGGGTAAGGATGAAATTCAAAGAGGGCTTGGGTGAAATATTTAGCAATCTTTGGAAGGACTTGATCAAGCAGGTAAAGTGTTAACTGTTGTGTTAGCCGACTCTCTGAGTTGCATTACATTTCTAAATGTTGTTAAGTTTGATATCTAAGCTTCCGTGTCACATTATTTATCTCTCTCACCCAAGCCCTCTTTGAATTTCAGCCCCACCCTCTTGCCCGTTCCGTTCTCTCCTCCCCCCATCCCCCCTCTCGGATCTCTATAATGCCTCGTCACAGAGGCATGTTTCCCTCTTTCACCTGAGGATGATCGCTTGTTGTTGCGATCGAGACGTCGTGATCTATTGCTTATTTTCCTATCTACGTGACTTTGCCGAAAGAACCAGAGTACAATTATTCATAATAAAGGTTTTTGGGTTAGATCGCGTTTATTTATAAATGTGTCGTAACCCTCCACCACCCGACACGGCCAATCAGCAAAGAAAAGTGTCACGTTGACAAAAGACAAATAATTCACTACTTCAGCCCACCGGTGTGTTGAAGAGTTAATCCACATTTACAGTTTGAGTACGACGTTTCGCTGGTAAATACTTCCAGCATCATCGGGCAATTCGCCAGAATGGTAAAGCCCTCGCTTGCTCCCGATTTTATATAGAGCAGAAGAGTGACGTCATCACTTAACTCATCAGGTGCAGTGATTAGAGGCGGAGGGGGGGGTAATGTAATTATATAATCGATTAGTAATCAGTCATTGGTTGTGATTAGTAATGAGTTGTAGATTAGTAATTCTTTAAATCAAAATGTAATGTGTATTATTTAATAATACGCTTCCAGGCCGCACTGAGCCGGTAGCTGTCAGAGCGATTAAAGTTATTCTTGTTCCTCTCAATTTCAATGGATTCTCTAATTAGTCTTTGCCAGTAATAATTAGTTTTACACACCACTGCAACATTGTCAAAATCAATTGAGTGTCCTTGTTGACAAGCATGTTCTGCCACTGCCGACAGTTGTGTTTGAGATAATTTAATATTTCTAAAGGCCTTAACTTTGCCGTTACCCCACGCACAATTCCAGTGGATGAGATAATTGCTGAGGTAGAATCAGCAGTTAGACTCCTTCCACATAATGAGGCAGAGATGACTAGACATGAGGTTGCTAAAATAATTGAGAATAGCAAAGTTCCAAAAGTAAATATTAGCTCTAACGAGGCAAAAGCCTTAAGAGAGCTGCGTGTAAATAAGGATATCCAAATCCTAGCAGCTGATAAAGGCCGCACTACTGTACTGATGTCACGAGCCGATTATGATAATAAAATTAGAAATTTACTAGAGGAAAGTACCTACATTAAAATTAAACGAGATCCAACTAATACTTTAGAACGTAAGACCACTGCAATAATTGCAAATTCATTAATCCCTAAAAATGAGCAATACCTAATTAAGCCAAGGGCCTCAAAACCACCTAGACTCTATGGGCTACCAAAGATTCATAAAATCGGCATCCCATTACGACCCATAGTCAGTACAATTGGCTCTGCCACATATCAATTAGCAAAATATATAACCAAACAAATACAGCCCTACATCGGTAAGACATCTTCATTCATAAAAAATTCAGAACATCTTGTGAATGTGATTAAAGATATTAAACTTACTCCTGATGATATTCTGGTAAGCTTTGATGTGATTTCTCTATTCACTAAGGTTCCAGTGGACGAATCGCTTAAATTACTTGATACACTAGTAAAGAATACCGGTTTACAAAAAGATATTCCGAAACTTGCTGGCCATTGCTTAAATAACACTTACTTCTTATGGAGAGGGGATTTCTTTAAACAAAAGGAAGGAGCAGCAATGGGTTCTCCTTTATCCCCTGCTATAGCAAATTTGTACATGGAAAACTTTGAAATAAGAGCACTTGCCTCGAGCACATTAAAACCATCCTTTTGGTTTAGGTATGTGGATGACACTTTGGTTGTCTGGCCACATGGTAAAGATACACTTAATGAATTTCTAAATCATCTCAATGCACAAAACCCGGCCATCCAGTTCACCATGGAAATGGAGGTGAATAATACACTCCCATTCCTAGATATTTTGCTTGGACATGGCCTAAACGGTAAAATAACACACAGCGTTTACAGAAAGCAAACGCACACTGATGCCTATCTGAATGCAGAATCACATCATCATCCAGCTCAAAAATCCTCTCTTATTAAGACGCTCGTGCATCGGGCGAAAACAGTGTCAGATGGTGAGAGTCTAGTGAGAGAGATTAAACACGTTAAAGACGCACTACGACAGAATGGCTACAATAATGCTCAAATTAACAGAGCACTGAATGCCAAATCACCATCGCAAAGCAATACTACTGAAAGCGACCAGATTGTTAAAACAATAAAAATTCCATATATCTCAGGAGTAACTGACAAATTAGCCCGCGTTTTGCAAAAGCAAAACATTACAGTAAGATTTGGTACAGTACACAAAATTCAAAAACTAGTATCTTGCACTAAAGACGCATTACCTAAACTATCAACAGAAGGTGTATATCGGATTAATTGTTCATGTGGCAGCTGCTACATTGGGCAGACGGGACGTAACATCAGCGTAAGACTAAAAGAACATCAGAGAAATATTAAATTATCTCAAACACAACTGTCGGCAGTGGCAGAACATGCTTGTCAACAAGGACACTCAATTGATTTTGACAATGTTGCAGTGGTGTGTAAAACTAATTATTACTGGCAAAGACTAATTAGAGAATCCATTGAAATTGAGAGGAACAAGAATAACTTTAATCGCTCTGACAGCTACCGGCTCAGTGCGGCCTGGAAGCGTATTATTAAATAATACACATTACATTTTGATTTAAAGAATTACTAATCTACAACTCATTACTAATCACAACCAATGACTGATTACTAATCGATTATATAATTACATTACCCCCCCCTCCGCCTCTAATCACTGCACCTGATGAGTTAAGTGATGACGTCACTCTTCTGCTCTATATAAAATCGGGAGCAAGCGAGGGCTTTACCATTCTGGCGAATTGCCCGATGATGCTGGAAGTATTTACCAGCGAAACGTCGTACTCAAACTGTAAATGTGGATTAACTCTTCAACACACCGGTGGGCTGAAGTAGTGAATTATTTGTCTTTTGTCAACGTGACACTTTTCTTTGCTGATTGGCCGTGTCGGGTGGTGGAGGGTTACGACACATTTATAAATAAACGCGATCTAACCCAAAAACCTTTATTATGAATAATATTGGTCGCGAAAGCCTACGTGTTAAACAGAGTACAATTATCTTACTGTTAATCAATGTACGAAGAGATCAGGTGATGGAGGAGTATTATTCTCTATCGATGGCAACATCGCTGGATCGTGCGAGACCATCAGAGGCACTTATCTCGTATCTATTCTCATGTCGAGGTTGGTAAGTGAGCCAGTTGACGGCTTCCGGAGTAGCAAAGCAAATATCTGAATTTCTGGCGGCGAATAACAGAATCGGGAAGTTGCGTAATTCACCATGAACATCGGCCGCTACTACCCTTGCCAAGATGATGGTGTTTTCTTGCTGTTCATGGCCAGCACACACATTGCCCATCGTACCCCATTGCCTCTTGGCGCCTTTGGTTTTCTTTTGTGCGCTACAGCGCAGCTTACAGCCGTGACTTGCGCGCGCCACGCTCTCCGCCGCGCTGCTGCAGTCTTTCAAGACCCCTGCAAAGACTTCCTGATATTGTTCTCCAGCGCCACCGGTCATGCCCGTTCGCTTGACGCCACTTGGCAAGGCGAACAAGGCGAGTCGTTTAAAAACACAAATGGGCGACGCGTGGGGAGAGACCCATGACCGAGGGCAGGAAGGCGGCGCTTGCTGGGGATTGCATCAACACGTGACCTCGCCGCTCGCTCTGGGTCGTAACTCTCTCGTTGGCGATGTTGGGCTTCACTCTGCACGGGGGCGACCAGTCATGGGACAATGCCGTAAAGCATTACAATTGCCCTGTTTCTGCCTGGACATTGTGTTACTATACTCTCAATAAACATGATGTATTGGGCGGCTCTGAGCCAGTGTTGTCAAACCGAGCACAACATTGCCTCAATGTCAGCGTGTTTACTGCACAGGTAATTTGTGTGTCTGCTGCGGTGTCTGTAGACTGTTTGAAAGCCTCTAAAGTGACTTTAGTGTGTACAAAACTGTCTGAAACGAGACCTTGGCGTCCAATTTTTTACTCATAAAGTTACGTGTGACGTGAATTACTGATGAATGGCTGTTGTTAACGCGGGGTAGTGGCTGGGGTCAGAGTGACGTGTACATTTGTTGGCCGCCAACATTGATCGGAGGAGCCCAAGATCGATTTAACAAAACATATCGCTCGAGGCTTGGGCAACGCATCCACCAAATTGGGGGTCCTGTAACAGTGTAACACAGATGGCCAGCAATTGGGACGATTTCTCATTGTACAAGATTTAAAACCTAGGTTTAAAACTAATTTCTTCAGAACTGCTTTTTGTGTTTAGTTTGCTGTCCTTCCCCCGCAACTCCGATTAGCACGGTTGGCTACGTACGGTGCGAAATAAGTTCAATATAATGCGTACAATAAGAGAGAGTAATGGGGATGACAAGGGCTGCCTGCAAATATTCGGCTTAGGCTGAAGGGTGGCCAGGACATGGATGAACAGAAATTGATTTTTGGATGAAGCCGTGTAGAGATTTCAATCTCGTCCCCTTGACGAGAGAACTTTATCTGGTCACGGCAGTTTCCTCCCACGTGTAACACACTCACAAATGGAACCATGAAAACATCCCAATGCAGTAGAATCCTACTGGACAAGAGTCTTGAGGTGCAGGGAGTTTTTCCTGGCTAAATGAATGGGTGGAGTGGTGGCACAGTGGTTAGCTCACTGCCCTGTTACAAGGCTAAAATCAGTGGCGATTGATGTCTTAACTGCGCCTGCCTACCTCCCCCCTCCAACAATAACAACAACCGCCACGACTCATATGAAATGGAGAGGTATTAATTTAGCAGTGGATCTACATAGGGCTCTAACCATTATAACAGGTCCCTGCAGGGTGGGCTGGTAGGAACATTGTAATTTTGCGCAATTTTATTTTTACACCCTAACAGCACGAGATTTCACTTCGTTAAAGTATTGAAAGGGGACGGACGGACACGTTAATCTATTGCAGGCTGGTACACTCAGTTTACAACTTCGTTCCTACCAGTATTATTTCTGGACTCCATGCTGCTGGGTTACCAGATATTATGGGTCCCTTATTAATAATCCAATTATTAGCTCGACTGTAAGCGAGTGACTCGCAATGTGAAGGTTGCGAGTTCAAATTCTGGGTGGCAGCTACCTAAGCCCTTAAGGATCGATAAAATATGCACCACTTTTTGGCGAAATGAATAGTCGTCCTGTGGATAGACTCACCCCTGCCATAGTAACCTGTGATTTCCACCACTGGCTCAGTGTATAAATAGGACATTAATACCGCCTCAATGTTCTATATTAGCAGGAAATCACTTTGACTTTGTATTATTATTCCTGTATCTGCTCATCGGAGCAATCATGACTATTACCCCCCCATCTCGTACTGCTGCGTGACTCCCCCTGATCTCTCTGTGCTCGTTGAGAGCCAGCGTGGTGGGAGTGAGCCTTGCATAATGAACTCGTACTTGATGGGAATGTGACGAAGTCTTTTTACAAAACCGCTGGCCTGTGTTGTGTTTTAAATCACTGCTCCACTCACATGCGGTAACGCCCACGAAAATACTGCACATTCCAATGGGAAACACATGTGCCGATGCACTTATCCAACTTAAAAAAATATATATTACTGTAGTCATAGCGTCTTAAATTGAATTCATTCCCCAGTACGAAGTAAGATAATCTTAATACGACACAATGAAAGGGCCGTGATGCACACGTGGCACACGTTAATGATGTTAATTGGCACAACGATAATTGCGGCAGCCCTCTCGCTCGTTACTTGGCCGCGTTCCGCACGGTGCCAAAATAGATGTGGAGACTCATTCGTTGACGCTGTTCGTTATCACGTGCGATGCCACCTGGTTATATTATTGGTGATTGGGGTGTACAAACTTATTATTCGTGTTGTGGTGCATTATAGGTTAAAACAGATTAGCGTGGTTAGCTACGTATGGTGCGAAAGAAGTTAAATATACATACAAGCAAGCAGAATTTGCCTCAATATAGGAATACAAATATTTTCAGTCCATCGCACTATTTCAAGACCAAAAGTATCCAGCAGCATTTGTTTTTATATTCAGCATATTTCCTTGTCTGTTCTTTAAATGAGTACTATATTCACCCTATATCTCTTGAATGTTAATGTTTCTGTGGCTGAGTATTGCAATTTGTGCTGTGTCCAACCTGGAACTCAATCTTCTTCGAACCGATTTGTGCTGCGAGGAATTACGATTGTGCAATTTTTACATTTCTCAAAATGTGACACGCAGTTGTCTATGTTCTGACTTTTGTTTTTTTTGCTTTTGTCATTTTGGTGACCCATATCACCCTTGCAAATACGACTCATCCAGGTCTCTTGAGTCTCGACACGATTTCCACCCATTCATAATTCCTACTCAAAAATATTTAGTCTTAGGGGCATACAGCGGGGGAACGGGTATGTAAATGCTCACTGAGGAGACAATTACGGGCTGTGTTTCAGGGACCGCAGCTTTTGCCGGAACGAGGGGTTTAATTTTGGTTGTTTCTGGATTGCCTGGCTAGGAGTGCTCTTATAAAACCGGGATTCCACAGCTCGTTACACGTCAAAGATCAAAAATCCCCCCGATAACCTTTACAGACTGTTGGTGCAAGTTCTGGAAGCGAGCACCTATGAAGGCCGCCACGGCTCACGAGGGCGTGGATGGCTGAGTGGACCTAGGAGAGGCCCAGGACCGGTTCAGATAATCGTCACTGGTGTTGGCAGTGAGCCGGAATCGAATTCGGGTCGTCAGGTTCGTAGCGCAGTGCTCTAACCCCTGCGCCATCACTCTCCACGTATGCACACGTACACACATGATCGATATCAACGCGACTTGGAACGTGCTTAACAATCATCAGGCGTGCACAGCGTTTAACAAAGCATGCATTTGTATATGAACGGAAAATATCGGTGACGGTGGCGATGCGATTTGCGAGCATTGGCGTTTTGCGCATTGTAAAGGACACGTAATCCAGATGTAGCCAGGACAGTGGCATTCTTGTATAGGTTCATTCGCATTGGTCTCGATATTTAAACTTACAATCAACGATGTTTGGACATCGAGTTAGTCGGCAAGTGATTCTCAGATAATTATAAATACGCGCACGTAATAACTAATTTGTCTCGCATTAGCGTGGCATTTAAAGCCTACCTGTTTTACGCTGCAGTCCGCACGCGAGTCTGAGTGGCTCGTGATACTTATTTCCTCATAGTCGATGGGAACATTAGAAGAAGAAGAGCACTGACGATATCAACCAGCGTCCATTTCGTGATTGATGAGAGAATAACAGTGTCACAAGAAAAACATGTTTGTTCCTGGCTAGTAAGTGTTATTTCCTAATTGCTTATGCCTCAAAAGTACAGAACATGGATATTATTCCCCACAAACTTTGCTTTTGTGACAGTGCTATTTTGAAATTTACCTATTTTCCATGAGAAATCGGGCGAATTTGTGTATTTTCATTCACATAAAGTCAGAAAAAAACAACATATGAATCAAAATTAACATGTATTTATACTAAAGTAATACAAAAATTTGACAAAATTTAGATACCAAGGCGCACTACCACAGGCGGGACTGGCCACAGCGGACCGAGTTCTCTCTGGGAAGGAACAACGTCAAGTGGGAGCCACTGGTGGACCCCCGGAAGGTGCTGATGCCACCACTGCACATCAAATTGGGTCTTATGAAACAATTTGTCAAACTGTAGATAAGGAGTCGGCAGCCTTCAAGTACCTTCAAGACTTCTTCCCGAAGCTGTCTGAGGCAAAGGTCAAAGCCGGTGTCTTCGTCGACCACAGATAAAGAATATCCTGGAGTGCAATGAATTCCCCAAGAAGCTCACTAATAAGGAGAAAGCGGCTTGGAACAGCTTTGTCGCAGTGGTTCGTGGCTTCCTGGGCAATCACAAGGTCAAAAACTACGTGGAGCTGGTTGAGACTCTGGTGAAGAACTACAGCACAATGGGCTCTAGGATGTCCCTCAAAGTCCATATCCTCGATGCTCATCTTGATAAATTCAAGGAGGAGCAAGGCGATCGCTTCCACCAGGATATACTGGACTTTGAACGCCGCTACCAAGGACAGTAGAACGAGAACATGATGGGAGACTACATTTGGGGGCTGACTCGTGAAAGTGATTTACAGTATAATCTTAAATTTCGAAAAACTACTCATTTCTAAACCTTTTGTAGTCATTTTTTATTAATTTAGTATAAATACATGTTAATTTTGATTCATTTGTTTTTTTCTGACTTTGTGAACAAAAATACACAAATTCGCCCGTTTTCTCATTGAAAATAGGTAAATTTCAAAATATCACTGTCCTGGTCACAAAAGCAAAGTTTGTGGGGAAAAATAGCCATTTTATATACTTTTAGGCATAATAAATTACGAAATAACACTACCCAGGAACAAAAATTGTGTTACATCGTGTAATCCGTCATTTGCGGTGGACGTCCTCAGGGGCGCGCTCTCCCCTTCGGCTGCTGCTCTGTTGGCACCTCCGATTAGCACGGTTGGCTACGTACGGTGCGAAAGAAGTTCAACGTACATACTGTACATACAGCCTCGGCTGTCACCCCTTCTAGCCATCCACGTGTTGTCGGGCGAACATCAGAGACGTCCTTTTTCCTGTTCAGAACGATCGCCGGCCAAAGGGTTTATAACGGTTCTAACGTGATATCCGTGTGAGATGAAAGGGCCGTGCCTTGGCCTGTGTAAGGGTCGCCGTGAACGATCTGCAGACAGACCGGCTTCACCCGTGACAGCTGCACGCGTGTGTGATGGGCAGGCAGTGTAACGCGCATCAGCAGCAGCAGCAGCCAGCCCTCTGATGATGTGGTGACTGATGTGAGGCCCAATATACTATGAACTTCAATGAAGCAGAGACACAAGGGAGAGAACCTTTTTGAGTCGCCTTTGCTTAGAGTGGCGCTTTTAGATTGAATGTTCCATATGCTAGACGTTACTGTCTTAGGGGTGTGACGCTTCGGACAAAACAACACACTCAATCGCAGCAGGTCGCCGCAACTAAGCAGACTTTAGCCTGGACCGTGTCTGTATGGGTGACTGTTATACACAGATTGTTACAGGCAGCTGCGCGGCTGTGCTATGTTTTGGACTGCAGATGGCAGTGCGCAAAAAGGTGTTGTACTGCGCTTCTAATCATAATAAACGCTTTTGGGTTAGATCGCGTAAGTATAAATGTGTACTTACGCGATCTTACTCAAAAGAATTCATTATGAATAATACTGGTCGCGACAGCCTACGTGTTAAACTGCGCTTCTATTCTCCCACGTCTATTACTCCCTGCCCAGACTTGACAGCAGAGACTCGGCCGCAGAAGTGGTTCAGATATCACCACTGATGTTAGCCGTGGCCTGGAATCAAACTTGGGTTTCTAGGTTCATAGAGCAGTGCTAAATCCACTGTGGCATGACCCCACCCTTCACGGACAACCATCGACATGCTTCCATCAGAGACAACATGTAGATCCATTCATTGGCATTGGCTGTGCTGTTGATCAACTCGATCCCGTCACAGAAATATGGAATGTCCATAACTGGCTCAGGATTGTAAACAGTTGCGCACTGCCCCATCCTGGATTCATTTATTTTAAAAGACATTAACCTTTCAAAAATATATCGTTTTTTTAACTGGTGCGCAGTCTGTGAATCCGTGGTTTATTTAGTCTCTTACGCAGCCATGCAGCGTCACGGCATGCAGGGTATGATTGGCATACCGTATACTCCTAATCTTGATTTGAGGTGGTCGCACCCATCAACCTGGCTCATGGATTTTATGTGCGTGACGACATCAGGTGGAGCAGATCCCGTTACACCACGAGTCGCCGGTCATGCGAGCAAACATGAACATGCGTGACCGTTCCCACATTCCTGCCAGCGGCAGATAGGCGGCGTTATGAACGCCGGGACATGTTCATAGTGAGAAGCGTGCCACGGCTTTCAATATCACACGATGCAGATAGGAGTAAGGGCACGCAAGCAGTTTGGGGGACGGAGCGTGCTAGCCAACCACTATCGCTCATCAAACTAGCCATAACCCTCACGAACTAGCCAAACTGACAATAGTAGCACTCCCCTAGCGCTAGCAAGGAGAGTGCTACTGGGGTGGGCGCTGCACCACCACCAAAGGTCCATGTAGCACCAGCCGAGTTCACTCTGCTTAGCGGTTAATCACTGTTATCATGGTGGCCTCCACATCCCCATCCCAGAGGAGCTGCAGCCGGGCCTGCTTCCCCCCAACCCTAACCAGCGAGCCGGTTACCAATACTTATCCCTCTTACCAACTAGCTACTGGTACTATAGCCTTACTTCTCAACCAACTAGCCAACCAGGCACTAGTACTGGCTCCCGTGCTGATCCTAATCACATCTGCAAGCGTCTCGCCAGATCATTTTTTTTCATCGTTTGTCTTTTCAATGTTGGCGATCACAGAGCTTTAAGAATGCAGAGTCGTCAACATGAACACCGTCGTCGTCGGCATCGCAGTCTCGGGAGACCATAGATTTATTGTGCCTTGGGGGTTAGGTCTTAGCGTAGCATCTGCTCTGCCTGGGAAGTCCAATCCGTGAGAGGCAGACTCGGCCGCAGTTGTCACAGATGTAGGCCGGCCTGGATGTTGTCGATGTTTTGGTCGTGTCCTGATGTTCCTTCCTCCTCAATCTCTTTGCTTCTCGTTGATGAGCCACAGTTGTTTCGTTTATCAGCAGCCTCCTGCCAGAGAAGACGGTCCTGGGCAGCATCTTCCCAGGTGTCGGTGTTGATGACGAATGACTTTAGATCTTGCTTGCAGACATCTTTGTAGTGTAGCGGTGGGCAGCCAGCTGATCTCTTTAAGGAGGACAATTCTGCGTAGAGAATGTCCTTCGGTATTCGTCCGTCATCCATCCGACGGACGTGGCCCAGCCAGCATAGACGTCGCTGCCTCAGGAGAGAATACATACTGGGTAGCTGTGCTCTCCAGAACTGCTGAATGCGTGATCCTATCCTTCCAGGTGAGGCCTAGTATTCGCCTCGGGCAGCATAGGTGGAGTTTGTTTCGCCTCGTGGTGTCCAGGTTTCCATACAACGCTGGTGATGCATGCTTTTTACACCTGTACCTTTGTGTGAACTCTGAGTTTTTGGTTGTTCCATACCCTAGATGTCAGTTTTCCAAAGGTGGAGGCTGCTTTTCCGATGTGGCTGCTGAGTTCGGCATTGAGTGACAGATTGTTGGTGATGGTGGACCCAAGTTAAGTGAAAGTGCTGACGGCTGCCAGTGTGTAGTTGTTGATGGTGATAGAGGGGGGGGGGGGGGTTTGTACCCTAACCCATTTTTTGGTTTTCTTCAGGCTGATGGTCAAGCTGAAATCCTGGCATGCTTGGATGAACTGGTCCATGAGGGTTTGTAGCTGCTTTTGGGAGTGTGCCGCTGCTGCAGCGTTATCTGCAAACAGCATGTCCAGAACGAGGAGTGTTCGCACCTTTGCTTTTGCTTTTAACCAAACAAGGTTTAATAGTTTCCGATCTGTTCTTGTGTGTAGGTAGACTCCCTCGATGGATGTCCCAAAGGCTTTGCCGGAGGAGGAGGGAAAGGAATATCCCGAACAGGGTGATTGACAGCCTACATCCTTGCTTGACACCGCCACATATTTTGAAAGGGTCTGAAGTAGACCCATCAAACTGGATGGTGCCTTGCATGTTGTTGTGAAAGGACTGAAGAATGCTGAAGCGTTCTGGGGTGCAACCTATCCATTCGACCATCTTAAAGAAGCCACACCTGCTCACAAGAGCGAAAGCTTTTGTGAAATCAATGAAGGCCATGTCGAGTGGTTTTCTCTGCTCTCTGCACTTTCATGGAGTTGTCTCAGAGAGAATATCACGTCCGTGGTTGATCTTCCTGCTCTGAACCCTGCCTGTGCCTCTGGATAAAGCTTCTCTGCGAGGACCTGGAGTTTATTCAGTGCAACGCTAGCAAAGAGCTTACCAGTGAAGCTGAGTAAGGAGATGCCACGGTAGTTGTTACAGTCACACCTGTCTCCCCTGTTTTTGTACAGGATGACAGTACTGGCATCTCTCGTGTCCTTGTGGGACAGTACCATCCCTCCAGTACAGACACGGCGTGCGAATATGGCTGTAGATTACTCAGCCAAACAAGGGAAGAGCTCACATGTGTCTGAACTAAACGTGGCAGTGAGTGCTGACATGAACATCCATGGCTTAATTTCAAATGGGTCAGTCTGCGTCAGTCACTCGAATATTTCCGCATGCGGAACACCACATCCAGTATACATCTCGAGATTGGTGTGGCTACGAGTCAAAAATGAAGCCCTGCTCGTATTCAGCACTCCCCCTGTCCTGCCACTCCAATCCGCATATAAGTGATTGAAACATCATCGGAGAGTGCAAGATATATAAGCTACGGTACCTTTACATACGCGGGCGAATATTTATATAGAATTAATGGTTATGAAGTTACCGAGCTAGTCAACGGCCGAATCTCACCGCCTGGGCGGTTTGCCACATTAATCGCTCGTGGTGGTGGTGGTGGTGACGAACAGTGGGGGAAGCTTTCACCAAAAATCGCACGAAAAGGGAAATCCGCAAACAACAGCGTACGGATCGGGCCCATATATGTGAGAGCATTGGTCAATGACAATGTAATGAATATACTGTAGTAGATTCAATGTGCGCCTGATATATATACAAGATGTGAATCTACATTGTTGTAGATTTGAACATCGCCAACATCGCACCAACCAGCATAGTGAAGGATGGTTAAACAACTCCTATGACCGACACAGCAGCGTGGAGGACGAGAGAGGGCCTTCTTCCAGGAGTATATTGGCATAGCACTGCTATGTAAAATGGATATTGTATTCATGCACATATGAGCCGCGGGCTTTGAATAATGCGAAGGGCAGGGGATCATGCGGATGGGGGTGGTGGGGAGGGAGAAGTTGGGGTTGGGTGGTGGGGCGGGAGACGTTGGGGTTGGGTGGTGGGGGGGGGTGCGAGATTCGTGACGCACGGAGCCACAGCAGGGCTCCGCCTGTGCTGCGCGCGCGGGTCCACGTGTTGCGTCTCAGTGTGCGCATCAGTGCGCATCAGTCCTCCGTGTGTTCCTGTGTACGCGCCCGTGGTGTATTGGCAGCAGCAGCAGGAGCAGAGGCAGCAAGGGAGGAACCTGCGCTCGTGACACCACGCGCGACGCTGGGATTTGACACGAGCTGTGGGGCAGAGCGTGCGGTGAGCGGCGACACGCAGTTTGGGCCATGCTGAGCTGCTCTTAGCCACGGACGTGAGAGGAGAAACAGAGGTTTTGAGTGGGGGACGGGGACTGCAAGCGGGCTTTAGTTTGGTTGGATTTGCCCACGTTCTTTGCGGGAGAGCTGTCTCCTGGAGATGCGGCCGTGCGCAGAAGTCTCGACATACTTCAGGATGCAGTGGAATTCGTAACATCTGGACTGCGTGCGGAGACAAACACCCCCATCCACGATACTCTGACTTGTACCTCGAGCGCAACACGCGAGGCGTCATACACGACATACATATACGTAAATGTGGACATGCATTTACGCGTGCAATATTAATGACATACTATACACAAACATAGTTATTTACACAAGTATACTCGCTAACATATACAAAAACATATGCATAAACGTATACTACTACACGGATTTACATTTAATGAACATACACGCACTGGTATACCCACCTACACACACTCGCTTAACCACATACTCAAGCGAATAAACACGTATACGTATACAACAAACTCGTACACACAAACTCATACACACATACAAACTGATACACACAAATACACATACAAACTCATACATACAGACACACGCACGCACACGCGCGTACACACGCACGCACGCGCACGTGCCATGGCGCGGCTGGGCCCCCTGTGCCGTGCTCCCCGGCTGCTGCTCCACTTCCTCGCCCTGCTGTGCTGCGCCTGCGCCTACAACGTGGACCTGGGGTCCCGGCTCGTCTTCACGGGACCCAATGGCAGCTACTTCGGCTACTCTGTGCTGGGGCACAGCTACAGGGACTCCAGCTGGTAGGGCGCCACGCCGGGTACCCCTTTTAGCGTGTGTGCACCCATGTGTGGGGTGTATGTGTGTACCCATGTGTGGGGTGTATGTGTGTACCCATGTGTGGGGTGTATGTGTGTACCCATGTGTGGGGTGTATGTGTGTACCCATGTGTGGGGTGTATGTGTGTACCCATGTGTGGGGTGTATGTGTGTACCCATGTGTGGGGTGTATGTGTGTACCCATGTGTGTGGTGTATGTGTGGGGTGTATGTGTGTACCCATGTGTGGGGTGTATGTGTGCACCCATGTGTGGGGTGTATGTGTGTACCCATGTGTGGGGTGTATGTGTGCACCCATGTGTGGGGTGTACGTGTGCACCCATGTGTGGGGTGTATGTGTGCACCCATGTGTGTGGTGTATGTGTGTACCCATGTGTGTGGTGTATGTGTGGGGTGTATGTGTGTACCCATGTGTGGGGTGTATGTGTATACCAATGTGTGTGGTGAGCGGTGGCGCAGTGGTTCGAGGCACTGCGCTACGAACATTCTGAGTTCGATTCCTGGCCCAGGCTAACATTAGTGGTGAGTGGTATCAGAACCGGGCCTGCTCTAGATCGACTCGACCTTGAATGATTACATGAAAAGGTATGTCTAAACTTTGCTTGAGACTCCCCAGGGTCGACTCGACCTTAAATATATACCTTCTACAGTGTGTGTGCGCACATCAGAGAGACAAAGGCAGCCGGGCATGGTCCTGGGCACACGACCCTTTCGTGTTGCGTTCCGGCTTTACGAGATTATCACTAAGCGGTAATTATACCGCCCGTCTGTGCCTATTCGGGTAGCCTGCAATGAGCTACTGAAGTAACACGCGCAATACACACTGGCGTTATTGGGTGTGATAAACAGCGCTGTGTGATGGACAGGCCGGCTTGCACGTGCTACAGCCGAGGTGTGTAATGAAACGATAACCGTACGCAATGTCTGTGTGCATTGTGTAACGTCTGCATGCCAATTGCATTTGAACACGCCGCATTATATTGCACGCTTGGTGGTAATAATGCTGCTGCACGTGCGTATGCCGATGCAACACACGGACCCACCAGCTGCGTAGCTATTTGAGCAGACGGCGTGCCCGGACTCCGGGGGTACGACACGGGACGTTGGGGTTGGGAAAGGACAGCCCCCCCCCCCCCCATTTGGATGATTTATCCATACCAACAACGCTACGTCGCTCATACCAACGTGGTCGACAAGCGCTGTAGAGTTACTGTGATTTCAAGAAGGGGGAGATACCATTGTAGAAAACACTAGAATTGAGATGCAGTGCGTGAGGTCGTTGAGCCCACAGGGGCCAGCAGTGGACTCGGTGACGAATGCGTTCGCTGGGGGTGGGGGGGGGACGATCGTGTCTGTAATGTAGGTTGAACTTCTTTTGCACCGTACATAACCAACCGTGCTAATCGGAGGTAATCGCGGGTAATGGTCGTGTCGCCCACGCGGGATATTTCTGCTAATGCCGCAACGCTCTGCCGAGGGGTGGTTGTTACCCCTCTTACTGTGTAGGTTACAGTTACACAAATGTCAGGGTTTCTTAGCACAGGACCAAAGCCCCAAAAACGCCGAACGGCCAGCAACAATCAGCACTGTTGAGTGTATACTATACGGGGAGTCATCGACTTACGAACGTGTTCAGTTCTGAGACCCGCTCGTTAGTCGAGCGGTTCGTAAGTTGGAACATGAACACAGCAATGCACTGTATTTAAATGCACCTTTAGTCAGTGTGTGTTACGGTTCAAGAAAAAGGGAAACTTGACTTAAAGCTTTCGTGACTGCAGGGATTCATATTCTTTGGGTCTTTTGGTAAAGTCACGTAGATAGGTTCAAAGAAAATAACAAACTACGACGTTTCGATCGCAACACAAGCGGTCGTCATCAGGAAAAGGGGGTTATTTTTGAACCTATCTAAGTGACTTTACCGAAAGACCCAAAGAACATTAAAAAAACTGATGCATTGTTAAACTCATAAATAATTGTACATTTTTATGTAATACAGTACTGTAATAAATATTGTAAAGAAAAATCTACGCGACTACGGGGAGAACATGCAAACTACAAATATACAACAGCCTGTATACCAGGCGAGGTAGTTATCATCTCTTTACCGTGTAGAGATGATAACCCAGGTGGACAGGTTTATAACCCTGTGCTAACCATTGCGCAACCACGCCACCTAAGCAGCTGTGTACATTGCATTGTGATAGAAAATGTGTGGCGGTAAAGCTGACGCTGTACTCTTTCAGAATTGCCCCGTTGAAAAGTACAATACCATTCAGTACAATCCTGATTCATATAGCGTCTGAAGAATGCTTCTGCATATCATGACGCTGGCCAGAACAGATGCTGAATGATTCCCACGGGGAGTAGGACGAGGTCTGTATATCAAAAAAGAGGCAGTCATAGGCAGAGGAGAAGAGGACCTTTGAATAAGTGTAACCATTCTGTTTCTATTATAAAGCTGTGTTATGTAAAATATTTGTATTTTAACAAAGACCCCTCTCACCAAGTAGCGCTCATTGCACTACAAAACCATGGTGATGTATTGAGACTCATTCATTATGTAGTGGATGCGTGCCAGGCTGGCTGCTTGACACTTGAGAGTTGAGATAAGTATGTGTCATTGAGATCAGAACCATAGCTCCAAATTGCCACTGCTTCCCTCTGTTGGCTGATATGGTTGATGAACTTGGGCTGGGAGCTCAGGAGTTGTACTCGTGGGTTTAACACGACTGCAGTGAGCTGTATTCCTCAATGGCGTAGCTATCGAGTGTGCAGGTGGTGCAACTGTATAGGTGCCAGACGACGAAGAGGGGGAATTAGAGGCCCGTTTCATTCCACGCACCAGGGCCCATGCCAAACACGCCGCTACTTCGCTGATATTCCGCTGTGTTGAGAAAGAGCACAACCTAACTGCTGCTGCAATTTATGGTGCGATGTGTGGTGAAAATAACATTTCACACTCCCGATGTCACCTTTTGAGAGGTTTGAGCGGCTGTAATTTGCCAGTTCAGATGTATTGCCATGTCACCATTCTGGAAACCTTTCTCAATCAAGGCTAGCACGTCGGGTTTAAACAACCAAAACAACGCAAGGTAAAACAATCTGTGCACACTACTATACTCTTGATGCCAAGCCCTGCCGTTTGTGTGGCTCACATTGCGGTGTGCAGAGTAATCTCTGATGTTACACGCACGTTGTTTGGAGTGTTACATCGTGGCCTACACCACCGCATTTTGGGGGAAATAAGTAAAAGAATAACCATTTACGTGGTCAGACAACGTGGTCAGACGTCCGGTCCATGTTTTGAAGACAGCATGGATTTTAATTTCGCGCGATCGTGCCCAAGCCAGGCTTGGACGCTCGCGCGGTGCCTCCCCCGTGTGCACATAGATCCCGCTTGAAAGGGCCCTACGTCATCCCAAAGCCACGCACTCTTCTTTTTCACATCTCCCCCAGAGGGCCCACATGTGCCAAGTTGTTTTTGTTGTTGCAGTTTGAGGCTGTATTTTTAGGGCCACAGCGTGCGCGCCGCGTGCGACGGAGGCCGTTTGCCCTGTGCTGGTTGCGTGTTTGCCGTGCTCGTGGTAAGCGCTTCCGATGGACTCAACGGCGCTGCACGGTCGTGGCGTGTGCGTCAACGCGCACCGCACGCCCAGTGCCGACGCTGGCTTCCTCTGCAGTTGTGCCTGTTTACATTGTACATTCTGGGTTAATACAAGGGTGTGGCTCTTTTTGGCGCTCATAAATGACTTATTTGGGATATGGCTTGTAAGGGAGGTGACCCGATGTTCGTGCCTTGTGAGGTCATTCATCTCACTGGTTTCTCGCCTGACTATAAATACATCGGTTGATTTACTCACTAAAATATCTGCACTTCCGGAACTTTAGGCCGTATTACGAAATCACGTTTTTTTTCCGTAATTTTACTTTCCGTCGAGACTCGGTGGGCACACAATGGCCCACCACCATAGGTGTGGGCACCGCAGTTGGCGTGGGTGTGCCGAACCGGGGCGAGCGGACCGTGTTCCCGTGGGGTTGTGCCGCGAGCGGCGTGCCGGCCCCGCAGCTCCCGCCCCGGTGCAGGGTGGCACGCGGCCCACCGCTCCACACCGCTCTCAGGTTGCACAGCACGTGACCATTTTTTTTGTTTAAGCGGTAAAAGGAACGCGAAAAAAATCGTGACAAAAGAAATAACACAAGAAGAACCTTTCGGCAGGGAAATAAATGTTTTCTTTAGGTGGGATGTGTGGCGCGGTGTTGGTGGAACACGAAAAAGCGGCATTAAAAACTGTTTGGGGCCCGAACATGTGCAAAGCGTTAAGGGCCCTGTAAACAAGCGGCTTTCTGTGTGAACACGTGCGCGGCCACGTCCAGCACTCGCGCCCTCACCTCTCGCTCCCGCGCTGCACAACATTCCGCGCATTTCACGATCGAGCGATCCCGGGGCCCTCACGCGCTTGAGACGCTTGATCCACAGCGCCGTTAGTACCAAGATTGATTGCGTGTTTGTATTTGCCCTGTCAGCGTTTACTAGTAGACTTTAATATTGTATAAATGAAGACGAAGGAGATGTTATTGCCTGTGGTTGTGTATTTATCCGTGGTTATTTATTCTGAAAGCTTTAAAGGCTTTATGTTTGGTAATAAATTACTTTAACAAAAAAAGATTTCCTAACCTTTGCCGGGGTGCTTTAAATGATGCAAATGTTGAACTTTAGTGGGGAGTTTTGACTGAACGCTACTTCCTCATTTGCCATTGAACCTGTGACGCCAGGCAATGGTTTTTCAACAGTCACAATCTGGCAGTGGCAGTGACGACATCGACTGCGTGGGGCCCACAATGACCATGAACCATAAAGCTGGCAGAGTTGTCAATTTAATTTTCACGTTCATCTCTGCGCCTCCCGTGTCCCTTATTTCACTACGTGGCATGCACAGGATCCTGGTGGGAGCTCCGAAAGCCGACTCGGATCTCCTGACAGAGACGGTGCACCCGGGCGCCATATTTAAGTGCCGGGTGCAGCCAAACGGCGAGCAGAGCTGCACTGAGATGCTGCTGGGTGAGAGGCCGTAACCATGGAGACATCGTTGTGACGACACCTCTGCGTCTGCACTCTGCCTTTACTCTCTTCCGTCAATCGGCACACGGCAGCTGACGAGGCTGAGTGAACTAATTCTGCTCCTCCACTGGCCATGGCGATCGCTTCCTCTAGAGCGATGTTTGTCTCTTAAGTTTTCCTCCATTACCCCATCAGTCTACCTCTCAGGTGGGTTTGCTTCTAATTCTTGCTCCTTCCACATGGCGGTAGGAGGCCACTGATGGCCACTTCCGGTCATCCTCGCAGCAGCGGCCTTTAGCTGGCCATCCGACAAAGATGGTCCACTGCATTGCGCGCTTTCAGATGTGCTTCTGCAGTCGTCTAGAATGCCCTTCTGATATTAGGAAGCCACTGGAGCAATCTACATTGAAAACTAATTTCTTTAGAACAGTTTATGTTAAGTTTGTTGTCCTTCCACGCACCTCGGATTAGCATGGTTGACTATGTATGGCGCAAAAGAAGTTCAACATACCTATATATATGTTCTCAATGCTTTTCACCTTAGTGGCCCCATATAATTTAATTCATCACCAAGTCCAGCAGTGTAAATGTTATTAATGTGGATTTAAACATGGCTATAGGTCACCAATACACTGAGACAACTCTTCAGGAAGGAAATGAACGTTTTCTTTAGCTGGGATGTGGTGGAGCATTTATGGAAAAAAAACACGTGAAATGGCATGGAAACGCTACATATATTTATGGCTCTTTGATTCCATTGTTCCCATCGTGGTGCGATGATAAGCCACCTCATTTGAGACAATACCACATAAAGGAGATGGTAAAAATGAGACAAGAAATCATGTATTCTTGAATCAAACCATAACCCTGAATAATGACTTTAATAAATTGGCAGTTGGAGGATCGTTACGCCGCTGGTTTTTAATCCTCTAGGTGGTCGGGTCTGTGGAAGCGCACGGATTGGGTGAGTTACCTCACCGTTGTTACCTTTGGGTCACGGCCCCCAGGCTCGCGGCACAACCACCAATGTGGGCGCACGTGCCTGGAGGAGCGCGACAACCAGTGGCTTGGCGTCAGCATGGCCCGGCAGAACAAACCCGATGGCAAGATCCTGGTAAGCGCAGTTTCACGCGGCCTGGACTTACCAACGTAGTACCCACCACACCACCTCATCGCTTTCCTCACCCCCTCGCTGCCTACTCCTTCTCCCCCTCTTCCTCGTCCTCCTCGCCCTTGTCCTCACCCGTACGTTTCCCTGCGTTTTCGCTGTAGGCGTGCGCTCACCGCTGGAAGAACGCGTTCTACGTGAGGGAGTGGAAGCTGCCGCATGGCCTGTGCTACATCATCCCCGCCAGCCTCGCGCCCAGCGAGAGCACACACATCATCCCCTGCTTTAAAGGTACGGCCGAGCCAGCGGAGTACAGCGAGATCTTTAATGAGCTGGGCACGGTGGTGGCAATTTTTTTTTTTTACCTGTGATCCAACGCTTTGGGAGTCGAGTAGAAAGTTGTTAAACGGCCAAAACTGCTGGGCTGTGAGGTGGCCAGGTGATGGTTAAGGTGAAGGTCATGGTTGTTTTATACCACACAAGCCTAGATTCGTTTGAGGTTTTTCCTCCTGAAATAAAAGGCGTTCGAACTTTTTTTTAACCCAGAGTGGAGTAGTGTCCTAGTGGTTAGTGCACTCTGTTGTGAATCGAGCATTCTGAGCTCAATTCCCAGCCATTGTTACCATCAGTGATAAGAGATATCTGAACCAGTTTTGGCTGGGTCGCCTGATTCACCATCTCGCATTGACCAGGGTGGTGGAGTATGGTCAAACAACCCCCATGGCCGACATGGCATGGGGAGGCCTTCCTGCAGGACTGGAGCGGTGATAAGGCTGTAAAAGAATACTATTAGCTTTATTATTAACGCTTTTGTTGGCCATAACGTGGAGACCCAAGCCAGAGGATAAAAGTATTATTGGCCCTGACAGCTAACCCGCCGGCTGCTATCCTACTGATTGAATATTTACAAAGACAAACGCATGTTGGAAGGCGTTACATACTATTCTTCATGTATGGTGCGGGCGAAGAGGGCTGCGGCATTGAAGTTACGGCCAGTGTTCACCGTGTTTCTTTGCCGGGGCTGATGTCAACCGTTGCATCTGTCGCGCAGAGCACCAGAAGAAGTATGGGGAGGAGCACGGCTCCTGCCAGGCGGGGATCGCGGGACTCTTCCTCGAGGTCTGTCTCCCGTGATCCACCGTACTTGCCCGAGACGGCGACATCGATGAACGTTTAAAATGTGTATAATTGTTTATTCAAATTTTATTTTACCAGGTAAAGTCCACTGAGCTATATAGCTCTTTTTCAGAAGCAACCTGGCCACAAATAATAGCTCATCGAAGTGGTTTATCACGTGAAAATTTATCGCAGCCAAATACTCTAAACGCGTGATGTTGATTCTAAATGTCGAGGGGAAAACCAGAGCACCCAGAGAACAATCCACGTGACCACGGGGAGAACATGCAAACTCCAAATATACAGGCGTCAGGGTCGGGATGGAACCCACAACCTCCTGCATACCAGGCGAGGTATTTAGCATCTCGCCACAGTTTAAGATGGCAGTGAGGCTGAATCTGTTCATCGTACTGATGACGAGCTTCATTTCACTTTTAATTTGTACATTGCGCCTCTGACCAAATCACCCGGAATGCGCTAGGTAAGCTTGATCCTGGACAGGGCTTGGCTGGATAACCACCGTCATGCATTTAACAGCTTGCTTGGGGGGCTACCTGATGCGCAGCAGTGCAACAACATCCGTTATCGCACAGAACTCCTGTGCTCACGTTCATAAACTCCCACTGACCAGCGTGGTGAGTGTAGCGTGTTCATAATAACTCCTGTGTAAGCATGGGGAGGCCTCCATCCAGCAGCGGATTGACAAGAGGGTCATACGCAGTGATGTTGGGAGGGTGTTGGATCAGTGGCATTTGTAATGGCGAGGGTGGGGGCGGTGCCTCTGTGTCCCAGGATGCGGTCGTGCTGGGTGCTCCCGGCTCTTTCTACTGGACAGGCACGGTGATCCTGCACAACCTGACCACACGCGCCAACTCCTTCTACTCGGAGAGCGAGCGCCGCGCTGTCGGATACAGCAGCTACCTCGGTGAGCCATGGCACAGCTATGTCCAGCGTGCAGGCAGTGCAACTGCACCAATGCCCATGGGCCGTGGGGGCCCAAGTGCCGGGTTAAGAAGAGGGGCGTAGGAGGAGGCGAGTGCTGGCGGTTGGCATCGAGGCCTTGGCGGTGCCAGCTTTAGGCCTAGGCAATGTGGGCATTTGCCTACGGCGGTGGCAAGTTGTTGTGTTGGGCCTTGAGAGGGGCGGTTTTGTGTGATTGGTGGATGTGGGTGCTCGAGATCTGCTCACGGACATCGACACACCGTCGATGGTGATAGAATGGGGAAGGAGTGGGGGGTCCCATTTAATTCCCCATACCATGTCTCATGTCGACCAAGCACCGCTGCTGATGATCCGGCCCAGTGGGCCATGGGTGCCCACTCTCTTCCCTTCTCGCATCATCGATTCAAACAGCAGCAGCAGAATAGTAATTTTGTATTTTCTTACTGATTTTCTTTGACAAGAGTTTTTCCCTTTTGTAGTGACGTACTCAGAGAAACTAGGAGTAGGAGGCACTCTATTTATTAACAGCCTTCACAGGTTACAAGGGATAACTACAACTCTTAGTCAGGACAGCTGGCAGACTACCTGACTGATGATGCCGAGAAGGTGAAGACACAGACGAAGACTCCAGAAGCCCGACGAGGGGATCCCACTCCAAGCAACAGCCCTGAACCTTCGCTCAGGGTCCCCTTTTATCCTCCTTGCGTGGGCTCAATCCTCCCCGGCCACGCCCCCCTTCTAGAATCTACTCACAGGTTTCCGGGCTTACCTCATGTGCCTCCTCTATCACCTTTCCCCTACATCCCTCTCTCTGACTTATCACGTGACCTGCTGACAGACAGGGCTGCTGCAACTACAGATCCCCTTCTCTGCCAGCAACCCGCGCTATGCTACGTAGTGATCCGTTCCATGTCACTACACTTGTATGGAAAATGAATTTGCGTTCCGATGCGTGGTACCACGCAGCTGTTCGGCTTCATCGTCACGCGCGCGGGCGCCTCGCAATGTGCTGCCAGCATCCTGGGATTGAGAGTGGAAAACTAAGGCCCCCCCACATTTGCAAAAAACTGCAAATGTGTTCACTTGTCAGTTTGTCAGCTTGTTTAGCCGTTAATTTGTTTACGCTTTGTGTTTGCAGAGGAAATGGAAAATTGTCCAGTTCCTTGGGCAGACCAAGAGGTTCTGTGTCTTGTTATGGAGTGTGGTGGTCGTGTTCTTTTAAAGTTTAAGAGCCAAGAATGTTTTCTGCTCAAGGTGCACTTTCTCATTTGTTCATAGGACACAGCACCGTAAGTGGCCAGCTGGCTTAGAGATCAGAGCGCTGAGCTAACACAGCTGAAATTCCTGGTTTAAATCCGGTCATCCACCTGTGATAGCGAGTTGATAGTTTCAGCCTGGTCACCAATGACTGCGCAATAAATTAATTCATATTAATTTGGGTTTTTACTTAACCTGAAACAATTCCACCTCCGTAAATGAAAACTATGGGTTTGACTACCGTGTGACTCTTACTGTCTGTAGCAAAGTGAGCGGTAAAGTGCTGGCTCCAAGTCCAGTCAAGAGGTCACTTGCAGGGATCTAAAATTCGTTCTCTAATGCCTCCTACCACAGACCATGCTCTCACACGTCGTGTTGCCCTGCCCTGCGAGGGTTCCTCATAGATTGTTCATTCTCGTGACACTACACCGGTAGCACAATCAGGATAACACTGGGGGGAGGGGCATGGGTAAATAAAAAAATGTTTGTTAAGACACAGCACTGTGTTTCATTTGAATATATGTATTCTCTTTGGCACCTTGCGGAGCCGTGCTGTAGATGCCTCCGCAGGATATTACGCGTCGGCACTGGGATGAAGCCCTCTAACGAGGGCCCCATCTGAGAATTAGGATCGCCGCCGCCACCGCTGTCGCTTGATTGAAACATCGGGGCTTGGCAGAGCGCGCCTCGCTGCACACAACAGGTTGCAGATGTTGCCGCGTGTTTGCTGCTACTTTAGGCGCAAGTAGCTGTGTGCTGAGCTTGTTCCCAGACACAGGTGGCTGGGCACTGAGCTTGTTCCCAGACACAGGTGGCTGGGTGCTGAGCTTGTTCCCAGGTGCAGGTGGCTGGGCACTGAGCTTGTTCCCAGGTGCAGGTGGTTGGGCACTGAGCTTGTTCCCAGGTGCAGGTGGCTGGGCACTGAGCTTGTTCCCAGGTGCAGGTGGCTGGGCACTGAGCTTGTTCCCAGGTGCAGGTGGCTGGGCACTGAGCTTGTTCCCAGACACAGGTGGCTGGGTGCTGAGCTTGTTCCCAGGTGCAGGTGGCTGGGCACTGAGCTTGTTCCCAGGTGCAGGTGGCTGGGCACTGAGCTTGTTCCCAGGTGCAGGTGGCTGGGCACTGAGCTTGTTCCCAGACACAGGTGGCTGGGTGCTGAGCTTGTTCCCAGGTGCAGGTGGCTGGGCACTGAGCTTGTTCCCAGGTGCAGGTGGCTGGGCACTGAGCTTGTTCCCAGACGCAGGTGGCTGGGCACTGAGCTTGTTCTCAGGTGCAGGTGGCTGGGCACTGAGCTTGTTCCCAGACACAGGTGGCTGGGTGCTGAGCTTGTTCCCAGGTGCAGGTGGCTGGGCACTGAGCTTGTTCCCAGACGCAGGTGGCTGGGCACTGAGCTTGTTCCCAGGTGCAGGTGGCTGGGCACTGAGCTTGTTCCCAGGTGCAGGTGGCTGGGCACTGAGCTTGTTCCCAGGTGCAGGTGGCTGGGCACTGAGCTTGTTCCCAGACGCAGGTGGCTGGGCACTGAGCTTGTTCCCAGGTGCAGGTGGCTGGGCACTGAGCTTGTTCCCAGGTGCAGGTGGCTGGGCACTGAGCTTGTTCCCAGGTGCAGGTGGCTGGGTGCTGAGCTTGTTCCCAAGCACAGGTGGCTGGGCTCTGGAGAGCCATGAACTCAAACGAATAAATGCTCATGAACTTCGTCGTCGTGACCTGGCACAGCAGCACGTGCGCTCGGCCTGTGAAACGCTGCCCGGGAAGTGGACAATGATCCTCCCCCTTCCCACCTCCAGCGGCCACGATGAACTGGCACGATTACTAGTCATGATTCAATCCATGGCTACTTTGCAACAAGCGTAGGTTGACGCGGTTGTGACGCACAGCTCTCTCACGTGTCATTCGAGGGCTGTACTGCATGTTGTTTGGCGCGATGTCTGACATTTTGCTCCACGTGCTGTTCCTGGAGAAGCTCCCAGCTTGTGGAACGAAACGTCAGACATCGTGCCGAACAGCACGGTACGACTCAACAAAACATCGCAGAGCTGTTGGTTATATTTCTTGTCTTGTGTTAACTGTCACGTTTGTATTGTTTCTTGGTGTTTCTGACTTATACAGTTTAACTTAAACTGTTTATACAGTTTAAGTTTGCTTCGTTATCCTTAATGTAGCTGCACATCCTTTTGTAGATCATTTGAATAAAATCATACGTATATGATTCTCACACACATAATTCCGAGTACGTATCTTGAACATAATGTATTACGCAGGGCACAAATCAGGGTGTCATGTCTGGTGGGGGAGTTTCTAGGCAAATGAAGACCCTGCACACTCCATGCACCTGCTAATTCGTAATCACGGAAAGCTCTGCCGTGGGTGACTGACTATGCAGAATTTGGATATTCACTATAGATTTGGGATGATTGCAAATCCTGAGCAGGTGAGTACTGCCATGTTTGTGTTCGATTAACCCAGAGTCAAAGACAAATCGAAGGCTGTAGCCAGGGCTCCCGTTTCTAACAACTCTGGTGGAATCGTTGCAGGGTACAGCATCACAGCGGGGCACTTCACACACCCGCAGAGCACGGAGGTCGTGGGCGGAGCGCCACAAAGAGCCAACGTTGGAGAGGTGAGGGTTACGCGAGACGCCTCAATCATGCGCATGCACGCGCACGCACTCATGTGCGTAGGAACTCCACAGGCTTGCACATGCAGAGCTCCGTTTCAGCCGAACCCGTCAGTGGCAAATATTTAAACTGGTCCAGGGCCTTCCCTCGGTCAACTCAGCCTCCTGTGGTGTGTGCACAACAGTACTGGGGAGACTCAGGCAGCCTGGCATGGTGCTGTCCGTACCAGCCTATTGCGTGCCATTCCATTATTAACATGTTCCCACAAACAGCACTTGCCCCTATACTTCATAAGGCCAAATGCGGGATCTTTATCTTTTCATGTGGGTATTGATAAAGCGATATTGGAAGCACCAGGCACCACCTTTGTACAGAAGACAAAACTGATAGCAATGCAGTCTAATTTTGAAACTCAAATGTTTACGTACCATTCTCGTACTGAAATAAGTGCACTCGAGTTTGTGGTTATTTTATATCTTAATGTCACACATTCCTGTATGTCTGTCTGCTCAAGGTCTACCTCTTCAGGATTCAGCGAGGAGGTCTCCACATCATACGACATTTCTCAGGGAAGAAGGTGGGCTCACGGATAGTGTTTGTAAAACTTTAAAAAGTCTTCAACTTCTGTTCATATTCGTGACCTGACGCTACTACACATTTGTTCTGCGGCCATAACATGGCTACACGATGAAAGCAGATGAAGGTAAAGATACAGCCCTGCAATGCCTTGCCCTGCCATTGCTGGTGGAAGAGGTCTTCTCTAGAGGAAGCTCTAGAGAAGGTATTTGGTCTACTCTACCAGACTGGCCATGCGTCTTGGAAGAGTCTTAGTGCCCACACCTTACCCCACCACACAAGATCTACTGATCGACTAACTGTGGTTGTACCCATTTACCCTGCTGGGTACACAGAGGTCGGGAGTGAGATTTAATTAACTTGCCCCATTGCTTCAACTGGCACGCCAGGAGCTAGAATCGAACCGGCAACATCTGGATTGCAAGTCCAGTGCGCTGACCGTCACACCACAGCAGCTTCCCTGCTACAAGATGATTGTTTTGTCATCATCACAAGGCAGCAGCAATAGTATCCAACGCATGACTTTGTAAACATCGAACTTAGGGACAAGTCAGTGCACGTGTTTTGGTCTAAAAGTGATTTTGATAAAACCGCGCTGGTGCCTTGCATACACAGCCGCTCCATTGTGAGGGCTCCCGTGCCTGTGGGGAGGAAGGATATGCGAGTAAAAAGAAAAAAGCCTTTGTTGCGCATGGGACATAGGGGGGAATTGTTCTCTACATGCTAATGAAGATTAGCAAAAAATAACACTTTAATTCCCGTTGAAATAGTTCTATTAACATGTATTTTCTGGAGCTGTGTTGGCAGGGATGTAGAAACATCGGCTTAATGCACTTCACCACCCCGGTTATTAACAACACTGCTTTGTAATGAAACGCACGGCGATGTGCTGTATTCAGCGAACATTTCACTCAGAGGACCTTCTCTAGATGAGAGCCCAGGATGTAAACTTGTTATGTGATTTAAACATTTTCTGTTGGGAAACATAACCTTTGGAGAAATATCGCTCCAATCGAAATAAAAGTTTTGAGAGACGTTCAAGAGTGCAGCCCAATCAAACCGTCGGCAATGAAACGTTCGGCAAGAATTATCATTGCAGTTAAGATCCATTTAGTTTTTTACAATCGAGATTACACATTCAGCCCATTGTGCCACTCTGGTCAATTAGAAGCCAGGAGATTAAAACGTGACCTGTGTGTGCTATACCTGTTATTCTACAGTCACATAGTAATTACTTTTTAGGGCCAGTGGGTGATGTGGGCCCAGCGGTAGGGCATTCACCGCTCGTTATTGCAGAGGTTCCTGGTTTGAATCCGACAGGCCACCCTGGTTAATGCCGAGGGTGTATTAGCCATAAATGCTCACCATCTACTTCACAGTGGATGTTAAAGATCTCGTGATATAAATCTCGGAATTGTAGGCCATCGTGTGCAGAATCATGGTTCAAGTTTGCCAATTTGACACACCGCAAATGACCAAATTGGGAACAGCACACAGCAAATGACGCCACCCCCTCCCGACTAGAGAATCCCGGCAGGATCCCCCCAAAAGAGTCTCGAGACTCGGCGAGGCGCTCCGTGGTGATCGAGGGGGGCGATAACAAAATGTGCGATTTAGCCCCGGGCATTTGTGCATCATCTCGTTTGCTCAGATGGGCTCGTACTTTGGCTCGGCACTGTGCGCCGTCGACCTCAACAGCGACGGCCTCTCGGATCTGCTGGTGGGGGCGCCCACGCACAGCGCCTCACGCGACGAGGGCCGCGTGCACGTCTATGTCAACCACGGCAATGTAAGGGTGCCGCGGCGGCAAGATGTTGACTACCTCGCCTGGTGCGCGGGAAGTCGTGGGTTCGACGATCCCGACCCTGACGATGCCTGTTGTATATTTGGATTTGGCGTGTTTCTCTCCCCGCGATCGCGTGGATTTTTCTCCGGGTCCTCCGGTTTTTCCCTCCACATTTAGAATCGATATCACGCATTTGGAGTATTCGACTGCTATAAATATCCACGTGACAAGCCACTTCGTTGAGCTATCATTTGTGATAGCCAGGTCGCTTATAAAAAAGAGCAAATAGCTCAGTGGGCCTTACCTGGTAAAATTAAAATAGATTAAAAAAATAGATAAGAGCAGCGGCACCTGCACGAGGCCAGGGTAAACTTGGTGTGGGCGGCGGCAGCAGTAGCAGCACGTTCACGTCAGGTATGGTGTCGCTGCTCCGGTCCCTTTGCACGCACATCGCAGAGTGGTCCGTCCAACTTGCTGAGGACTTTGGTAGAATAGGCGGATACCACGCACTGATCAGATTTGTCAACGTCTATGGATAATGAGAGTGAGACCGTGCACAGATGCTGCACTGGATGTGCGTGGTTAATTGGTCAGAGTGAAAATTACACATTTGTGTAATTTGCTGTGATCAAAACTTAGGTTGGATTTGGTGGTCGGGTAAATAGTTTACTTTCCTACCTGTGTGAAGCTCTCGTAACAATTATTATGAATAGTCTTGTTTTATTTTGATCATGAATTGCTGTCCAATCCGAGTGATCCAGCTGAATTAAATTATCGTCCAGTTGTAAATATAAGCCCATTAATTGCACAGTGCCATAGGCTGGTACCATACATGTTTTTTTTTTATTTAAATTCAGCCGCCGTGACACATTTGTGTAATGATGCCATGCTCCGGGATTTCAGTTTAAAACGAAAAAAAATATTGTTCACTAAGCTGACGGTGAAAAAAAAGTTATTTATTTGGAGGTCGGCTGCGTGCCGACCTCCGAGCCACACAGAGCGCAGATTATTTATAAACAGCCTCACTATTCATAATAACAGCCTCACTATTCATAATAACAGCCTCACTATTCATAATAACAGCCTCACTATTCATAATAACAGCCTCACTATTCATAATAACAGCCTCACTATTCATAATAACAGCCTCACTATTCATAATAACAGCCTCACTATTCATAATAACAGCCTCACTATCCATAATAACAGCCTCACTATGCCGGCAGTGCCCCGGCACAGGTGATGGTCGCCTTCCACTGCTGCCCACGCCGCCCATCCAGGCACCTCCCTCCCCTTGTCCCAAAACTTTCTTGAGGGTGTAATCGTGGGAGGCTGCTCGCTCACTCACTCGTTCATCAAATTAGTTTCGCGAAGAGCGGGGCAGACTATCACAAATAACCAGCGCAGTGTCTGCCTGCCGCACTGCCCGGCGCGACCTTTGTGCCCCCCCCTTTTCCCGGCGTGTCTTAACACGTGCCCTTTGACCCCAGGGTGACCTGGTGGAGCAGGAGCCGCTGGTCGGGTTGAACGCTTACAACGCGCACTTCGGAGCCGTCATCGCCGCGCTGGGCGACATCGACGACGACGGATTCCCAGGCACGTTCCACTCGCCTGGGCACCAGGGACGTGCGGTCAGGGGAGGCAGGAGAGGCACAGCCTCACCTGCCATACCCCAATGAAAATAGCTGTTATGTAAAGTAATATATTTTTTTATTTTTCCACTGATCTGTGTTATGTTCTTTTTGTACGATTCCAATCATTTTTGTCGTCAAAATCGCCAAATTTGCGGAGCTCCGCTGCAAATAGAGGGAGAGACGAGAGGTGAGGCAGCGACGAGCTCAGCCTCCCCGATGATTGCGCAACCCCTCAGAAACTGGATGGAGCGCGGGCAATAAGCGCGTGCCTCTTATTATCTCTCTGTAATGATTGGACTCATACAGAAATGGCATTTATGACACAGATCAGTGCAAAAATCTTATTGTTTATTCTATTTTATATATTTTTTTACTTTTCGTAACAGCTATTTTCATTGGAGTATGACAGGTGAGGCTCCGCCTCCCCTGACCACATGTCTCTGCTGGGTGGCAACTTTTCGAGTTTCCATCTGGGGTTACGGCTTTTCCTGGTTTTCTTAGGATCGTCCCCTTGTTCAATGAGGGTTGAGTGAGATTGCTACTGTGCTGGGAAATCTGAAAGTCCTCCGAGGACATGAAGTCCCTTTTTTGTCAGTTGTGTGATAATGCACCACTCACGACAATGCACGTGGATGTTGTTCTTGCGTCTTTCGCGATAGCGAGAATTATTCTTCCCGTAATATGTGCCGATTATTTGTGCCTCAGCGGTGGCAACCCCCAATCTCATCGCCGTCTTGGTTTCACACGCACGCTGCCGCAATAGGCCACGCCCTTTCCTACTATCGTTTTGATTTTAATAAATGATTAAAGCTGGTAGTTATTTATACACAAGGTAATGATTTTTGGAAAATGGGCTCCTGTAAAACATAAATGTGTTCTTCCGTTTTCAGTCAAAAGAAATGCTCACGCATAAAAACACACTGGTTTTTTAGCGTTACATTCGTTGTTAAAAATGAGAACGGATTTGTTTGGTAGAAAATTAGTTTAAAGTGCTTAGCCGAATTGGGGGATAAACGCTTCAGAATCTCCCGTAATGCAATTACAAACCGAGGAATCTGAAATAAATAAAACTATAAAAGAATGTTTAACCACACAGCTCTTGATTTTATTGAGCGATTTATGAGCAGCTGTCCGAGCGGCCGTGACCGTCCCTCTCCTGCGCTTGCTCTCCGTCTCTCGGCAGACGTTGCAGTGGGGGCACCGCAGGAGGAGGAGTTTGGGGCGGTGTACATCTACCATGGCAGCCAGAACGGCATCACTCACAAACATTCACAGGTGTGTGTACTCCCACACCACTCACACACAGGTGTGTGTACTCCCACACCACTCACACTCACTCGCAGATGTGTGTACTCCCACACCACTCACACTCACAGGTGTGTGTACTCCCACACCACTCACACTCACTCGCAGATGTGTGTACTCCCACACCACTCACACTCACTCGCAGATGTGTGTACTCCCACACCACTCACACTCACAGGTGTGTGTACTCCCACACCACTCACACTCACTCGCAGATGTGTGTACTCCCACACCACTCACACTCACTCGCAGATGTGTGTACTCCCACAACACTCACACACACTCACAGGTGAGTGTACTCCCACACCACTCACACTCACTCACAGGTGAGTGTACTCCCACACCACTCACACTCACTCACAGGTGTGTGTACTCCCACACCACTCACACTCACTCACAGGTGTGTGTACTCCCACACCACTCACACTCACTCACAGGTGTGTGTACTCCCACACCACTCACACTCACTCACAGGTGTGTGTACTCCCACACCACTCACACTCACTCACAGGTGTGTGTACTCCCACACCACTTATACACATTCACAGGTGTGTGTACTCCCACACCACTCACACTCACAGGTGTGTGTACTCCCACACCACTCACACACACTCACAGGTGTCATGGTGGTTGTTTGAACATACTTCACCACGCTGGTCAGTGTGGATTGGTGAAGGGGGGTCCAAGGACCGGTTAGATATCCCTGATGTTAGGTGAGACCGGTGAACCGAACCCAGGTCGCGAGATTCGTGGTGCAGCTTGCAAACCACTGTGCCATCGCTGTGCCCTGCAGTCGTATACCTCTGTTCGGCTTATTGTGAACAGGGGGTAGACGATATTGCTTCTTGTCGACCGCGTGAAAACCTCAGTACGAGGGATCGGCGCATGTCAAGAAGTTAAAGCGGTGAGCGAAATACGTAGTGCAGACCACGTGAATGATGATGCCAGCGTCTGCCAAATTTCCCTCTGGCGGGCCCTTTCCACTCGCCCATTGCGTATGATGAAGAACTCGCCAAGTGTCACCGTGAGCTCTGGTCTGGACAGAGATCGTGGCCTCTGTTAAAATCTTCAGTTTTGTTTGCCGACTGCGCAACTGTATTTCAAGTCAGCCCGGTGTTGGATGCGTGAATTCGACCGTTCCCCGGAAGTCTGTTTTCCCTTTCATAGGCGATGACTAACTATGGAAGAAGGCGATCCCCCAAGATGTGTGAGCTCCGTGCCAAAGTAAACTGCCTTTTCACCAGGTTTTGCAGCGAGCGTCTGCTGCTACTGTCTGCTCGTTACCTAGGATGAACCTGGAGCGATTGGTGCCAAGTCCGCTATTAGCGTTCATTTTCACTCTGCTCTAACCCGCGCCCACGTCACCCTGAATGCGCCCAAACTCATCAGATCGCAAAAGCTCAGCAGGTTGGAGCATGGCTGACACCGGAGGAGGGAGTTGGTCTGCGAATGCCAAGTTTTATAGCCTTGGGCTGTGAGCTAGCCAGGAGGTGGCAGTACAGAAGTTAATTCAAAATGTCTCTTTACGGAGCTATGAGTGTTTGACTATATGTATGGATTTTCTTGGGGTGCTCACAGATTTCTTCCAAATGAAGCCAGATGCTCATTCATGGGATTTTTCAAACATACTAATGACAGGGCCCTTCTGAAAAAGTCTTGCTACCGTGAGGTTATTCTAGGTAAATAATAAAAATAACAATAATTATTATCACCATCCATTGCGCTTGCTCTGCGATCGCATAGAAACTGCGAGACGTTGGTAAACAAAAACTATCCACATCGTTACCCACAAGTTCTGTGGTCATTGTTGCCCGATGGCCCAGCCTCCCATACGCCGCAGCCTCTCCACATGTGACACCTGATTAATTCCAGACGGTGGCCTCGCGCCAAGCAGGGGGTCGTTTCTCATCCCCACTCGCCTATGTTTTCTCGTGTCTCGAAACAAAAGAATATTAGCTGTATAAATACAATAAGCATTGCTCGGGAATCTGGTCCTGTGCTGAATCCAACCTTAAATCACAGAATTGTCTCCTGCCCTCTCGGACCACATGCAGTGCGCCGCTAAGTTATTTTGCAGTGACAGGTTCCCCTCGCTCCACACACAACAAAGATTCCCCATATTGCCTTGAACAGACTGCTAGGGTGAGTGGTGTTAGTGAGCAGCAACTATGAAGGCCAACATGGTACACCAAGGAGGTGGGTGGCCAGGACCATGCCTAAACGCCTTTGCCTGCCCAGTGGTGATGTTTTTACGCATCGGATTTGATCATCATTTGAGGCTGAGTCGACCTAGGGGAGGCCCAGGACCAGTTAAGAGAATTGTCACTGGTGTTGGCCATCAGCGGGAATCGAACTCAGGTTGACAGGTTCGTAGGGCAGTACACGACTGCTCGTAGCACTCACTCACACTCATAAGAAGAAAGGAATCCCCCTGTGTATATTTATAGATTTCCTGAAACAAGTGCTGTTAGCAAGCACCCATTCAGCCTGGCACTTCACACACGGGGGGGTGGTGCAGTCAGGACCATGCCTATCTGACATTGTTTCCCCTGGTGCTGCACCAGTTACTTACTCATTTAGGGTGGATTTGACCATAGTGAGGACCAGGACGGATTAAGACGTCACCGATATAATTTATGGCCAGCAATTGAATGCACATTTTCCAGGATGGTAGTGCAGTGCTTAGAATCGCTGTGCAAATGCACTTCGCGCGCATATATATCAGGCGCCTTCAAAGGTGCTCACTAACAGCATTCACAATAACAGTCTGTTAAATATGGGGAAACCTGTCACTGCAGAATAACTTAGCGGCTCGCTGCATGTGGTCCAACCGTACGGAGCATGGTTTAACACGTAGCACAGTTGACTACGTACGGTACGAAAGTAGTTCTGCATACATACATAAGATATACACACATTTGCGTAAACACGTGTCAGCATTCACACGTGCGTGTGAACTGTCGCTCGTAGTCGTCACAGTGGAGGGAGAAGTGTGGTTGTGGGGATCGCTGAGGCGAACTCCCCATGACGGCCGTTCGCTTGCGCTCACTGCCTGGCACGGAACTCCCCTTCGGGAAGCGACGCACTTCCTCTCGTGTCACGCAATAGCGTTGCGTGTGCGCTTGATGATGTCACCTTCCGCTACTTGAAAACAACTACAGTATCATCACGCAGCACAGTGTGTGTGTGCAACCAGGGGCTCCAGCTCTGGACATCTGTGAAAAAATAACTTCATAGCTCATCGGATTCCTCCAGGATAAATGTAGATTATTATTTTGAGGGATTTCCACGGTGCCTGGAAGAGGGCGGAAAACGCCAGCACAGTGTGGTGACAACATTATATTTGGTCACGATGGCATCTCGATGATTTGTTATTAACCTGTTGTTTGACATACACATTTATTGAAAGAGCAACTATATCCACGTCAATTTCTCAACTACCTCGTCTATTAAAATAAGTTGTATTTTGTTTTACCAAACAATATCTTCTCATCCCTCTTCATTTTATTAGCGTTTCTCGAGCGGTCGATTCTGAATGCATCTATTTTTATTAATGCTACTGAATTTAGACATACAAAAATAATACACTTGATAAATCCGGTCTCACGTTTATTAAATATTAAATCATGAATATTTGGGTAGTTGGATGAGGTTTGTTGTAGAGCCATGTGTTGGAAACGCACAGGCCAGGCGGTGTCAAAGCTGCCTGTGGAACGTCATGATTAATATTGTTTAAAGGCCCTTTTTAAAATTCGTAAATTTCTCATGTTACGATTATATAAGTCTGCTCAGCAAATTCCACTTCAGCACACAGTGTCCCGTTAAACACACTGTGAGGCCAACGTGCATTACTGAAAAGAATTTGTTCAAGAAAAAAATCCACAGATGCTCCACGAGTCTCCCGCATTGGCAGTGTCCACCGCTTTGAATGGAAAAGATGCTCAAGTTAATTTCAGCACCGTAATTTTCTTGATGGCTCAATTGGTTTGCCTTTTTATTTTTACACGGCAGCATTCCGCTTGCCCTCCTCCGCATGACGTCCACTTGAGAATGGATGGAGGCCACGGGGGATCCAACGCAGTCCCCCCCCAACCCCCGCCCCACTGCGTAGAACGGCCTGAGGTCCGGGGTAAAACGTTCTGGATCGCGTGTCCGGCATCACGGAATGTGCCACGGTTTTTGGAGGGAGGCGGAATCCGCGATTGGAATTCCCACAGCCGGCGGATTTTTGCCGTCTGTCCGCACGTGGGTCCCAGATGCTCCTGTGCCACGAGACCGAAACACCACGAGCCAGCATCGTGAGAATGGGGGCCGGGGGGACGGAAGATTATTCCACTCTGGTATTAAAAAAACAGTCCATGTTACTCCTTAAAGATTCTAACGGCTGAAAATAAAAGTTCGGTGGATTTAAATTAGTGTGTCAGAGTGAGATCAGTCGAATGTCATGCTCATTTATTGCAGCTGATAAAGAGAGTCTGTTACATTTATACATTGTTCAATGGTGTCAGGGTGATGGGTAGACCACAGTCCGCTAGTTTGTCACTGCCGGTGGGTTTGTGTAAGGCAGCGTGCTGGAGGCCGGCAAGGGTCCTGCTGCGTCATGGTCACCATTACTCATCAGTCGTGACGTTGATGCTTCGAGTTGAACTCTGTTTTGTGTGAAGAAGAGAGCCTTGCTGGTGCAGCCCCAGCTGTCTTAATGTACATGACCGTGCAGTTGTGTCCTCCTTCATCTACCCCGTGGCTTTATGCTCTTGTCCATGAAATTCTCAGCAATGCCCTCTCTAAGTGCACACCCATCCTTACTTCAAAGAGCACCACAGCCGACCGGATCGCAGTATATGATGTAGCCTTTTGTTCACACGACACAGCACAATGCGGATGTACATCGTGGCCTCGAAATGTGACCACATTTCCAGACGCCGTACAGAGACAGTGGGTGTCATTATTTTATAGAGAGAGGCTGTCAGTCATCGCCATAGGTAGAGGGGAAGGTCCTGAGCCTGGACTCGGGCAGGGACAGGGAGCCGACAGCACGGATGACTGGGGGAAGGAGAGAATTCCAAACGATGGAGGCAGTCCAGGAGAATTATTGACCTTCCACTGAGCGAGCTTTGGCTGTGGGCTTATGGGCACAGCTGTGCTCATCTCTCAATTCAATGTATCGGTTGTTGGCTGTGGATAATCCTTACTAATTGGCTGTGTGCTAAACAACAATGGGAAACATTCACTTCCATTACTCCCTGAACACAACGACACCATTTCTTGTCGGTATTATTTATACATGCCAATATTGATCAAATTGTAACCATATCCTTAGTTCTTTCGGTAAAGTCACGTTGAAGGGAATCAATAAAATAATAAAATATATATAAAACAATAAAAATTCTCACGACGTTTCGACACGACGTTTCGACACAAACGGTCGTTTGTGTTATGGTCGAAAAGTTGTGAGAATTTTTATTGTTTTATATATATTTTATTATTTTATTGTTTCCCTTCAACGTGACTTTACCGAAAGAACTAAGAATATGAATTACTGCAGTCACGAAAGCTTTAAATCAAAATTGGAACCAATTAAGCTCCTCACCAGTAGCTTGAGACTTTTCGTTGTGAGCTTCATCAGGTCGTGACATCATGAAAAGTCTCAAGCCCCTGGTGAGCTGGAGCTTTATCGGTCAGAATCTGATCAACACATCGGCACGTATAAATAATATTGTAAACGTGACAATCTTGTCGGTTTAACGTCAATAATATTGGCATAAAACCACCACGTGGCCTAACTGAAACTCAGATACGGATTAGGGACTCCCCGGTAGATTGTAACTTCGGCCAATTTGTCTCTTGTGCAAACTCGACCCTTGAAGAGGTGCACGCTCTGTCGGGTGGGCGGGGAGTGCGAGTGAGCTGCGCGCTCGCCAGAGCTGTCTCTTTGTGAAGGCGACATGGCACCGCTAATCACGATCGACGCCTGCTCGCGGTGGCGCCGGTGATAAATATGCGGGACTTGGACATGACGGGGGCCACACGTGTCAATCGAGGTGTTGGCTTTCGGTAGGCGGTGTAGCTGATGTCGTTCTTGCTGTTACAGTTGCTATTTGGTTGCAGCCGCAGGGGAACTCAGTCCCACGGTGAATCCGCGCTTTTTTGGCAACGGAGTCAGCCGGCCCTATCGCATTACAATTCAAATAGAGACCTCGTTCACAGCCAGATGACGAAGCTAATTGCTCTCCCTTCCTTTATTGTATTAGTTAATGGACACATAGACTTAATAATTGAAATTTCATAATTTGAATTGGCAATAATGTTCCAAATCTATGAGAGAAATCGACCATTATGGCTGTAATGTTCTCATGAAACTAGATAATGGTCTTAGTTGCCATTTCATCTGCACAGCGATTTTACTTAATTTTTAATACCTTTTTGATGTGTTTTAAAATATTGATGCTGCTGTTTACATTGTTGTTGTTAACTTGCACAAGTTGAGAGAGAGGGACACGGGAACAAGGAATGTCACTGCCATGTACCTCATGTATGCATGGGTATGTGATCAATAAAGCTGGCTTGACTTCACTTGGAAGCCGTTGCCAACGATTGGCTGCCACCAGGTTTAAGGGGAACTTTGTTTGCCAATGCATTGCAGCTGTGTGTTTCCAGTGACGATTTTAACCTCACTATTTGTTCTCAGATTAGTTTTGTTTAAACCAAAAATGCATTTCCCCATATTACGCAAACAAGTTGTGAAAAAACAAAGACGTAAAAAATCTAGTTCAGAAGGTGGAAAATTTTAGAAAAGAATGATGATGTGGATGTTGCCAATGTAAATAATGAAATAACTATCATTGTGAAAAGACCAGTGAAAGTGGGGGACAAGGTAGAATAACAATCGCATCAGAAACGTGGATCAATCACAATGAAGCAAAAGATGGAACAGGAAGCAAAGAAGTGTGGAGAGGTGCATGTTTGGAATTGTGGAAAGAGGAACACATGGATCAGGGACAATGCAAATTAGAAACATAATTTACATCAGACAAGTAAGTTGGTTTGTTAGGAGTGATGATGACAGATGGGCGAGACTGGTGATGGAATTACAGCCAAATGTGGGAATGCACTCGAGAGAATGACTGCCATGGAGATGGAGGGGTAAGCTTACATGCAAGAATGAGATGGATTGTGACATTGCAAGACTGTGAGGGATTCTTTTTGGCACGGGGAGGCTGTCATCCAGCAATGGATAGATCACGGCTGACAAAGATGATAAAAAAGTGGTTCCTGAAATGCGTTCCTTGAATGTAACAAAATGTGATGTTGTTTTTTCTTGCACATCATTATGTTATCTGTGTCTGTTTTCTCTTCGAAGCTCGCACTGCGTTTGTTTTATGGGGAAGTACTTTAGAGTAAACACTGGGGCCAGATGTGCCTGTGCTAAGCGTAGCTTCGTGTGTTCGCATGTGTGTCTAACTCCATGGGGAGTGGTAGTATAGCAGTCAGCGTGCTACGCTACGAAACCCGGCGACCCGAGTTTGATTCCCGCTCAGGGCCAACACTAGTGGCGATTACAGAACGAGTCCACGGCCTCCCCTAGGTCAACTCAGACTAAAATGAGTACCTGCTGCTGCTGCGTGTAAACATCGCCACTAGAGAGACAATGGCGGCCAGGCGTGGTTCTGGCCACCCACCTCGTTTGCCATGCCGGTCTTCATAAGTGCGAGCTAACACCACTTGCCCCAACAATCTGTTCAGGCTATATGGGACATATGTGTCTTTGTGTAACTCTGGGTCTGCATATGTGTGTGTGCAATTATGTGTGTGTGCATAACTGTGTGTGTGTGTCTGTTTCTTTATAGAGGATTTTTGGGAAGAGTATCGAGTCTGGGATTAGCATGTTTGGCCAGTCCATCTCGGGTCAAGTGGACTTGGATGGGAATGGCTACCCAGGTAAGCAGCTCTATCTCTGTCTCTCTCTCTCTCCTCCTCGAACCCACAGATGCGGAGTCGCGTGCAGACCAAGAAACTGAGCGAACCTCGCGTATTGAGACAGACATTCCTAAGACTCAGCCTTGGGCCACGTTAAATAACTACAGAAAATACAAATAAATAGAACTAGAGAGAGTGTATGCGCACGCGGCGCGATGGAACAATAAAACACGATATGACATCACAGCGGCAGGGTTTAGCTGGACAACGCTGAGGGGCATGCGGTGGCGCAAAAACACGACGAACCAGGCCCTGGGCTGAGCAGGTGGCTTACACAAAATCCAGACGCCCTCCGCTCCACCTGGAACAATAGTCGGTTAGCTATACGCATTAGTTAGCCCTACGCACGGTCCTGTGAATCTCCGACGTGTTTGTTTTAGAACCGCCGATTCGGCCCTCTGCCCTCTTGACATGTTCCGCAAAGTCTCCTGGGGGAATATTTTCAAGGTCGCGCAACGGACAATATTGGGGATCGAGTCGTGGGAGCTGTCGGGAGTAAATCGTGGGAGCCTGTGGCCCGAGCAGGGGTCGCTTGACCTGAGCATTAGTAGACGGCACTCCAAGGCAGGCGAGCTAAGGCGTCGCGACGGTGACGTGTGTATTGACAGCGCCAGTAAGTCTGTTGTACCCCAAAACAAAACCAATGGCTTAAGGCAGTTGTCTCTCGGCCTCATTACACCGTGGCTTTAATGCAGCCGCATAGCGTGGGAGACGGGGGGCTATAGGTGTCTGACCTCCAACCCCCTCGCCTCACATTTCATAATTTGTTCCACTTTCCTCTATCTTGTGCCAATATGCTCAAGTAGTGCAACATCTTTCTGGCACCCATCTCTTGTGATGTCGCCGTCAAGCCGTTCTTTCTCAAGTCTTCCTCTCTTTCGGGTTCCTTCCATTTTTCAAACAACACACTTTAAATGTTCCTGTATTCCATCCTACATATGTGTCCAAGTAGTGCCAGTTTCCTTCTCAATACTGCCCACATCATCGGGTCTTCTTCGATTTGCAACCATTTTCTTTCTTTTAGATTGGTCATTCTTATAGTTAAGTCAAAAAATATAGTACAACCTTTCGCAGCAGTGTAAGTTTTTATTTAGCAAGAAGCAGGGGACTGGACAAACTCCAGTTGTACAAAACGTACGTGATCGGCGTCACAGCTGATCCCTCAAAAACACACGAGGCGACAGGCAGAGCAGATCGCATCGTTCCTCATTCTGTTAACTTTCGTCTGAGTTGGTTTAATATTGACTCTTGTCATGCGCCCCCTGAATTCTTCTATGCAGCGACTTTTAACGAGGTTACGATCACTCGTCTGGTTCGTAAGCAGGATGCTATTCACTGTGGTCATGACTGCAAGATTCACACAGACAATGTCACCCCGTGTGCCACTGTAAATTATGATAAACATTAGCCATTGGTTAATGGCTAATTATGAAGCATTTAAAGTTGAGCAATTTTGTAAAATATTAACAGTTCACGGAATTACCTATTCATGTTTCTTATTAATGCAAAACTGTCCACGGTAATTCACACTTAAGTGCTTAATGATGGCAGCGGCACTGCTTAAACAGCCTTAATGATGCATAATGACTCCCACGCATGGCACTGTATTCAGCTGCATTCATGAACCTATTAACTTGTCTTCTATCGGCTGGCATAAATAACCGGACTACTCACAAGATGAGATTGGGCTGGGAAAAAAATTACACTCCAGTTTGAATTTGCGCGATAAACAAATCACATTAAATGTTTTCTCATCGGGCCCAGCGCCAGCTCCTCTTGAAGGGGGGCGGGGGTGGGCAGTCGATCTGGTGTGTGGGGGGCCACCATAATAACAGCGATGATAGCGCATAGCAGTGAACTTGGGTGGTGCTACGGGGACATTTGGTGGTGCAGGGACCATGACAGCAGGAAAGTGCCGGCCCTGTTTCTCATAAATTATACTGCATAAGTCAAAGTTTGATTCGTGTGACTAGGTGAGAACCCAAGATACCAGTGGAGTCTTGTTTTGGAGTACATGTAAACCCTTTTGTAAATCCACTGCTGGATGAGGGCCCCTCGTGCTCTGGCATTGTTGGACCATACTACTTCACCACGCTGGTCAGTGCGGATTGGTGTAGATGGCGAGAATATACATTGGAGCATGGAAGTACAGTACAATGGTTTTTCTGCACTGCCCTCTGCTACTCCACGTGTAGCTCCTCAGCCTATAACACCCTTTTATGCATGGCGGTCATACATTTAAGCACTATTCAGACTGCTTGCCTTCTGAAAACAAGAAATCAGGCATATTCCAGGGATTTTTTTTATCAATAAAAAAACTGATATTCCACAATAGTCATTGACTGCAAAAAGAAAACAGGTCCCACTTGAGAGTCACGCATGTACCTTGAACGCCTCTCCCACCGTACATAGTCAACCGTGCTAATCGGAGGTGTGGGAATTAATCGAAGTGACTCACAGTTGAATTTGAGCAGCGGTAGTGTCCTGCAGCGAGAGCCTTGGGATGTTTATCATTCCTGACCGGCCGCTAGGCTCTTAATGCAGTGCCCAAACCGAGAGCTTCGTGTGCGTCCCTGCAGTGCAGTGTCCATATGTGCCCAAACCCCAAAGGGCAGGGGCCACAGTTGAGGGGTCGGAAAGTAAATTGAGTGAGGCATTAGCGCCGAGCGTCTGGCGATTCCTGGGTTTTATTAGACGAGCTAGCGCCCGTTACACTTTTATTGCTGCGCACGTCGTGCCGAGAAAGGACGCAGCCTCGTAAACTGGCTCTGTGCATCACTTGGCCCACTGAGACGCTTGCGGATCACAAAGATGTGGCACCAAAGCAAAAAGACGGTCAAGAGGGTTAATCGGCTGTAGAATACCTTTTAGGAAAATGTGCCGCCAAACTTAAACACTTAGGGCCAGATTCCTATCTTGACAAAGTCACGAACATGTACGGCCCGCTTGTCAATCCAATGCTGGATGAGGGCCTCCCCATGCCTGTGGGTAGTAAGAGATATTTGACCAGACAGTACTCTTCCACTCTTGTCAGTGCAGGTTGGTGAAGTTAGAGGGAGTAAAAAAAACGATGGATTTTTGCTGCGCCACCCTCTGTTGGCCGTAATGCCGATTACACTTGATTGTTTAGACATGGTGGTCACCCATCTTAGCACAGTCCCGGCTAAAGACCCACTTGGCTTCTGAGATTTGATGATACCGGTCACATTTCGGGTGATTTGGTTATACCCTGACAATTGCATTGGCAACACAATAATGTTTTTTACCCAGGAAAAGCCTCATTTTCAGGAGGATCCTGCGATTGGTCAATCCCATTAGCATGTGGGAAGAAAGCGGAGACCCTGCAGAAAACCCATGCACACGAGGAGATAACAATTATAGCTCCCCACAGGTAGAAAGTTAAGAATCCACTGATATACCGTTATCCCCGAGCACCTAGCAGCCAGCCCCAAGCCTGCAGCATCAGCCTTACACTGGCGGTCGTCAATGCCAGAATTGACCAGGCTCGAGCCTGCTTGGTTTCTGAGATCTGGCACAATCTGGACCATTTGTGACGATTTGGTTGTAAGAATTCGTCCCATTGTAGATGACAGAATAATTGTTACAGTGTGTAAGAAAAATGGGTGGGAAGGAAGATTCCTGATCAAGTGACAGTTGAACTCTTTACCGTGTGCGCACTGACGCAGACACAAGCACACAGCAGGTCGGCCACCAGTGTCAGTGAGAGCTTGTTTTTTGGGCGGCTGCAGATCTTAAAATGAGATATTTCTGCAGGTGCTTTTGTAGAGGGAAATAAGTTACTGTGGCTGTTTTTTATTCATGTACTGTCCCATTGTTACCATCACAAGAACGAGCACTGCTCTGTTATTGTGTTGTGTACTCGTTTCACGAATTGGAGAAGTCACAAACGCACTGGCGAACTTGACGGGCTACGTGGTGGGTATCAATTTCAATCAATCCATCTTTATTTTGCGTGACGCTATGGTCCTCAATAAATTAGGCATCGGTGCATATTACAGCAGAACGGCAATGATACAGGGGCATAGAGCAACAAGAATTAAATCTCGACCTCGGCAGCTAACACCGCATCAGAGACCTGTGCATAAAATCCAGTGTTGCACTGTACTTCTATACTCCCACATTTGTTCTTCATGTCTTCCCCAACCCGAACTAACCAGTGTGATGAAGCATGGTCGAATAACCCCCGTGACCCACATGGCATGGGGAGACTCTCATCCAGCAGTGGATTGACACTGGGCAGTGCATACAAGCATACAACATGTATTTGTGTATACCAATGCAGAACTGTGCTGTATAACTAATCGTTGAAAAGTTATTAACGACCTTCCTGGTATGCAGGAGGTCGTGGGTTCGATCCTGACCCTGATGACTTTGGGTCCTTCGGTTTTTCCCTCCAAATTTCGAAACATGCGTTTAAGATTATTTGGTTGCATTAAATGTCCACGCGATGAGCCACTTTGTTGAGCTATCATTTGTGGCTAGGTCGCTTCTGACAAAGAGCTATATAGCTCAGTGGGCTTTACCTGGTAACATGAAAAAAAATAGTTTTAGTTTAATGATCATGGCATGAACAGCGTGGCGCTTCATCCCATTGCTCAGCAGCTGCCGCTAAAGATGCTGTCGCCTCTGGTTTCTTGCAGACGTCGTCATTGGGGCCTTCACGTCGGACGTGGCGGTGCTCTTCAGGTGAGATGGCGCCGCGACCCAACGCTGGCTGCTCTACATTACCACGTGATGACAAGCCACTTCATTGAGCTGTCATTTGTGGCCAAGTTGCTTCTTAAAAAGAGCTATATAGCTCAGTGGGCCTTGCCCCGCTAAAATAAAGAATAGTTTAGTTTTATGTGTATTTTTTTTGTGATTTGCTTACCTTTCCTATACTTTGCCCTCCTATCGTGTTTTTGTATGTTTGTTGTTGTAACGTACTGAGCCGCTCCTACTGGACATCTGTGAAAGAGCTTTATAGCTAATCTGATTCCTCCGGTATAAATCAATATTCCGATTCTGAAATGTGAAGTGCGTGACGCCGTCTCGGAGAGCACTGAGTGGCGAGCGATCGAGCGCCTACGCACGTGGTGTCCCGCAGGACGCGACCGGTGATCACGGTGGAGGCGTCGGTGGTGCTGCCGCGTTCCGTGAACATCACAGCGCCGCTGTGTGTGGACGGTGGACAGCCGACGCTCTGCCTCAACGTGAGCGTGTGCCTGCGCTTCCGCGGGCGTGCGGTCCCGGGCAAGATCGGTGAGGGCCTACTGCTCGCACGCGCGCACACGTGCGCGCGTGCGCACGTCTGTATGGGCGTGTTCATGCGTGTCTAGAGAGTGGTAGTATAGCAGTCCCGCTCACGGCCAACACCAGTGATGATTGTCTGAACCGGTCCTGGGCCTCCCCTAGGTCGACTCAGCTTCAAATGAGTACCTGGTACGATGTGTAAACATCAGCTCACGGGAGACAAAGTTGTATTGGCATAATGTTTGTCACACCAACCCCGAATACGCCATGCCGGCTTTCGTAGGTACTTTCTTACGGAACTGTCCCAACAGGCTGTATGTCGATACAGGGGGTGCGTGCGTGCTTGCGCACATTTAAATCTTGCTCTCTGACTTCAGAGCTCTTCTACAACCTGACGGCGGACGTGGCCAAGAAGGCCGGAGGTTCACGGATCATCCTGGGTCCGTACGCCGACGGCATCACGCAGGTGTCGGGCAAGGCCGACCTCGCATACGACAAGCAGCTCTGCCGCACGCAGCTTGCTTACATCAAGGTGAGGCCTGGGGCAGCACTAGACCACCACCACTGTGAGCCTGGGTTCGAATCAATGTCTCAAACGACGAGTCCCAGTGACCGGGGGGCAGTGGTGGAGGTGAAGCATCGTTTGAGTTCCACCCTCGAGTTCCCATTTCGCCAAGGGTAGCCACCTCTAACGTAAAACAGAACACGGACATATCATGGGAATAAACATATCTCGCAATTCTGGAATATAGAACTACACGTGTAAATACCCTGTCTTGAGTCGTGCAGTATTATGTACCTCACAAAACTGGGGCATTTAATGTCCTAGTTTATATTACCGAGCGCGTCTCCAGCTACCTCAGTCGCCAGCATCTGGAGACTTGGATTCTCAAAGCCACGTCTCTCGCAGCCTCGCTGTGAAACCTCGCAGGGTGAATTCATGGTGGGGTTGATTTAAAGGGAGGGGAGGTGGTTTTTTTCCTTCTGTGTGAAAAATTGGGATAAACATTCCATCCGTCGGGTTATTTATTTGATCCATGAAGCAAGGGGGATGGGTCTGCGAGAGTCTCCACTTGCACACCATGGCCGGGACAATCAACGACAACCTTGACTCCGCTTTCCCTAAATAAGCTGACAATTAGGTGAATTGGTACATGAAAATTGTAATTGAAGCAATGCTTGTAAAATGTTGATATGGCTTCTTTGGCATACTGCGTAGTACTGTCCGCAGACTTTACTATCCAGGAAAGCCTCACAGGAAAGTCTCAAGACACCACCTGAAGCGTACACACACAGATTACAATGTTCAGTCTCAAGTCTCTTGTTCAGGAGGGCCCTACTAAGTTTTCACAGTAGATGGAAATGTTACTGTCTGTGTAATCCCAAATGAGTAATTTGTTCACAGTATTTCAGCATTGGGATATTTGGCCAATACTACTTACATTGTGTGTTTGTTTATCTATATGTTGAAACCCGGAGAAAATCCATGAAGAACAGGGAGATAAACATACAAACTTCACGCAGAAAGATGTCCAAGTCGGGAATTGAACCGGACCCTTCTTGCTGTGAGGCAGCAGTGATATAACTGGACTACCCTGCCGCCCAGTGTTAAAATAAAAACTGAGTGGCAATAAACACAAATGTACAATAAGGTGCTTTTATCTTCTGTTTTAAATTATAACAGTGGTGTAAATTGTACTTTACTATGGCAGGGGTGAGTCAATCTATTGAACAATGATGGTTGACCTTTCACAAAACCACAAATTTAATCCACCCTCATTCAATCACTCGTCAGTGATTCGGAAATGGTTAATAATAATTTCACTTTTTATTTCTCCCAATTCTATTTTTTGGAAGAAAAAAAATATTCCACTGTCGCAGCAACGGTTTAAAAATAAATAACAACATATATTTTAAACGTTTACAACAACTTTATTGGGTCGTAGCCTTGCATGGATCTTTTTTTCGTGTCGGCAGTTTTGTCCTGCGAGGACTCGGTCTGCGGCGCGCGCCAGCGTCTGTCTGTCCGTCCGTCCGTTCGTCGTTTGCGCAGCAAGCACCCCCAGCAACCGTGGCCTCGCGCGGGGGCTCCAGCGTCACTCAGACGGCCCGGGGATATTTTCTCTCTCTCTCCGCTGCACTCGTGCAAGTGCGGGGATGTAAAACACGTGCTGCCTGATTATTGTTTTAGTAAATTTTCATCTTGTTATTTTGGTGGCCGCCACGGGGCCGCCCGGCCGCCGTACCACTCGAGGGCTTTGTTTGTGAGCCACGCAAAGTCACCGCGATGATTATTCTGCTTTGGTTGATGGTAAAGAAGATATAAACTAAACTATTTTTAATTTTACCGGTAAGGCCCACTGAGCTATATAGCTATTTTTTTCAGAAGGGACCTGGCCACAAATGATAGCTCAACGAAGTGGCTTATCATGTGGAAATTTCTAGCATCCAAATACTCTAAACGCGCATTTCTAAATGTGGAGGGAAAAACCGGAGGACCCGGAGAAAAATCCACACGACCATGGGGAGAGAGACACGCAAACTCCAAATATACAGGCGTCAGGGTCGGGATCGAATCCACTACCTCCTGAATACCAGGCGAGGTAGTCAACATCTCGCCACAGTGGCACCCCAGTTTGGAAATAGTTCGAAGTCACTTGGAAAGTTTCCATATTTGGTATTCATCAAGGGTGACGTATCCTATAAAATAGTGGACTCCAAAACATATTTATAGCACAGTTATTAAATATTTAAGAAAAAACATCCCAGGAGGGCGCTCTCTTTTCCCATTGATTAATTCTGTCGAGCTCCCCACGTCCACACCTCCAAATCACTTTTCCGATGTCTACACAATGTTCAACAACAAGACATTTGTTTTATTCAGACTTTTGAAATTTGTGTCCATGCCTGATCCAATGTCTGAAAACTGCGACTGCAGTGTGTGGGGTACAGATCCTCCTGGCTGATTAAATGCCCCATTACCACTTTGTTACGGAAATGCAATTTAGAGTAATTACTTAATGACCTAAACATAAACGTTTGACTCGCTCGGAGCGTTCATCCACATGAACTCTTGATTGCACGTTAGTTCTGTGCAGTAAGTGCTCTTTGGATATTGTAATATCATTTAACACAATTCTATATCATCGTGTCATTTACTTCTGCAGGAACACCTCTCTCTGAGTCTCAATGCTCTTTTTCAGGAGAATCCTACACCAGAATGTTTGGCCAATTCCTTTTTAAGACGTTTTTTGACACGTGGTCGGAAACAGGAGTCATCTGAAACAGTGGGTGAATTTATTTCATAGAGAGAAGAGTCAGTCATAGGCAGAGGAGAAGAGGAGGGTCTAGACCCTGGAATTGAACATAGGAAAGGGAGTCGGCAGCACGGGTGGCTGGGGAAAGGGAGTTCCAGACAATCAGAGCAGCACAGGAGAATGAGTGACCTGCCACTGAACGAAGGTTCACTGAGGGCTTCAGAAAAAAAGTCTTGGTTGCTGGAGCAGAGAGTGCATGGAAAGAAATAGAGTGAGATGAGAGGGGAGAGGTAGGAGGGCGTGTGCAGGTGAGTAGGGTGAGATCAGTGGGGAGATGCGGGCGGGGGTGAGTCCATTCTGGATGTTGACAATGGTGAGGTGCGACCTTAATTCTGGCAGCGTGCGTCTCTGCGCCTAGCACGCCGTGCGGGGTAGCGAGCGAACGCCTCGTCTGTCGGCAGAGCCACGTGCACGGGTGCGCAGTGCGACTCCGCAAACAACTACCGCTGACGCTCGCTCGCCAGATTACAAACAGCTTCTCCTCGACGTGTGGAAGTGTCGACCGCGTTTTATTTTTTAACCATCGTCTGCCTTGACGGACAAATGCAGAAACTTGATATGACGCGTCGGGCGCAGCGTGTGTCCCCGATGGCACGGCGGTGGCGAGATATCATCTGCCTTGCCTGGTATAGAGAAGGTCGTGGGATCGTTCCCGACCCCGCCGCCTGCTGTATATTTCGAGTTTTCATGCTCTCCTTTTGGTCGTGAGCGCCGCGTGCGTGGGTGCCACGTGCGTGGGCGCCACGTGTGTGGGCGCCGCGTGGGCTACGTCTCGGTGTCCGAGTGAGTCGGCCAGAGAACTATAATTCAACTTGGGTTTTTTTAAATCATTATTATTACTGAACGGAGTTATGGAAAACAAAGTTAATTGTTTTTTGTCTCGGTCGAAATTCACAATTGTTTATGCTCCAGTGAAAGCTTTATGAGCCTGTAGTTTTCTTCTTCACATTTTTGTAAATTCTGTGCATTTCTATCATGCGCCTATTACTGTTACGATTTTTTTCTCCAAACGAAGAGTTTTCAATAAAGTATTTATATTTTTCAGCACTGCATGACACATGTATGATGGTAATTATGCTAGCAGTGATTATTATGTCAATGGTAATAGCACTGATATTGATGATGATTATTGTGATGATTATTCTGATGATGATAAGCATAATGAATGTAGAGATCATGATAACAATAGTTATATCATTTATGAAGTAGTTCATAATGGTCATAACGACGATGATTATGATATCACGATGATGATGATGCTGCTGAATCCGCTTGCAACGTGGTAACGTGGCTCGCGGCACTGTGGGTTTTCATTCCGCCAGCGGGACATGAGGGACGTGATCTCGCCGCTGGCGTTTGAGGTGTCCTACTGGCTGGGCAAACACCACGTTGACGACGTGGGCGGCACCAACGGGCGGCCCAGATTCCCCTCGCTGGAGCCCATCCTGCGCTGGAACGACGGGCGTGGCAGCGTCGTGCGCAACAAGGTGCCGCGGGCAGGAGGGACCAAACAGCGACAAAAAACAGTGACTTCACTGAGCCTCGAGACTCTTTGTCAGGAGGGTCCTGCCAAGTTTTTGTAGTTAAGCGCAATGTTGCTTCTCTGTGTAATCCTAATAGTTCAGCGTTGGGATGTTTGGCCGAATCGAGGTCACATTGTATGGGGGTATCTTTAGCTATGGGAGGAAACCGGAGAACCTGGAGGCAACCCATGCAGGACAAGGGGAAAACCTACAAACTGCACATGCTCACACACACCCACATACTTACTCACACTGTCACTCACACTGCAGAAGACAGGGGAAGGGCATTCAAGATTCACGTCGAAAGGCACCCGAGTCAGGCATTGAACCCAGGCAAGAAGTACCCTGCAGGCTTGTCAAGAGACGCGGCATTTTTATTCGCCGTGCCAAGCGATCAATTTCGCGACAACTGCAATACACAGAGGCTGTGGTGATTGAAGCCCAACATGAGGCTTCAGTCCTGTGCAGCGGATTTGTGACGAAGCTGGTGGAGCAAACGCTGTGGGCACACACGAAATTGATTTTGCCAAGAGGAGGGTACTCTGCAAGCCCACTTTTGTGATCCCCGCAATGTAGGACCCTTTCAAAACCATTACTTTACCCTACATTGCGGGGATCACAAAAAAGATCTCCAAAATCTTGAATAAACACAAGATCCAGGTCCGTTTCAACACATTACATAAAATCCGTGATCTGGTTCCGTCTGTAAAAGATGTGAATCCGGACATACAGTACCCTGGTGTCTACAAACTAAGTTGCCTCTGTGGTAGTAGTTACATTGGAGAAACCAAACGCCATGTCTCGGACCGCATTCGTGAACACAAAGCAGACCTTAAACACGGTAGGACCAACACCTCGGCCATGGCAGATCACTGTTATAATTCAGTAGGCTCACATGACATTGACTTCTCCAAGACAGAGGTTCTTTGCAAGCCATCTGGCTACCATGAGAGATTTGTTCATGAGGCTATCCACATATACAAGCACAGAGACAATTTCAACCGAGAAGATGGATTCTATCTTAGCAGTCATTGGAAGGATTTGATAAACCATTTCAGGTCTTAATTGATTGTTCACGCTTACGGTGGCTTTCAGACAGCATACATTAATTTTTCATCTCCCCCCTACTCTTTTCAAAACATAGATGGACTCGTCCTTCTAAAAAAACTGCCAAATCGCTGCCCGTGGCGCTACCGTTTTTTAAAATTAATAAAAAAACACACTGGTTTTTTTTAAAATAAATAAATAAATGCGGCCCGCCGCTTCTTTCAAATGTTTCTTGCCGTTGTTTTTTTTCACACCTGATGATGACCGTTTGTGTTATGGTCGAAACGTCGTGAGAATTGTTTTGTTTTATATATATTATTATTTTATTATTTCCCTTCAACGTGACTTTACCGAAAGAGCTAAGAATACGTTGTGATATTGTTATTATTTGTATTTTATTATTTGTTCTATCTACTTGGCTTTACCGAAAGACCCAAAGAATATGAATTATTGCAGTCACGAAAGCTTTAAGTCAAGATTTAACGCAACACATTCTTAAAAAATAACACCGTGGTCTGAATATATATATAAACGGTTACGTTTCGGGTAATGACTGAAGAAGGGCCATTTCCCAAAACGTCACTTATCTATATTTGTTTTAAGTCACAGTGCTATTGACGAATCAAACGTGCGTGCAATTTTCCATTTCTCAAATATTTCCCGTGTGCACTCTCGCAGACCGTGTTCGAGAGGAATTGCTTCAACGAGGATTGCGCCACTGACATGAAGTTGGAGGCCAAGATGTTCAGCAAAAGGTGAGAGCCGTTGCGACTGTTGGCTTCTCTTTAGTAGCGAATAATGAACCACTCTTCCCCTCTGTGCATAGTGTTCAGTTTACTTATTCCCTGCTGCCTTGGAAAAACGTTATATCTGATGGGAGTGGTTCTCACGTGAACTTTATACGTGGAGGATATGAAAGATGGGTGTGGTTAATGCAATGTTACAAATAAAAAACTTACAACATTTTTATTTTACCAGGTAAGGCCCACTGAGCTATGTAGCTGTTTTTCAGAAGCGACCTGGCCACAAATGATAGCTCAACGAAATGGCTTATCATATGAAAATGTATTGCAGCCAAATACTCTAAACACATTTTTTTAAACGTGGAAGGAAAAACCAGAGGACCTGGAGAAAAATCCAAGCGCCCACGAGGAGAACATGCAAACTCCAAACATATAGGCGTCAGGTTCGGAATTGAACCCACGACCTCCTGTATACCAGGCGAGGTAGTTAACATCTCGCAATAATGGCCCCTAACTTGTCCAGATCTCCCTTTCGCATCACGAGTCAAAGCTCGCGGCTCCCGGCGCTGCTGCTGCTGCTGCTGCTCCTGAGCGGCAGTGAGTGCGCCATCCGCATTAAGCGCAAACTGGTAAAAAAAGTAATTTAACCAACCTATGTAAATGAGTTGTAATTTCCACCATGCCTACGGGAAAATCAGATGAACTCTCTTGAACCCTTCTCGTGCTACGCTTCAACAAAACATGTTTTGCATTGAGCGCATTTATTTCTCTCGACTTAGCGTGGTAAATTAATAAATGAATGCACGGCACGATGCCAATGGCGCGTTCCATCATAAATCTTTACCATTCGTTTGTTTGGTTTAAGAAAAAGCGGTGTTCTCGGTTGTACAAGGCCGGTGACTTTACCGCAGGTTTTCGCCGAGTTCTGTGCCAGCTGGCTCCAAACTCGCCTTTAAGCGCTCCGCGTGAATCCGCGGCTGATTATTTTGCCGTAGCAGCACATTTTTGGGGGTTTTTAGGTTCTATACTGGCAGATTCGAACAAAACTGCCATTTTCTTGGGAACTGCGAGCGTACTTCGCACACTCACCGTTCACCACGAGCGCATGCGGTGATCCGAGACTTTTTTTGCGTGAATGCAGCAGCTTCGGGTTTCGTCAGTAAGTCATTGGGAATGCACGCATGAGTGATGCGTGCGTGCATGGGCGATGCGCTCGTGGGCGATGCGCACGTGGGTGATGCACGCGAGCACGTGAACGCCCCAAGTGGGGTGAGCTGCGACGTGCGCAGGGCGGAGGGCGCGTGCCACTTGTGTCAGGCCTCCGGTGGGGTGGGAGACATCGGCGGGAGGTTGATTGCCACACCTGCGGCGGCTTTGCTAGTGTTCCGTGTTTGCAAACCCACATCGAAGACAATTTGTTTTAGAAGTCACGGTGTTGGCTTATTGTAGTTACTTCGGGGTTTGCGCTATTTATTTTTCCAGTATTTAGTTGGCAAATTTTTAGGGAAACCGCTGCGGCGAAATTAACTTTTTCTGTTGTAGATGTGTCCACTCCACAAACATAGCCGGGTAAACGGCCGGGGCCTGCAGGCCACATCGTTAGGTGCGATGCACATGCTCGCAGTGAGGCCCCACGTGGGTTTTGGGTGTGTTGGTGCACCACCCAGGCAGGCAAGGGAATTCGGCTTCACTAATTCGTGTGCGACACGCCACCCGGTTGTCCATGCGCTGCTGCGGTGGTTCCCAGCCTGTGGTCCGTGCACCACTGGAGCTCCTCGAGGCCATGGGAAGTTAACCACCGGATACAGTGCAGTTCACAATGTTTTATACAAAACACCACGTTTTTACCGCATGGTGGTCTGCAACATTTTCTGAAGGGCTCGGTGTTCCATGCATCAAGAGAGATCGCTGACTTAAGAACACTGAGCACCTTGTGAACATTAATCGCATGTGAGATGGGCTGAGCTGATTTGTGAAGCTGTGTTGTGGGCAGCAGAGGGGCGGTGCAGCATAACATATTGTTGTACTGTACTTCTATGCTCGCATTTCTATGCTCCCCGTCTTCGCCAACTCGTACTGACCATTGTGGTGATGACTGATCAAATAACCATGACCAATACACCGTGGGGAGGTCCCCGTCCAGCAATGTACTGGTAACAGGTTGTAAAATGATCTTTGTAATGGGGTGACTACCTCTAAACTTGCTGCCTGGTCCCACCTGGAACCGTGGGTGGGTTCCCTCGTCGGCGGGAACGGGAGAAAGACGCAGGCGCTGGTGGCAGGGCGATAATGCTGCGCTGGGACTTTCAGTGCCATCCAGACGGAAGAGCTGGTGATCGGGGATGGGCGTACGGTGTCACTGAACGTGACAGTGAGGAACGAGGGTGACGACGCTTACGACGCCACCACCACGCTCTCCTTCCCCAGCTCGCTCTTCTTCGTCAAGGTTTGGGAGCCGGTGAGTGAACCTATCGGAAAGTCAGTTCACCCACCAACTGTTCAGTAAGTCAATCGGTTCACCAATTATTTGCCGAATGAACAATCAAACATTGATCCATTCGTCAAGTCAATCACTCATCTTGACCTCGTGCCGCTAGACCCTCACAGACACGAGTTCATGTTTTACTTGTCAGTGTTTTACTTGTTAGTGTTTTACTTGTCAGTGTTTTCGATCATTCAATCAATAAACCAATGACTCAGCAACTAGGCAATACACTAATCATTCAATCATTCAAACAGTCAATTACCAAATCCTTCAACTAATCAATTACTATTTCAAGCAACTGACCAACTTGTCATGCTTTTAATTTACACATAATTCAATGAAACAACCAATTAATCATTCAGCCACTGTGAAGGAGACCGCCTGTGTCAGCCTGTGTCAGCCTGTGTCAGCCTGTGGCTGCCTGTGTCAGCCTGTGGCCGCCTGTGGCCGCCTGTGGCCGCCTGTGCCAGCCAGTGGCCGCCTGTGTCAGCCTGTGGCCGCTCCTGGTTCATGGAACAAACAAGGACTGGGCCCCAAACACTCGGGGAAAGGACAACTAGAAACACAATTTCCAGAAACCCAGACGAGTAGTATAAACAGTCAGGGGAAGTTAGTGAATTATTGTTCTTAATGAAATATATAATAATCTGCCACGATCTGCGCACATTGTTCAGTATCAGACCCCACCTCCAGTGGCTTGGCACACGCCACTCATCTTGACCTCGTGCCGCTAGACCGTCACAGACACGAGTTCGTGTTTTACTTGTCAGTGTTTTACTTGTTAGTGTTTTACTTGTTAGTGCTTTACTTGTTAGTGTTTTACTTGTTAGTGTTTTACTTGTCAGTGTTTTACTTGTTAGTGTTTTACTTGTCAGTGTTTTACTTGTTAGTGTTTTACTTGTTAGTGTTTTACTTGTTAGTGTTTTACTTGTTAGTGTTTTACTTGTTAGTGTTTTACTTGTTAGTGTTTCACTTGTTAGTGTTTCACTTGTTAGTGTTTTACTTGTCAGTGTTTTACTTGTCAGTGTTTTACTTGTTAGTGTTTTACTTGTCAGTGTTTTACTTGTTAGTGTTTTACTTGTTAGTGTTTTACTTGTCAGTGTTTTACTTGTTAGTGTTTTACTTGTCAGTGTTTTACTTGTTAGTGTTTTACTTGTCAGTGTTTTACTTGTCAGTGTTTTACTTGCCAGTGTTTTACTTGTTAGTGTTTTACTTGTTAGTGTTTTACTTGTTAGTGTTTTACTTGTCAGTGTTTTACTTGTCAGTGTTTTACTTGTCAGTGTTTTACTTGCCAGTGTTTTACTTGTTAGTGTTTTACTTGTTAGTGTTTTACTTGTTAGTGTTTTATTTGTCAGTGTTTTACTTGTCAGTGTTTACTTGTTAGTGTTTTACTTGTTAGTGTTTTACTTAGTTAGTATTTTACTTGTTAGTGTTTTACATGTTAGTGTTTTACTTGTCAGTGTTTTACTTGTTAGTGTTTACTTGTTAGTGTTTTACTTTTTTTGATTTAAAGCTTTCGTGACTGCAGTAATTCATATTCTTAGTTTTTTCGGTAAAGTCACGTTGAAGAGAAACAACAAAATAACAAAATATATATAAAACAATAAAAAAAAAATTCTCACGAGGTTTCGACCATAACTCAAACGGTCATCATCAGGTGTGTCGGTTTGCATAAATTTATTTTTAAAACGGCACATTTATTTATTTATAAAAAACGTTGGCGTCACGCGCAGCGATTGGCAGTTTGCCCAGGACTAGTCCATCTATTTTTTTGAAAAGAGGAGGGGGGAGACGAAATTTTTTATAATGTATGCTGTCTGAAAGCCACTGTAAGCGTGAACAATCAATCAAGAACTGAAATGATTTATCAAATCTTTCCAATGATTGCTAAGATAGAATCCATCTTCTCGGTTGAAATTGTCTCTGTGCTTGTATATGTGGATAGCCTCATGAACGAATCTCTCATGGAAGCCAGATGGCTTACAAAGAACCTCCGTCTTGGAAAAGTCAATGGCATGTGAGCCTACTGAATTAGAACAATGATATATATATTTTGTTATTTTGTTGTTTCTCTTCAACGTGACTTTACCGAAAAAACTAAGAATATATATAGTGTTTTACTTGTTAGTGTTTTACTTGTTAGTGTTTTACTTGTTAGTGTTTTACTTGTTAGTGTTTTACATGTTAGTGTTTTACTTGTCAGTGTTTTACTTGTCAGTGTTTTACTTGTTAGTGTTTTACCTGTTAGTGTTTTACTTGTTAGTGTTTACTTGTTAGTGTTTTACTTGTTAGTGTTTTACTTGTTAGTGTTTTACTTGTTAGTTTACTTGTTTGTGTTTTACTTGTCAGTGTTTTACTTGTTAGTGTTTTACTTGTTAGTGTTTTACTTGTTAGTGTTTTACTTATTAGTGTTTTACTTGTCACTGTTTTACTTGTCAGTGTTTTACTTGTTAGTGTTTTACTTGTTAGTTTACTTGTTAGTGTTTTAGTTGTTAGTGTTTTACTTGTTAGTGTTTTACTTGTTAGTGTTTTACTTGTCACTTTTTTACTTGTTAGTGTTTTACTTGTCAGTGTTTTACTTGTTAGTGTTTTACTTGTCAGTGTTTTACTTGTCAGTGTTTTACTTGCCAGTGTTTTACTTGTTAGTGTTTTACTTGTTAGTGTTTTACTTGTTAGTGTTTTACTTGTCAGTGTTTTACTTGTCAGTGTTTTACTTGTCAGTGTTTTACTTGCCAGTGTTTTACTTGTTAGTGTTTTACTTGTTAGTGTGTTACTTGTTAGTGTTTTATTTGTCAGTGTTTTACTTGTCAGTGTTTACTTGTTAGTGTTTTACTTGTTAGTGTTTTACTTAGTTAGTATTTTACTTGTTAGTGTTTTACATGTTAGTGTTTTACTTGTCAGTGTTTTACTTGTTAGTGTTTACTTGTTAGTGTTTTACTTTTTTTGATTTAAAGCTTTCGTGACTGCAGTAATTCATATTCTTAGTTTTTTCGGTAAAGTCACGTTGAAGAGAAACAACAAAATAACAAAATATATATAAAACAATAAAAAAAAAATTCTCACGAGGTTTCGACCATAACTCAAACGGTCATCATCAGGTGTGTCGGTTTGCATAAATTTATTTTTAAAACGGCACATTTATTTATTTATAAAAAACGTTGGCGTCACGCGCAGCGATTGGCAGTTTGCCCAGGACTAGTCCATCTATTTTTTTGAAAAGAGGAGGGGGGAGACGAAATTTTTTATAATGTATGCTGTCTGAAAGCCACTGTAAGCGTGAACAATCAATCAAGAACTGAAATGATTTATCAAATCTTTCCAATGATTGCTAAGATAGAATCCATCTTCTCGGTTGAAATTGTCTCTGTGCTTGTATATGTGGATAGCCTCATGAACGAATCTCTCATGGAAGCCAGATGGCTTACAAAGAACCTCCGTCTTGGAAAAGTCAATGGCATGTGAGCCTACTGAATTAGAACAATGATATATATATTTTGTTATTTTGTTGTTTCTCTTCAACGTGACTTTACCGAAAAAACTAAGAATATATATAGTGTTTTACTTGTTAGTGTTTTACTTGTTAGTGTTTTACTTGTTAGTGTTTTACTTGTTAGTGTTTTACATGTTAGTGTTTTACTTGTCAGTGTTTTACTTGTCAGTGTTTTACTTGTTAGTGTTTTACCTGTTAGTGTTTTACTTGTTAGTGTTTACTTGTTAGTGTTTTACTTGTTAGTGTTTTACTTGTTAGTGTTTTACTTGTTAGTTTACTTGTTTGTGTTTTACTTGTCAGTGTTTTACTTGTTAGTGTTTTACTTGTTAGTGTTTTACTTGTTAGTGTTTTACTTATTAGTGTTTTACTTGTCACTGTTTTACTTGTCAGTGTTTTACTTGTTAGTGTTTTACTTGTTAGTTTACTTGTTAGTGTTTTAGTTGTTAGTGTTTTACTTGTTAGTGTTTTACTTGTTAGTGTTTTACTTGTCACTTTTTTACTTGTTAGTGTTTTACTTGTTAGTGTTTTACTTGTTAGTGTTTTACTTGTTAGTGTTTTACTTGTTAGTGTTTTACTTGTTAGTGTTTTACTTGTCAGTGTTTTACTTGTTAGTGTTTTACCTGTTAGTGTTTTACTTGTTAGTGTTTTACTTGTTAGTGTTTTACTTGTTAGTGTTTTACTTGTCACTGTTTTACTTGTTAGTGTTTTACTTGTTAGTTTACTTGTTTGTGTTTTGCCTGTTAGTGTTTTACTTGTTAGTGTTTTACTTGTCAGTGTTTTACTTGTTAGTGTTTTACCTGTTAGTGTTTTACTTGTTAGTGTTTTACTTGCCAGTGTTTTACTTGTTAGTGTTTTACCTGTCAGTGTTTTACTTGTCAGTGTTTTACTTGTTAGTGTTTTACTTGTTAGTGTTTTACTTGTCAGTGTTTTACTTGTCAGTGTTTTACTTGTCAGTGTTTTACTTGTTAGTGTTTTACTTGTTAGTGTTTTACTTGTTAGTGTTTTACTTGTCACTGTTTTACTTGTCACTGTTTTACTTTAAATTTCGATGTAAAGCTTTCGTGACTGCAATGATTCATCTTCTTTGGTTCTTTCGGTAAAGTCACGTAGAATGATAATAAAATAATATATTGATAAAATAACACAATAATATTCTCACGACGTTTCGGCCACAACACAAGCGGCCTTCATCAGGTGAAGGGGGCTTTGTGTTCGCGGATGCGGTCCGAGATATGTCTTTTGGTTTCTCCAATGTAGCTACTACCACAGAGGCGCTTTAGTTTGTAAACGCCCGGGTACTGTATGTCTGGAACAGCATCTTTTACAGATGGAACTAAATCACGGATTTTATGTACTGTGTTGAATTGGACCTGGATCTTGTGTTTGTTCAGGATTTTGGAGATCTTTTTAGTGACCCCTGCAATGTAGGGTAAGGTGATGGTTTTGAGTGGCTCCACAAGAGGATCCTTCTTCATGACTGGAGTGATGGCTTTGCGGATTGTGTAGTCGGAGTAGCCATTAGCCCTGAGAGCCTGGTGTACGTGCTTGAGTTCACTGGTAATGTGTTCCTGGTCGGAAATGCATTGGGCTCTATGGTATAGAGTCTTGATGAGGGAGTTCTTCTGGGATGGATGGTGGTGGGAATCCGGTTTCAAGTAAGCATCTGCATGGGTAGCTTTCCTGTAAACAGAGTGGCTCATTGAACCATCATGTCTTCTTTTAATTAAGACATCCAAAAAGGGTAGTTTGCCATCTTTTTCGACCTCCATGGTAAATCTGATGGCTGGGTGTATGGAATTGATGTGGTCGCGGAATTGGTCTAGAGCAGGCTGGCCATGTGGCCAGATGACAAAGGTGTCATCAACGTACCTCTTCCATAAGGTCGGGCGTAGAGTGGCAGTCTGGATGGCGTCAGTTTCAAATTTTCCCATGAATACATTGGCTACAACCGGAGATAGGGGGGAGCCCATTGGGGTGCCCTCAGTTTGTTTGTAGAAAGTTCCATTCCAGGTGAAGTAAGTGTTGGTTAAGCAATGTCTCACCAGGGGGGGTACATCAGTATGCAGTCCTTGATGAACCAGGTCTTCAACGATAGCGATGGTGTCAGGTACCGGGACTTTGGTGAACAAGGACACCACATCAAAACTGACAAGCAGGTCGTTTATGGACAGGGAAATGCCTTTGATTGTCGATACCAGGTGAGTAGAATTTAGTACCGCAGAGGTGGTTTTTCCAGTGAAAGGTCGCAGTATATCAGCAAGAAAACGTGCCAGTTTGTAGGTGGGGGAGCTGATAGTAGAGACGATGGGACGAAGGGGTGTATCTTCTTTGTGTATCTTTGGAAGGTCATATAATCTTGGTGGTCTGGCAGCAGAGGGCTTCAACGAGAACTGTTTGAACTCATCAATTAATGCTGTTGAATCAGAGATGATTTTGTTCGTTTTGGTGACCAGGCTGTTGGTGGGATCTCTTTTTATTTTTGTGTAGCTGCCATCGTTGAGTAGTTCTTGAATTTTGTTGTTATATTCTGTTTTGTCCATGATGACAGTGGCATTGCCTTTGTCGGCTGAGAGGACGACAATATCATCCCTATTTTTTTAATTGAGATAATTCAAAACGTCCGTCTTTGCTGATGTTGCTGGGTGGCAACTTAGCGTTTTTGAGGGTTGCAGCGATTTCAGATCTTGCTACGTCTGCAGAGATGTGACTCAAGCCCTTGAGTGCAACGTCGACATGGGCAATGATATCATTAACCGGGAAGTGTCTCGGTGTGACAGCAAAGTTTAGACCTTTAGCTAAAACGGATTTCAGACCATCAGAAATGGAACTGTTACTGCGATTAATTACGACTTTGTTGACGTCTATCTTTTCGGTGTGTGGATCCGATTTTTTGCTGGAGAGGTGATTGAATTTGGAAATCAAATTGTCCCTACATTTGTTCGACATAGTGGCAGCCGAAGAGGTAGTCATATTGTCTACATGTTCCCAATCCGATGTAGACATTGTTGCTGTCAATTTTAAGTGTGATTTGTAGAGTGTCTTGTCTAACTGATCGAGTTCGGTGCGTGTAAGTCTGATTTTTTCCGAGATAAGAGCGAAGCTAGTTCTAGCTAGAATTCGTTTTGCATTGAGAGAAGTTGCAACAGCAGAGGTTAGTGTAAATGCGGTTGGTATTACCTTAGAGTCGCGGCATCTCTTCAGAAAGGTGAGAGACTCGATTAGTTGAGCCTTCTTATCCCGAAGTCTGTTGAATGCTCTTAAGGATGTGTGGAATCCCTCCCCGTAGAGGCGGTTAAATTTCGATTTAAAGCTTTCGTGACTGCAATGATTCATCTTCTTTGGTTCTTTCGGTAAAGTCACGTAGAATGATAATAAAATAATAAATTGATAAAAGGAAATAACACAATAATATTCTCACGACGTTTCGGCCACAACACAAGCGGCCTTCATCAGGTGAAGGGGACGAGACTGTCTGGTAGGACAGCGCTGGAGTGAAAGAGCCACGTTCAGATACGGCCTTTAAGCTGTGTGAGAGGAACAAAGCGCCTTGACAAAGGAATTAGCATATAATTTAGCATTGAAATGGCTGAATGATTAGCTTGTGACTGGTCACAGAAATAGCTATGTTAAAAGTTAAAGCATACACACCCGCAGAGGCACCCATTGTTAAAGGAATTAGAATAGAATTTAGCATTGAAATAGCTAAGTTAAGGCATACACATCCGCAGAGGCACCCCTTGACAATGGAATTAGCATAGAATTTAGCATTGAGATAGCTGAGTGATTAGCTTGTACCTGCTGCAGAAATAGAGCTTGTACCTGCTGCAGAAATAGCTACGTTAAAGTCAGAGCATACACATTCACCGAGGCCCTTAGTACAAATCAAACAGGAGAATTTAGCATTGAAATAACTAGGCGAATCCAGCATTGAAACAACTGAGTGATTAGCTAGTGACTGGTCACAGAAATTACTACACATCTGAGCTATTCACAGTACTATATAGTGAACCAATAAAAACTAAAATATAAATTATCTTCATGTTATCAATAAACTCTATATTCTCCAATCAGCTAAGCTACCAACAATAAGTCGTTATATATCACAATGCTATATGGCGAAAAAATGGGTGGATTCTTACCCTCAAATTTCAGCACCACGGATAGCTACGGGCACCGTTCAGACGGACGAGTTCGTCCATGGTCGGAACAGAGGAGGGGGAGAGAGACAGCTGCGAGGCCCTAGTATGCTCCATGTTGTAAAACTATACCATTAACCGTGGTGTGAGAGGTATTAAGAGGCAATGCTGGCGAAAGAGCTGCGGTCTGAAGGTCATCGTAAAAATACAATTAATTAAGAACAGAAATGATTTAAAACATCTTTCCAGTGGTTACTAAGCCTGAATCCATCTTCTCGGTTGAAATTGTCTCTGTGCTTGTATATGTGAATGGCCTCATGAACGAATCTCTCATGGTAGTCGGTTGGTTTGCAAAGAACCTCCGTCTTCGAGAAGTCAATGTCATGTGAGCCCACTGAATTATAACAGTGATCTGCCACGGCAGAGGAGTTCGCCCTACCGTGTTTCAAGTCTGCTTTGTGTTCGCGGATGCGGTCCGAGATATGTCTTTTGGTTTCTCCAATGTAGCTACTACCACAGAGGCGCTTTAGTTTGTAAACGCCCGGGTACTGTATGTCTGGAACAGCATCTTTTACAGATGGAACTAAATCACGGATTTTATGTACTGTGTTGAATCGGACCTGGATCTTGTGTTTGTTCAGGATTTTGGAGATCTTTTTAGTGACCCCTGCAATGTAGGGTAAGGTGATGGTTTTGAGTGGCTCCACAAGAGGATCCTTCTTCATGACTGGAGTGATGGCTTTGCGGATTGTGTAGTCGGAGTAGCCATTAGCCCTGAGAGCCTGGTGTACGTGCTTGAGTTCACTGGTAATGTGTTCCTGGTCGGAAATGCATTGGGCTCTATGGTATAGAGTCTTGATGAGGGAGTTCTTCTGGGATGGATGGTGGTGGGAATCCGGTTTCAAGTAAGCATCTGTATGGGTAGCTTTCCTGTAAACAGAGTGGCTCATTGAACCATCATGTCTTCTTTTAATTAAGACATCCAAAAAGGGTAGTTTGCCATCTTTTTCGACCTCCATGGTAAATCTGATGGCTGGGTGTATGGAATTGATGTGGTCGCGGAATTGGTCTAGAGCAGGCTGGCCATGTGGCCAGATGACAAAGGTGTCATCAACGTACCTCTTCCATAAGGTCGGGCGTAGAGTGGCAGTCTGGATGGCGTCAGTTTCAAATTTTTCCATGAATACGTTGGCTACAACCGGAGATAGGGGGGAGCCCATTGGGGTGCCCTCAGTTTGTTTGTAGAAAGTTCCATTCCAGGTGAAGTAAGTGTTGGTTAAGCAATGTCTCACCAGGGGGGGTACATCAGTATGCAGTCCTTGATGAACCAGGTCTTCAATGATAGCGATGGTGTCAGGTACCGGGACTTTGGTGAACAAGGACACCACATCAAAACTGACAAGCAGGTCGTTTAGGGACAGGGAAATGCCTTTGATTGTCGATACCAGGTGAGTAGAATTTAGTACCGCAGAGGTGGTTTTTCCAGTGAAAGGTCGCAGTATATCAGCAAGAAAACGTGCCAGTTTGTAGGTGGGGGAGCTGATAGTAGAGACGATGGGACGAAGGGGTGTATCTTCTTTGTGTATCTTTGGAAGGCCATATAATCTTGGTGGTCTGGCAGCAGAGGGCTTCAACGAGAACTGTTTGAACTCATCAATTAATGCTGTTGAATCAGAGATGATTTTGTTCGTTTTGGTGACCAGGCTGTTGGTGGGATCTCTTTTTATTTTTGTGTAGCTGCCATCGTTGAGTAGTTCTTGAATTTTGTTGTTATATTCTGTTTTGTCCATGATGACAGTGGCATTGCCTTTGTCGGCTGAGAGGACGACAATATCATCCCTATTTTTTTAATTGAGATAATTCAAAACGTCCGTCTTTGCTGATGTTGCTGGGTGGCAACTTAGCGTTTTTGAGGGTTGCAGCGATTTCAGATCTTGCTACGTCTGCAGAGATGTGACTCAAGCCCTTGAGTGCAACGTCGACATGGGCAATGATATCATTAACCGGGAAGTGTCTCGGTGTGACAGCAAAGTTTAGACCTTTAGCTAAAACGGATTTCAGACCATCAGAAATGGAACTGTTACTGCGATTAATTACGACTTTGTTGACGTCTATCTTTTCGGTGTGTGGATCCGATTTTTTGCTGGAGAGGTGATTGAATTTGGAAATCAAATTGTCCCTACATTTGTTCGACATAGTGGCAGCCGAAGAGGTAGTCATATTGTCTACATGTTCCCAATCCGATGTAGACATTGTTGCTGTCAATTTTAAGTGTGATTTGTAGAGTGTCTTGTCTAACTGATCGAGTTCGGTGCGTGTAAGTCTGATTTTTTCCGAGATAAGAGCGAAGCTAGTTCTAGCTAGAATTCGTTTTGCATTGAGAGAAGTTGCAACAGCAGAGGTTAGTGTAAATGCGGTTGGTATTACCTTAGAGTTGCGGCATCTCTTCAGAAAGATGAGAGACTCGATTAGTTGAGCCTTCTTATCCCGAAGTCTGTTGAATGCTCTTAAGGATGTGTGGAATCCCTCCCCGTAGAGGCGGTTAAATTTCGATTTAAAGCTTTCGTGACTGCAATGATTCATCTTCTTTGGTTCTTTCGGTAAAGTCACGTAGAATGATAATAAAATAATAAATTGATAAAATGAAATAACACAATAATATTCTCACGACGTTTCGGCCACAACACAAGCGGCCTTCATCAGGTGAAGGGGACGAGACTGTCTGGTAGGACAGCGCTGGAGTGAAAGAGCCACGTTCAGATACGGCCTTTAAGCTGTGTGAGAGGAACAAAGCGCCTTGACAAAGGAATTAGCATATAATTTAGCATTGAAATGGCTGAATGATTAGCTTGTGACTGGTCACAGAAATAGCTATGTTAAAAGTTAAAGCATACACACCCGCAGAGGCACCCATTGTTAAAGGAATTAGAATAGAATTTAGCATTGAAATAGCTAAGTTAAGGCATGCACATCCGCAGAGGCACCCCTTGACAATGGAATTAGCATAGAATTTAGCATTGAGATAGCTGAGTGATTAGCTTGTACCTGCTGCAGAAATAGAGCTTGTACCTGCTGCAGAAATAGCTACGTTAAAGTCAGAGCATACACATTCACCGAGGCCCTTAGTACAAATCAAACATGAGAATTTAGCATTGAAATAACTAGGCGAATCCAGCATTGAAACAACTGAGTGATTAGCTAGTGACTGGTCACAGAAATTACTACACATCTGAGCTATTCACAGTACTATATAGTGAACCAATAAAAACTAAAATATAAATTATCTTCATGTTATCAATAAACTCTATATTCTCCAATCAGCTAAGCTACCAACAATAAGTCGTTATATATAACAATGCTATATGGCGAAAAAATGGGTGGATTCTTACCCTCAAATTTCAGCACCATGGATAGCTACGGGCCCCGTTCAGACGGACGAGTTCGTCCATGGTCGGAACAGAGGAGGGGGAGAGAGACAGCTGCGAGGCCCTAGTATGCTCCATGTTGTAAAACTATACCATTAACCGTGGTGTGAGAGGTATTAAGAGGCAATGCTGGCGAAAGAGCTGCGGTCTGAAGGTCATCGTAAAAATACAATTAATTAAGAACAGAAATGATTTAAAACATCTTTCCAGTGGTTACTAAGCCTGAATCCATCTTCTCGGTTGAAATTGTCTCTGTGCTTGTATATGTGAATGGCCTCATGAACGAATCTCTCATGGTAGCCGGTTGGTTTTACTTACTTGTTAGTGTTTTACTTGTCAGTGTTTTACTTGTTAGTGTTTTACTTGTTAGTGTTTTACTTGTTAGTGTTTTACTTGTTAGTTTACTTGTTAGTGTTTTACCTGTTAGTGTTTTACTTGTTAGTGTTTTACTTGTCAGTGTTTTGCTTGTTAGTGTTTTACTTGTTAGTGTTTTACTTGTTAGTGTTTTACTTGTCAGTGTTTTACTTGTCAGTGTTTACTTGTTAGTGTTTTACTTGTTAGTGTTTTACTTGTTAGTGTTTTACTTGTTAGTGTTTTACTTGTTAGTGTTTTACTTGTCAGTGTTTTACTTGTTAGTGTTTTACTTGCTAGTTTACTTGTTAGTGTTTTACTTGTTAGTGTTTTACTTGTTAGTGTTTTACTTGTTAGTGTTTTACTTGTTAGTGTTTTACTTGTCAGTGTTTTACTTGTCAGTGTTTTTTCTTGTCAGTGTTTTACTTGTTAGTGTTTTACTTGTTAGTGTTTTACTTGTTAGTGTTTTACTTGTCAGTGTTTTACTTGTTAGTGTTTTAATTGTTAGTGTTTTACTTGTTAGTGTTTTACTTGTTAGTGTTTTACTTGTCAGTGTTTTACTTGTCAGTGTTTACTTGTTAGTGTTTACTTGTTAGTGTTTTACTTGTTAGTGTTTTACTTGTTAGTTTACTTGTTAGTGTTTTACTTGTTAGTGTTTTACTTGTTAGTGTTTTTCTTGTTAGTGTTTTACTTGTTAGTGTTTTACTTGTTAGTGTTTTACTTGTTAGTGTTTTACTTGTCAGTGTTTTACTTGTTAGTTTACTTGTTAGTGTTTTACTTGTTAGTGTTTTACTTGTTAGTGTTTTACTTGTTAGTGTTTTACTTGTTAGTATTTTACTTGTTAGTGTTTTACTTGTCAGTGTTTTACTTGTTAGTGTTTTACCTGTTAGTATTTTACTTGTTAGTGTTTTACTTGTTAGTGTTTTATCTTGTTAGTATTTTAATTGTTAGTGTTTTACTTGTTAGTGTGTTACTTGTTAGTGTTTTACTTGTTAGTGTTTTACTTGTTAGTGTTTTACTTGGTAGTGTTTTACTTGGTAGTGTTTTACTTGTTAGTGTTTTACTTGGTAGTGTTTTACTTGGTAGTGTTTTACTTGTTAGTTTACTGGTCAGTGTTTTACTTGTCAGTGTTTACTTGTTAGTGTTTTACTTGTTAGTGTTTTACTTGTTAGTGTTTTACTTGTTAGTGTTTTACTTGTCAGTATTTTACTTGTTAGTGTTTTACTTGTTAGTGTTTTACTTGTCAGTGTTTTACTTGTTAGTGTTTTACTTGTTAGTTTACTTGTTAGTGTTTTACTTGTTAGTGTTTTACTTGTTAGTGTTTTACTTGTTAGTGTTTTACTTGTTAGTGTTTTACTTGTCAGTGTTTTACTTGTTAGTGTTTTACCTGTTAGTGTTTTACTTGTTAGTGTTTTACTTGTTAGTGTTTTACTTGGTAGTGTTTTACTTGTTAGTGTTTTACTTGGTAGTGTTTTACTTGTTAGTGTTTTACTTGTTAGTGTTTTACTTGTTAGTGTTTTACTTGTTAGTGTTTTACTTGGTAGTGTTTTACTTGTTAGTTTACTGGTTAGTGTTTTACTTGTCAGTGTTTTACTTGTCAGTGTTTACTTGTTAGTGTTTTACTTGGTAGTGTTTTACTTGTTAGTTTACTGGTTAGTGTTTTACTTGTCAGTGTTTTACTTGTCAGTGTTTACTTGTTAGTGTTGTATGTCGGGAATCACATCTTTTGCAGACGGAACCAGATCACGGATTTTATGTAATGTGTTGAAACGGACCTGGATCTTGTGTTTATTCAGGATTTTGGAGATCTTTTTTGTGATCCCAGCAATGTAGGGTAAAGTGATGGTTTTGAAAGGCTCCTCAAGAGGGTTCTTCTTCATGGTTTGAGTGATAGCTTTGCGGATTGTATAGTCGGAGTAACCATTAGCCCTAAGAGCTTGGTGTACGTGCTTGAGTTCACTGCTTATGTGTTCCTGGTCGGATATGCATTGGGCTCTATGATACAGAGTCTTGATGAGAGAATTCTTCTGTGATGGATGGTGGTGGGAATCCGGTTTCAGATAAGCATCCGTATGGGTAGCTTTCCTGTAGACAGAGTGGCTCATTGAACCATCAGGTCTCTTTTTAATTAGGACATCCAAAAAAGGTATCTTGCCATCTATTTCGACTTCCATGGTAAATCTGATGGCTGGGTGTATGGAATTGATGTGGTCGAAGAATTGGTCTAGAGCAGGCCGGCCATGTGGCCAGATGACAAAAGTGTCGTCCACGTACCTCTTCCATAAGGTTGGGCGCAGAGTGGCAGTCTGGATGGCGTCAGTCTCAAATTTCTCCATGAAAATGTTAGCTATAACTGGAGAAAGGGGGGAGCCCATTGGGGTGCCCTCAGTTTGTTTGTAGAAAGTTACATTCCAAGTGAAGTATGTATTGGTTAAACAGTGTCTCACCAGGGGGGGTACCTCAGTGTTTAGTCCTTGATGAACCAAGTCTTCAATGATTGCAATGGTGTCAGGTACAGGAACCTTGGTGAATAAGGAAACTACATCAAAACTGACAAGCAGGTCGTCTGGGGACAGGGAAATACCCTTGATTGTCGATACCAGGTGAGTAGAATTTTGTACCGCAGAGGTGGTCTTTCCAGTGAAAGGACGCAGGATTTCAGACAAAAAACGAGCTAGTTTGTAGGTGGGGGAGCTGATAGTAGAGACTATGGGACGAAGAGGTGTATCTACTTTATGTATTTTTGGTAAGCCGTATAATCTTGGTGGCCTGGCAGCAGAAGGTTTCAACGAAAACTGTTTAGATTGATCAATTAATGCGGTTGAATCAGAAATTATTTTGTTGGTTTGTGTGACGAGGCTGTTGGTGGGATCTCTTTTTATTTTTGTATAACTACCATCGTCGAGTAATTCTTTAATTTTGTTGTTGTATTCTATTTTATCCATGATGACAGTAGCATTGCCTTTGTCAGCTGAGAGGACTACAATATCATTCCTCTTTTTTAATTTATATAATTCAAAACGCTCATCTTTGCTGAGGTTGCTAGCTGGCATCTTAGCATTTTTGAGGGTTGCAGCGATTTCAGATCTTGCTACGTCTGCAGCGATGTGACCCAGGCCCCTGAGAGCAACGTCTACTTGGGCAATTATATCATTAACTGGTATGTGTTTAGGTGTGACTGCAAAGTTTAGACCTTTAGCTAAAACGGATTTCAGACCATCGGAAATAGAACTGTTACTGCGATTAATTACGACTTTATTAACGTCTAACTTTTTGGTGTGTGGGTCCGGTCTTTTGTTGAAGAGGAGGTTAAATTTGGAAATCAGGTTTTCCTTACATTTGGTCGACATAGTAACAGCTGAAGAGGCAGTCATATTGTCTACATGTTCCCAATCCGATGTGGTCATTATTGCCGTCAATGATAAGTGTGATTTGTAGAGTGTCTTGTCTAACTGATCTAGTTCTGTGCGTATAAGTTTGATTTTTTCTGAGATAAGAGCTAAGCTAGTTTTGAAAAGAATTCGTTTCGCATTAGAAGAAGTTACAGCAGCAGAGGTTAGTGTAAATGCGGTTGGTATTACCTTAGAGTTGCGGCATCTCTTCAGAAAGATGAGAGACTCGATTAGTTGAGCCTTCTTATCCCGAAGTCTGTTGAATGCTCTTAAGGATGTGTGGAATCCCTCCCCGTAGAGGCGGTTAAATTTCGATTTAAAGCTTTCGTGACTGCAATGATTCATCTTCTTTGGTTCTTTCGGTAAAGTCACGTAGAATGATAATAAAATAATAAATTGATAAAATGAAATAACACAATAATATTCTCACGACGTTTCGGCCACAACACAAGCGGCCTTCATCAGGTGAAGGGGACGAGACTGTCTGGTAGGACAGCGCTGGAGTGAAAGAGCCACGTTCAGATACGGCCTTTAAGCTGTGTGAGAGGAACAAAGCGCCTTGACAAAGGAATTAGCATATAATTTAGCATTGAAATGGCTGAATGATTAGCTTGTGACTGGTCACAGAAATAGCTATGTTAAAAGTTAAAGCATACACACCCGCAGAGGCACCCATTGTTAAAGGAATTAGAATAGAATTTAGCATTGAAATAGCTAAGTTAAGGCATGCACATCCGCAGAGGCACCCCTTGACAATGGAATTAGCATAGAATTTAGCATTGAGATAGCTGAGTGATTAGCTTGTACCTGCTGCAGAAATAGAGCTTGTACCTGCTGCAGAAATAGCTACGTTAAAGTCAGAGCATACACATTCACCGAGGCCCTTAGTACAAATCAAACATGAGAATTTAGCATTGAAATAACTAGGCGAATCCAGCATTGAAACAACTGAGTGATTAGCTAGTGACTGGTCACAGAAATTACTACACATCTGAGCTATTCACAGTACTATATAGTGAACCAATAAAAACTAAAATATAAATTATCTTCATGTTATCAATAAACTCTATATTCTCCAATCAGCTAAGCTACCAACAATAAGTCGTTATATATAACAATGCTATATGGCGAAAAAATGGGTGGATTCTTACCCTCAAATTTCAGCACCATGGATAGCTACGGGCCCCGTTCAGACGGACGAGTTCGTCCATGGTCGGAACAGAGGAGGGGGAGAGAGACAGCTGCGAGGCCCTAGTATGCTCCATGTTGTAAAACTATACCATTAACCGTGGTGTGAGAGGTATTAAGAGGCAATGCTGGCGAAAGAGCTGCGGTCTGAAGGTCATCGTAAAAATACAATTAATTAAGAACAGAAATGATTTAAAACATCTTTCCAGTGGTTACTAAGCCTGAATCCATCTTCTCGGTTGAAATTGTCTCTGTGCTTGTATATGTGAATGGCCTCATGAACGAATCTCTCATGGTAGCCGGTTGGTTTTACTTACTTGTTAGTGTTTTACTTGTCAGTGTTTTACTTGTTAGTGTTTTACTTGTTAGTGTTTTACTTGTTAGTGTTTTACTTGTTAGTTTACTTGTTAGTGTTTTACCTGTTAGTGTTTTACTTGTTAGTGTTTTACTTGTCAGTGTTTTGCTTGTTAGTGTTTTACTTGTTAGTGTTTTACTTGTTAGTGTTTTACTTGTCAGTGTTTTACTTGTCAGTGTTTACTTGTTAGTGTTTTACTTGTTAGTGTTTTACTTGTTAGTGTTTTACTTGTTAGTGTTTTACTTGTTAGTGTTTTACTTGTCAGTGTTTTACTTGTTAGTGTTTTACTTGCTAGTTTACTTGTTAGTGTTTTACTTGTTAGTGTTTTACTTGTTAGTGTTTTACTTGTTAGTGTTTTACTTGTTAGTGTTTTACTTGTCAGTGTTTTACTTGTCAGTGTTTTTTCTTGTCAGTGTTTTACTTGTTAGTGTTTTACTTGTTAGTGTTTTACTTGTTAGTGTTTTACTTGTCAGTGTTTTACTTGTTAGTGTTTTAATTGTTAGTGTTTTACTTGTTAGTGTTTTACTTGTTAGTGTTTTACTTGTCAGTGTTTTACTTGTCAGTGTTTACTTGTTAGTGTTTACTTGTTAGTGTTTTACTTGTTAGTGTTTTACTTGTTAGTTTACTTGTTAGTGTTTTACTTGTTAGTGTTTTACTTGTTAGTGTTTTTCTTGTTAGTGTTTTACTTGTTAGTGTTTTACTTGTTAGTGTTTTACTTGTTAGTGTTTTACTTGTCAGTGTTTTACTTGTCAGTGTTTTACTTGTTAGTTTACTTGTTAGTGTTTTACTTGTTAGTGTTTTACTTGTTAGTGTTTTACTTGTTAGTGTTTTACTTGTTAGTATTTTACTTGTTAGTGTTTTACTTGTCAGTGTTTTACTTGTTAGTGTTTTACCTGTTAGTATTTTACTTGTTAGTGTTTTACTTGTTAGTGTTTTATCTTGTTAGTATTTTAATTGTTAGTGTTTTACTTGTTAGTGTGTTACTTGTTAGTGTTTTACTTGTTAGTGTTTTACTTGTTAGTGTTTTACTTGGTAGTGTTTTACTTGGTAGTGTTTTACTTGTTAGTGTTTTACTTGGTAGTGTTTTACTTGGTAGTGTTTTACTTGTTAGTTTACTGGTCAGTGTTTTACTTGTCAGTGTTTACTTGTTAGTGTTTTACTTGTTAGTGTTTTACTTGTTAGTGTTTTACTTGTTAGTGTTTTACTTGTCAGTATTTTACTTGTTAGTGTTTTACTTGTTAGTGTTTTACTTGTCAGTGTTTTACTTGTTAGTGTTTTACTTGTTAGTTTACTTGTTAGTGTTTTACTTGTTAGTGTTTTACTTGTTAGTGTTTTACTTGTTAGTGTTTTACTTGTTAGTGTTTTACTTGTCAGTGTTTTACTTGTTAGTGTTTTACCTGTTAGTGTTTTACTTGTTAGTGTTTTACTTGTTAGTGTTTTACTTGGTAGTGTTTTACTTGTTAGTGTTTTACTTGGTAGTGTTTTACTTGTTAGTGTTTTACTTGTTAGTGTTTTACTTGTTAGTGTTTTACTTGTTAGTGTTTTACTTGGTAGTGTTTTACTTGTTAGTTTACTGGTTAGTGTTTTACTTGTCAGTGTTTTACTTGTCAGTGTTTACTTGTTAGTGTTTTACTTGGTAGTGTTTTACTTGTTAGTTTACTGGTTAGTGTTTTACTTGTCAGTGTTTTACTTGTCAGTGTTTACTTGTTAGTGTTGTATGTCGGGAATCACATCTTTTGCAGACGGAACCAGATCACGGATTTTATGTAATGTGTTGAAACGGACCTGGATCTTGTGTTTATTCAAGATTTTGGAGATCTTTTTTGTGATCCCAGCAATGTAGGGTAAAGTGATGGTTTTGAAAGGCTCCTCAAGAGGGTTCTTCTTCATGGTTTGAGTGATAGCTTTGCGGATTGTATAGTCGGAGTAACCATTAGCCCTAAGAGCTTGGTGTACGTGCTTGAGTTCACTGCTTATGTGTTCCTGGTCGGATATGCATTGGGCTCTATGATACAGAGTCTTGATGAGAGAATTCTTCTGTGATGGATGGTGGTGGGAATCCGGTTTCAGATAAGCATCCGTATGGGTAGCTTTCCTGTAGACAGAGTGGCTCATTGAACCATCAGGTCTCTTTTTAATTAGGACATCCAAAAAAGGTATCTTGCCATCTATTTCGACTTCCATGGTAAATCTGATGGCTGGGTGTATGGAATTGATGTGGTCGAAGAATTGGTCTAGAGCAGGCCGGCCATGTGGCCAGATGACAAAAGTGTCGTCCACGTACCTCTTCCATAAGGTTGGGCGCAGAGTGGCAGTCTGGATGGCGTCAGTCTCAAATTTCTCCATGAAAATGTTAGCTATAACTGGAGAAAGGGGGGAGCCCATTGGGGTGCCCTCAGTTTGTTTGTAGAAAGTTACATTCCAAGTGAAGTATGTATTGGTTAAACAGTGTCTCACCAGGGGGGGTACCTCAGTGTTTAGTCCTTGATGAACCAAGTCTTCAATGATTGCAATGGTGTCAGGTACAGGAACCTTGGTGAATAAGGAAACTACATCAAAACTGACAAGCAGGTCGTCTGGGGACAGGGAAATACCCTTGATTGTCGATACCAGGTGAGTAGAATTTTGTACCGCAGAGGTGGTCTTTCCAGTGAAAGGACGCAGGATTTCAGACAAAAAACGAGCTAGTTTGTAGGTGGGGGAGCTGATAGTAGAGACTATGGGACGAAGAGGTGTATCTACTTTATGTATTTTTGGTAAGCCGTATAATCTTGGTGGCCTGGCAGCAGAAGGTTTCAACGAAAACTGTTTAGATTGATCAATTAATGCGGTTGAATCAGAAATTATTTTGTTGGTTTGTGTGACGAGGCTGTTGGTGGGATCTCTTTTTATTTTTGTATAACTACCATCGTCGAGTAATTCTTTAATTTTGTTGTTGTATTCTATTTTATCCATGATGACAGTAGCATTGCCTTTGTCAGCTGAGAGGACTACAATATCATTCCTCTTTTTTAATTTATATAATTCAAAACGCTCATCTTTGCTGAGGTTGCTAGCTGGCATCTTAGCATTTTTGAGGGTTGCAGCGATTTCAGATCTTGCTACGTCTGCAGCGATGTGACCCAGGCCCCTGAGAGCAACGTCTACTTGGGCAATTATATCATTAACTGGTATGTGTTTAGGTGTGACTGCAAAGTTTAGACCTTTAGCTAAAACGGATTTCAGACCATCGGAAATAGAACTGTTACTGCGATTAATTACGACTTTATTAACGTCTAACTTTTTGGTGTGTGGGTCCGGTCTTTTGTTGAAGAGGAGGTTAAATTTGGAAATCAGGTTTTCCTTACATTTGGTCGACATAGTAACAGCTGAAGAGGCAGTCATATTGTCTACATGTTCCCAATCCGATGTGGTCATTATTGCCGTCAATGATAAGTGTGATTTGTAGAGTGTCTTGTCTAACTGATCTAGTTCTGTGCGTATAAGTTTGATTTTTTCTGAGATAAGAGCTAAGCTAGTTTTGAAAAGAATTCGTTTCGCATTAGAAGAAGTTACAGCAGCAGAGGTCAGTGTAAATGCGATTGGTATTACCCCAGAGTCGCGGCATCTCTTCAGGAAGGTGAGAGACTCGATCAGCTGAGCTTTCTTATCCCGGAGTTTGTTGAAGGATCTTAAAGTTATGTGAAAACCCTCCCCGTAGAGGCGATTAAATTTTGATTTAAAGCTTTCGTGACTGCAGTAATTCATATTCTTAGTTTTTTCGGTAAAGTCACGTTGAAGAGAAACAACAAAATAATAAAATATATATAAAACAATAAAAAATTCTCACGACGTTTCGACCATAACTCAAACGGTCATCTTCAGGTGTGTTGGTTTGCATAAATTTATTTTTAAACGGCGCATTTATTTATTTATAAAAAACGTTAGCGTCACGCGCAGCGATTTGGCAGTTTACCCAGGACTAGTCCATCTATATTCTGAAAAGAGGAGGGGGGAGAAACGAAATTTTTTATAATGTATGCTGTCTGAAAGCCACTGTAAGCGTGAACAATCAATTAAGAACTGAAATGGTTTATCAAATCTTTCCAATGATTGCTAAGATATAATCCATCTTCTCGGTTGAAATTGTCTCTGTGCTTGTATATGTGGATAGCCTCATGAACGAATCTCTCATGGAAGCCAGATGGCTTGCAAAGAACCTCTGTCTTGGAAAAGTCAATGGCATGTGAGCCTACTGAATTAGAACAATGATCTGCCACAGCCGAGGTGTTGGTCCTACCGTGTTTAAGGTCTGCTTTGTGTTCACGAATGCGGTCCGAGACATGTCGTTTGGTTTCTCCAATGTAACTACTACCACAGAGGCAACTTAGTTTGTAGACACCATGGTACTGTATGTCAGAAATCACATCTTTTACAGACGGAACCAGATCACGGATTGTATGTAATGTGTTGAAACGGACCTGGATCTTGTGCTTATTCAAGATTTTGGAGATCTTTTTTTGTGATCCCCGCAATGTAGGGTAAAGTTATGGTTTTGAAAGGCTCCTCAAGAGGGTCCTTCTTCATGGTTTGAGTGATAGCTTTGCGGATTGTATAGTCGGAGTAATCATTAGTCTTAAGAGCTTGGTGTACGTGCTTGAGTTCACTGCCTATGTGTTCCTGGTCGGATATGCATTGGGCTCTATGGTGCAGAGTCTTGATGAGAGAATTCATCTGTGATGGATGGTGGTGGGAATCCGGTTTCAGATAAGCATCCATATGGGTAGCTTTCCTGTAGACAGAGTGACTCATTGAGCTTCAATGAAGCTCTATCGTCCCGACAGGTTTGTTCCTTTCACCTGAAGAAGGCCACTTGTGTTGTGGCCGAAACGTCGTGAGAATTTTATTGTGTTATTTTATTATTTTATTCTAATTTTATTTTATTATTTTATTCTCATTTTACGTGACTTTACTGAAAGAACCAAAGAAGTGTTTTACTTGTCAGTGTTTTACTTGTTAGTGTTTTACTTGTTAGTGTTTTACTTGTTAGTGTTTTACTTGTCAGTGTTTTACTTGTTAGTGTTTTACTTGTTAGTGTTTTATTTGTTAGTGTTTTACTTGTTAGTGTTTGACTTGTCAGTGTTTTACTTGTCAGTGTTTTACTTGTTAGTGTTTTACTTGTCAATGTTTTACTTGTTAGTGTTTTACTTGTTAGTGTTTTACTTGTTAGTGTTTTACTTGTTAGTGTTTTACTTGTCAATGTTTTACTTGTTATTTTGTTGTTTCTCTTCAACGTGACTTTACCGAAAAAACTAAGAATATGAATTACTGCAGTCACGAAAGCTTTAAATCAAAATTTAGTGTTTTACTTGTTAGATTTGAGAGGTCAGCGATATGTTGCAACAAATTTAAACATTTTACTGTCCGAAATGATTGCTTCTGTTGAGGGGTTCGCCGGTCATTGTTGTGCAATGGGCCCTTGCGCTCTGTCCATCCGTCCGTCCATCCGTCCGTCCATCTGTTCTTTAATTCGTTCGTCTGTCTATCCATGTGTTGCTCCGTCCATCTGTTCATCCGTTCGTGTGTCCGTCTTGTCTGTCCATTGATAATGATGCGTCCTTCACATGAAATCCATCAGTGGCTGCTGCGGCGGTTGAGGTTGTCCTGCACTCACCCACCGACTGACTGCGGTGTGCATACACCCACATTAAAATCCCTGTTTACCCAAACGTCTTCTCAGTTGTCCACTAATCGCGCATCCTTACCAAGCACGTAAACCACATGGTCCCGCTGCTGCCCGCCGCACCCGTCAAGCCGCTGGCAGCCTTCTCGGCAACTTTGATGTGAACAGACCTAGTCGGTGAATTATCCTTCTCAAAATATCCAACGTTCGGCACTTAAAGGGGACATGGTTTTTTTGGCCAGTGTTTTGCTGCTAGTGTTTGTTTTGATACTCGATTGGGCCAGGTTATCGTCGTACAATTGTGATGATAATAGCAGCAGCTGCAGCAGCAAGAGAGACAAGAAGCAGGGACTCGCTGCAGGAGGAAATGCAGAGAGGGGGCGGCAGCATGCGATCGTTGTTGGAGAGTGGCTGTGTCACAGCTGGGCACAAGTGCAGCCATTTTGTGTCAATCCACTGCTGGATGAGGAGTGAGGGCTTCTCCACGCCATGGTGCACACGGGGGGGTTATTTGACCATAGTTCACAGCGCTGGTCAGTGCGGGTTCGGCAAAGGCAGAAAGAGCATTGGTGTGGGACATAGAAGTACAGTACAATGATTGATTTTGCTACACTTCCGCTGTGCTGCCCACCTAACAAAGCCTCGAGGGTCGGTGTTTGGTGCCGCCATTGCCACCGCCGCTAGGTTTGATCTAGGACGCTCACGGCCGCGCGTCTTAAGAACGAGTGTGGTGGTCATGAAGTGAATCCGCATCGTCTGCCTTGTGTCTCGCAGGAGGAGAAATCTGTCAACTGTGAGCTGAAGCAGGAGGAGGATCAGCCGATAAACTCTCTCAAGTGCAGCATCAGGTTCCCCTGCATGAAGGCGCGCACCAAGGTGACTGCCCACCCCTCGCGCGCACGTGGGGGTCACTCCCGAGTCAGGGAGTTTTCCAAACTCCCGACGGGCACCAGACGCGCGAGCGAGTGCTGTGGAGGATTTTTTTTTATTTAATCAGGTAAAGTCCACTGAGATATGTAGCTTTTTTTCAAAAGCGACTTGGCCACAAATGATAGTTCAACGAAGTTGCTTATCGTGTGGAAATGTATTACAGCCAAATCAACGCATGATGTTGATTCTAAATGTGGAGGAAAAAACTGGAGGACTCGGAGAAAAATTCACACGACCACGGGGAGAACGTGCAAACTCCGAATATACGGGTGTCAGGGTCAGGCTCAAACTCACGACCTCCTGCATACCAGGCGAGATAGTTAACATCGCGCCACCGTGACGCCCCGGCGTTTGTGTCGATCCCTTGAAGGCATCCAGCGAAGGATCGTTCGGCTGAGGACCCCCGACAAGAAAACGAAATGTGATCGACTGCCTTCTCAGAGCGGGGGCTCCGCGAGTTTGCATCTAATATCTCAAAAGCCGTGAGATTTAGGTCGTGAAAATACCACAAAAAAGTTTAAAACCGAGACGGCCGTCCCATGCGCTCGTCCCCCACGCCTCGCCAGGGCTGGGCTGTGGCACGGTGACATCGGCGCCACCACGGTGCTCCGCGTGCGCCGGCTCCTGCTTTCACCGTTCTCCCCAAGGCGAGGGGGACGCTGCCATCCCGGTGTCCCGGTCGGCGTGCAGGGCTCGCAGTCCAGAGGTGGTCCCGGTTCAGTTCGATTGCCCAGCCCCACGGTGGAAACGATGGTGCAAGTTTCTTAAGTCAACTCCCTGGGCTTTGTCCATCCAGCAGTGTGAGTGGGTACAGCCACAGTTGATCAGCAAGTCACGTTTGGTGGGGTGAAATATAAAGTGTGGGTACTCCTTGAATTTCCTCTCTTGGGAGATCTTCCATCAGCATCGGCTCAAGCAAGATATTGCAGGGCTGCACCTTTACCTACCTTTAGTCAAGGCAGGAGGTCACCGGCCGTTCAATCACCTCTCATTCTGTCATATTCCCTCCCCACTCACACTCAACACACACACACACTCAAACAAAGCTAGAAAGCTCCCCCGTATAGCCTTCACAGATTGTTGGGGCAAGTTCTGTTGGGGCAAGTTGTGTTAGCATGCACCTATGAGGGGGTGAGTAGCCAGCACCATCCCCGGCCGCCTTTGTCTCCCTAGTGGCAATGTTTATACACTACACCAGGTACTAATTTTGAGGCTGAGTCGACCTAGGGGAGGTACAGAACCGGTTCAGATAATTGTCACCGGTGTTGGCCGTGAGCGAAAATTTAACTCGGGTCGCCAGGTTCGTAGCATTGCACGCTCACCGTTGCACCACCACTCCCCACACACACTCACACACGGCTCCCGAGGGGACTCATGTTTCATGAACACGTCGTGTTCGCCATGAACTCCAGCCTGACCCTGAGCCACTGCCACTCTCTGACTTGGTGGTGCAGCTCTGCGGGTTTGTAATGCCCCCCCTCTTCCCCCAGCCCCTTCCCCACATGATTCAATTGTCACGACCCGGGGTTGCCATTAGATCCAATAATTGATTGCTATTTACCTCGTGTTGCATGTGGAATCATCTCTAGTGGCGGAAGAGTTGCGAATGAATCAATTGAAAAAGATTGATTCCCGCAATGCGATGAATGCACCATGTTTGTTGCGGTTGCACCCGATTCAAGAGCCGAATGGCTCACAGGGCTATACCAAATAAATGAAACTGAAAAAAAAAACTGAAACACACCTCAGGACGTTAATCCGTGAATCGTTGAATTGTAACTTGCCATGAGGCAGTCGAGAGTTATCAGTTTAATTTATTTTCCAATCTTTGAAAACCTTATCTCCATATATATAAAAGGCAAAGTTGTTAATATGTGTGTCTGTTCAAAATGTTTAGCGTACTTCCCGACATGCAACAAACTTGTAATTTGCCATGTGGATACTTTCCAGACTGTATACCATGCAAAAATTATAAAAATACACTTTAGTTTTTTTTTTTGGGGGGGGGGGGCGGGAGCTCAATAATGCATTTATTTTTTGCACGGCAAGTGAGCTGTGACGTCAAATCTGTCATGTGACCCACGCATGTGGAAACGTAACGCATTGCAGTGTAGTGGTTAGCGCGCTGCGCTACGAACCCAGCGACCCGAGTTCGATTCCCGCTCACGGCCACCACCGGTGATGATTAATTATTTTTACCGGTCCTGGGCCTCCCCTAGGTGTGTGACCATCGCCACTGGGGGGACAAAGGCGGCGGGCGTGGTGAATCCAAGTCCCAGGCGAAGCCGGGTAGTCAAGCTAGTCCTGTTATATACGGCAGTTGATGAAAACATCAGTGAATAAGTTACTGATTTTTGAGAATAGGTTTTCCCCTTTTTTCTGGCAACAAAACAGCTGTGTTAAGATGTTAAAACACCAAACTGAAACCTTTTACAAGGAATCAAGTCTGCACTATCCACAATACTTGTGGTCCGAATCCAAACAAAACACATAATCTGATATTATATTGCCATTGTCTTTGAATCTGATTGGTCCACACCAGAGACAGCTTTCTTTTCAGCCTCGTCTCAAAACGGTGTTAGACCAGAGGATGCCACAAGGCGAACAGCACAAAGACAATGCCACTATCAGAGTACCGAGAGCTCGGGGTGAGCATCTACATCATGGGACCTCCTTTGCCAGTACCAAAATGAGAATAGGTTTTTCCCTTTTTCTGGCAATGCATAATTATCAGAGTACGATCTTGATTTGAAGCTTTCGTGACTGCAGGAATCTATACTCTTTGGTTCTTTCGGTAAAGTCACGTAGGTAGAAAAAATCATGACGACTGCTTGCGTTGCGATTGAACCGTCGTGATCGATTGTTTGTTTATACCTACATGACTTTCCCAAAAGAACCAAAGAGTATCAGAGTACCTTTTTTTTGTTTGCATTCTAACCACAAGTATTGTGGTTAATGCAGACATGATCCCGACCCTGACGCCTGTATATTTGGAGTTTGCGTGTCTCTCTCTCCGTGGTCGTGTGTATTTTTCTGCGGGTCCTCCGGTTTTTCCCTCCACATAGAGAAACACGCGTTTAGGGTATTTGGTTGCTATAAATGTCCACATGATGAGGCACTTCGTTGAGCTATCATTTGTGGCCAGGTCGCTTCTGAAAAAGAGCTACATAGCTTAGTAGGCCTTACCTAGTGAAATAATTATAGTGTAAAATCAAATAGTTTATGGTGGTGTATTGACTGAGCACTCACCCTGAACGGTTATAGCGAAGACGTGGTTGAGGAGGGGGCGGGGGGGGGAGGCACCCGCGGCCTGGCGCTGCCCTAATAGAACGTTCCCTGCGTGGCGCCGTAACCACTGCCGGTGAGACGGCGCCCCCCCACAACTCCACGCTAATGAAGAGAACCGCAAGTGGCGATAGCGTCTCACGGCACGAGCGCTGGGGAATGTGGCGCTTCACTCGGGGGCTGCCATGTTCCAGCCCCAATTGTTACATTTTTATGGCGCAAATTACCACTGAGTTGTGGTTGATGGTGATTCCTACGCTCCTTTATGCATTCTCGAAAGCCTGAATGAGTCTCAGGACTCATTTATAAGAGAGAGTCCTGTCGCTTGCCTGCCTGCCTGCGATGTTTGGGTATTTCTGTGTGTGTGTGTTTTCGTGCTCGTGGAAGTTACCAGAGAAACCCCACGTGTATGAGGAGAGATGGCGTGATGGTATTGACAAATCAGAATCAGAGATCAGAAACCTGACTGCTAGACTACCATCTCGACGCCTCCACCTCATAGCCCCGCAACTTAGGGTTTCCCGCATGTGATCTCCATGTGATCCACCATCCTTCCCTTAATGCTGGCCGTGTTCCAAGCCACGTGTTTTCAGTAATAATAATAGTGCTGCATCACTCTTCCTGTTGAACGTCAGCCCCCTTTATCACACAAGCCTTGGAAATACCTTTCTAACATCTGCCATTAATTGTAACAATTTACCCTAAGTCAAGTTGTTAATCTTATAGAGTTTTATATAAGGTTTCTGCTCAAGTAAATAAATTAATATTGAATAAAACCGTCAACCCTAGACCAGCGAATTATATTAAATACAGCTTGTAGCCCTCCCTGAAATGTGTAGGTTGTAAAAAAAAATCCAATCCCATTGTAGCCGCTGTCCAGCGTTCATGCCCTCTGCCGTTAAAAGTAAAAATATGTGGTTCTTATAAAAACAAGCCGGCCATTTGTGTCTTTAAGGTGATATTTTATCTTCGGCTCAGGCAGCTCAAGCTGTTTTGAATCTAACTTTATTTTTCTTGTGTAGTCATTTATGTAATGTGCTGTTTTTTTCAGTTCCCTTTTCTGAAATCCTGCCCCTCTTGTGCCGGTGTGTTTTCTCAATGAGAGTTAGAAAAGCATTAAAAAATAAACCTCGCTCTCTCACGTTTGAGCAAAAATATGTAATTGCAGCTCAGCTTAGGAAAAGAGTGGTGATTTAAAGCAGAGGTAAGAGACGGTGTGTATATTCCAGGAAGTGGTGCATGGCTTTGGGGCTCCGCAGCCCACATGTTAGTATTTTTAAAACTTTCAAAATTTGGCACAAATGATAAATTACTGTTGTGTGCATGGATGGCATCGTCCCATAGGGGCCAATACACATTTTTGGCGTGATTTTAATCAAAACATTTATGGAATTTAAATCACACGAAAGTGCAATTTTCTCATCAGGACTTAATGGTTAAGTTCCAATTAACTTTGTTTTTTTTTTACATTATATGACAACAATAGGGCCGCATAGCTTTCATGATATCTAGTTTAAGGCCACATTGCAGAAATGACACGGTGCAAAACAAACGGCTATTGTACATACACACCTCGGCGGTCGATTGCGTTCTGCATGACACAAGTTTGCAGCTTTGGTGTTGAGAAAAAGATTTTCAGCCGTACGACCATGGCACGGCAGTGGTGTCACTTCTGCGCCACTGTCGTACCTGTCCCGCACTACTCGGGTTGCCACCTGGCTTGGTTGTCCCATGATCTTCCTCTTGTTGAGGGAACTCTGTCAATCTTCACTGGACTAATAATATTACTGGACTAATAAAATCATAATAATATTAATTCTACACCACTCGAGACAATGCATTTCTGAACGCAGTTCCCCACCCTTCCAGCATTGTGACATATTCCTCTTGCCACGATGGGGATCCTGGTTTTTGTTGTTGCTTTAGCTCGAGCGGCAGGCACGTGGCTCTGAAGAGTGGGTGGTGGGGATGCGCCACATCGACGCGGCGTGCACATCACAGACTTGTGGAAACCGGGAAGTGTCGTGGCGACATGAGATGATGCCGCTCCGCCGCGGCACATTCTCGCTTTAAAACGACTCGCTTTTAAAGCAAACAAACTCAAATGAGTGCCGGGATTTTTGCCTTCAATCGTTACCATAAATCGTTGGAGTTTTCTTTTTACATTTATTTGAGACAAGTGTCTGCTTTCAGCAAAAGTGTTTTTATTAAACCTGCGCGCACGTGCTCTTGAGCCAAAGGTAGCGGTGCTTTTTATGAAAAGCGGCGAGAAAATGTTCTACGTTTGTGCAATAAAGTACAGTGTTGGCACGATTACACTTTTTTATTTTTTCAAAGAAACAAAACAAACTGTGCGGAGAGAGAAAGAGCTGACTACAACAGAGACAGCTAACTACAGCAGAGACAGCTGACTACAACAGAGACAGCTGACTACAACAGAGACAGCTAACTACAGCAGAGACAGCTGACTACAACAGAGACAGCTGACTACAGCAGAGACAGCTGACTACAACAGAGACAGCTGACTACAACAGAGACAGCTGACTACAACAGAGACAGCTGACTACAGCAGAGACAGCTGACTACAACAGAGACAGCTAACTACAGCAGAGACAGCTGACTACAACAGAGACAGCTGACTACAGCAGAGACAGCTGACTACAACAGAGACAGCTGACTACAGCAGAGACAGCTGACTACAACAGAGACAGCTGTCTACAGCAGAGACAGCTGACTACAACAGAGACAGCTGACTACAACAGAGACAGCTGACTACAACAGAGACAGCTAACTACAGCAGAGACAGCTGACTACAGCAGAGACAGCTGACTACAACAGAGACAGCTGTCTACAGCAGAGACAGCTGACTACAGCAGAGACAGCTGACTACAACAGAGACAGCTGTCTACAGCAGAGACAGCTGACTACAGCAGAGACAGCTGCCTACAGCAGAGACAGCCGACTACAACAGAGACAGCCGACTACAACAGAGACAGCTGACTATAACAGAGACAGCTAACTACAGCAGAGACAGCTGACTACAACAGAGACAGCTGAATACAGCAGAGACAGCTGACTACAGCAGAGACAGCTGACTACAACAGAGACAGCTGTCTACAGCAGAGACAGCTGTCTACAGCAGAGACAGCTGACTACAACAGAGACAGCTGACTACAACAGAGACAGCTGACTACAACAGAGACAGCTGACTACAGCAGAGACAGCCGACTACAGCAGAGACAGCCGACTACAACAGAGACAGCCGACTACAACAGAGACAGCTGACTATAACAGAGACAGCTGACTACAGCAGAGACAGCTAACTACAGCAGAGACAGCTGACTACAACAAAGACAGCTGACTACAACAGAGACAGCTGACTACAACAGAGACAGCTGTCTACAGCAGAGACAGCTGACTACAACAGAGACAGCTGACTACAGCAGAGACAGCTGACTACAGCAGAGACAGCCGACTACAACAGAGACAGCCGACTACAACAGAGACAGCTGACTATAACAGAGACAGCTGACTACAGCAGAGAGAGCGGACTACAGCAGAGACAGCTGTCTACAGCAGAGACAGCTGACTACAGCAGAGACAGCTGACTACAACAGAGACAGCTGTCTACAGCAGAGACAGCTGACTACAGCAGAGACAGCCGACTACAGCAGAGACAGCCGACTACAGCAGAGACAGCCGACTACAACAGAGACAGCTGACTACAACAGAGACAGCTGACTACGACAGAGACAGCTGACTACAGCAGAGAGCTGACTACAGCAGAGACAGCTGACTACAACAGAGACAGCTGTCTACAACAGAGACAGCTGACTACAGCAGAGACAGCTGACTATAACAGAGACAGCTGACTACAACAGACAGCTGACTACAACAGAGACAGCTGACTACAGCAGAGACAGCTAACTACAGCAGAGACAGTTGACTACAACAGAGACAGCTGACTACAGCAGAGACAGCTGACTACAGCAGAGACAGCTGACTACAACAGAGACAGATGACTACAACAGAGACAGCTGACTACAGCAGAGAGAGCTGACTACAACAGAGACAGCTGACTACAGCAGAGACAGCTGACTACAGCAGAGACAGCTGACTACAACAGAGACAGCTGACTACAACAGAGTGAGCTGACTACAACAGAGACAGCTGACTACAACAGAGAGAGCTGACTACAACAGAGACAGCTGACTACAGCAGAGACAGCTGACTAGAACAGAGACAGCTGACTACAGCAGAGACAGCTGACTACAGCAGAGACAGCTGACTACAACAGAGAGAGCTGACTACAACAGAGACAGCTAACTACAACAGAGACAGCTGTCTACAGCAGAGACAGCTGACTACAACAGAGACAGCTGTCTACAACAGATACAGCTGACTACAACAGAGACAGCTGACTACAACAGAGACAGCTGTCTACAGCAGAGACAGCTGACTACAACAGAGACAGCTGACTACAACAGAGACAGCTGACTACAACAGAGACAGCTGTCTACAGCAGAGACAGCTGACTACAACAGAGACAGCTGACTACAACAGAGTGAGCTGACTACAACAGAGACAGCTGACTACAACAGAGAGAGCTGACTACAACAGAGTGAGCTGACTACAACAGAGACAGCTGACTACAACAGAGAGAGCTGACTACAGTAGAGACAGCTGACTACAGCAGAGACAGCTGACTACAGCAGAGACAGCTGTCTACAGCAGAGACAGCTGTCTACAGCAGAGACAGCTGACTACAGCAGAGAGCTGACTACAACAGAGACAGCTGTCTACAGCAGAGACAGCTGACTACAACAGAGACAGCTGACTACAACAGAGACAGCTGACTACAGCAGAGACAGCTGACTACAGCAGAGAGCTGACTACAACAGAGACAGCTGACTACAATAGGCCTCGCGCCAAAGCCAACCTCACTCCCCCCTCTCCTCCCCACACAGAAGGGAGTGGAGTCTGAGTGGCAAGGTTTTCATTGTCGACTTCCAGATTCATCAAATAATTTAAAACATTCTCCGTGCGCGGAGGCACTTGGCACACTTGCCGTGCTTTTCCTCAAGCAAATTGCGCAACACGTTACCACGGTGATTTGGGGCCATTGTACAGTGAAATTATTAAAGATATAAACACTGATGGCCATAGATATTTTGTGGATTTAGTGGCATTTAGCAGCTGGCGAGAGAGGCTATTTTAACAGCCGAGGAAAGTGAACAAAAACCGTTGTTGTATTGTACTATGCTCCAACATCTTTGTTCCCCACCGTCACCAACCCGCACTGACCAGCGTGGTGAAGCCGTGTAACGCACACGAAGCCGGATGGCGCAGAGACCCCTCATCCTGTAGCGGATGGTCAGAAGGGCCGGGACGAGTGCACGAGTGGAGGTGGACGGCCACAGCGCTTTGTCTTGTTGTCTTCACTGTGCAACGCACTTTACTGCTCTGCCCCTCTTACACGCCTCCCCACTCCCCCGCCCTGTGCTCCTCCGCCACAGCGAGAATTCAGCGTGGTGTTCGACACGACACAACTCACGGGGAGCGAGGGCCCCTTAGAGTTCACCCTGCAAGCGAGAAGGTGCGTTCCCACAGCAGTGTGGGTTAAGATGCCAGCTTGTGTGTCTGTGTGTGTCTGGGTGCTCATGGCCAAAAACAGTGGTAAACATTTGAACCGGTCCTAGACCACCCCTAGGTCTACTCAGCCTTAAATAAGAGTATCTGGTGCAATGTGTAAGCATCAGCACTGGGGAGACGAAGACGGACAGGTGTGGTGTTGGGCATCCACCTCCTCATGTGCCAGTGGCGGTCTTCATACGTGCTCGCTAACAGCACTTGCCCCAACGGTCTGTTTTTGTCCTTGAGCAAGTGTGAGGAATGTGATGAGTTCACACATCCTTGGAAGTTCTGGACACAGTCCTCTCAACTGTGTCTCCGGCAGGCGACGTTGCACTGGTTGGATGATGTAACCCGCGTGGCCGGCCAATTACTCAATTGGGATTGTACACATAGCAATCATTTCCCCCTCCTGGAAGATTAGTACCCCAGGTCAATTGCAAATGAGACCATGCCGGTCTCCTGAGTTGTCACCTGTTTAAACAAAATAAACTTGAAGCTCGATCTCATGCAATTATACTGATGCCACAATTCTAATAAAATCATGAGAAACACAAAAATCACTGTAGCACTAAATCAACGAGGTGCGGCACAAGAACGCATTTTTATCTCTCAATGTCTTACATCTATTGTATTGTGTCTTGTTTTTTTTTGCGTTTGTGCTTTTTCATTATCCACCTTTGGTAGCTGGAGTCTCCCTTGAAACGAGAGACTCGGGCTCTCACGTGGTTTAGATAAAGACTTTTCCATTTGTCTGTGTTCTCACGGGTGCGCCAAGCCACCCCCCACCCCACGTTACTATCGCCGCTCAGCAACCACTTGCCCCCACCCCCGCGACCCCATCAACGTTTGTTTTTGCCGCCGGCCGCTCGGTAACAATTCTACCGCGAACAGCGACTTGTGCCGCTACTAAGACGCGGTGTTTGCGCGCGCGTGCGTGTGTGGACACAGCGCCAGCCCAGAGCACGCCTCCATGCTGGAGGACAACGACCTGGTGCTGCGCGTGCCGCTGCGGTTCCAGGTGGACACGACCATGAAGGGGTAGGGAGCGTCGCGCTTGCCCCACGGTGCCTCCGTCTGGGGGCCGCTGCCGCGTGTTGGGGATGCCGTGTTGGGCCTGGGGATGCCGTGCAGGCCTTGAGATGGGGAGGACCTCTCCCGGGAGTGTGGCACGGTGTGTGCGTGAGCACGGCGGGAGAGTGTTAGTGCACGTGGTGCGAGTGCACGTGGCGAATGAGCACGGCGAGTGCGTCTGGTGAGTGTGCGCATGCGGTGAGCGAGGCGGTGAGCTCTGCCTCTCCGCTCTACCAGGACGGTCAATCCACCCTCGTTCGTGTACGGAGGAGAGGCCACCAACAGCAGCCAATTCGTGCGACTCGACAACGCCGACTGCCTCTACCAGTGGATCAACTTCTCCCTCCAGGTTCTGCCATATATACCCCCCCCCTCCCCTGCATATTTTATTCGTTTGATGAATGGTGGAGGTGCCCGGGTGGCCACGGGGTGGTTTAGTCTGCGACACTCATTGCTGGGCACACGACGTGTTGTGCCCCTCACGTGGACATAGACGCCTACTGTTGAAGGGACCTCAGTGAGACGTCTTCTGAGACTGCTATCCTCCAACAAGTTGGTGTATCGTTTACTGATAGATTTCAGTGCAGGAATTACTTTGTTCCACGATATGACGCCGCTGGCATCATAGAGATAGGGGAAATAAGAACACAATGGAGCAAAGAAATTAACACGAGCCCACGCCTGCATCGTTCATAAACATTCAATATATTTTCACACTGCTCAACCTCAGTTCGTGCAAAGACTGGCAATGTTGTGTCTTACACAAACATTCATATTCGCCAGGTTTTAAATATTTAGATAACCGGTTTGAAATGGCCTCCTGCGCTTTGGTCGGTGGCTCGGTTCGGCTTGCACAAACGCCACCACGCCACCACGGCACGACGCCACCAGGCGCTCACCAAAAATCTACACGGGTCGCTCGCACGGTCTGGGCCCCTCGGAGCCGAGGGCCGGGCCCTGGCGGCCGGGAAGTGGCCGGAGCGGCCCAGACGCGGGGGGCCGGCACCGCCGCTGTCCTTGGCGTGGGCTGCTCGCTGTGAACATGCGCCAGCTCGTAGGAAAGCGACACATCTCCCACCGGTGTTTCCTGCGGGAGGCGGTCGCTAAGTGTTTCACCGAGTCTCCACCTGTCTAGCGCGGAACGTTGTCAGCGCTGTTGCTGCTGCCGCTGTTGTTCGCCCACCGCTTGTCCGATTTTCTTTGTTCTGGTGCATGCACGTGCGTCTTCCTGGAGTGGGGAGCCGGAGCATAGTGGTTACCGCACTGTGCTATGACCCTGGTGATCCGAATTCGATTCCCGGCCACAGAGACGAATATCTGAACCAGTTCTGATCCTGTACGTATGTTGAACTTCTTTCGCACGGCACGCAGCCAACCTTGCTCATTGGACGTGAGGTATTAGAATCCAATTACTTTGTCCCATGACAAAGTATATTATAGAGGTACGTGAGGGGAAATAAGAACACAATACACCGAAGAAAGTAAGACGAGCCCAAACCAAAAAGTCGACTCAACCTTAAATGAGTGCCTGGCGTTTCAGCATTGCGGAGACAAAGGTGGTCAGGTGCGGTAGCCGGCCAAAGCACAACCTCATGCCACCGTACCGGCCTTCACAGCTGCTCTTTACCAGTACTTGTCCCAATAGCTTATGTAGGCTATATGGGGGAGCTTTGTCTCGTGGTGCAGGGTGTGTGTCAGTCTGGTGGGAGGCTGTGGGGGAGGGGGTCGTGGCACTCCGCCAGAAAATCCGCTGACTCTGTTCCACGTTTCCTGCACCAAGCGGATTCTTTTTTTCTCTGCTCCTTTGATTTGGCGTTTTTGTTGTGCGTGTTTATTGATGTTTATAAATATCATTATGCTGAGCAGGGGATGTACTGGGATACTCTTCATGCTACATTTAACAGACTAATACTGCACTCTTTCTGCCATGTACGTCTTTAAATACTCACTGTGTGGTATTAGAATAATCTGATGAATCGTTGAAGGCCCGACTTAATGATGATAAAAACATAAAATAATACTTGATACAATTAAACATCCCATTACAGACCCCTGTGAAAAGTTTTTAGTCTCGGTGAGACTTCACTGCATCACTGTTGTTGTTTTATAAGTCACGGGCAACTGCGATGTATGCTACAAACTCAGATACCTGAGTTTGATTCCCAACCACGGTCAAAATCAGTCGTGAATGGAATCCGAGCCAGTTAGGGTTGCTCCCTGCTTCACTCGGGCAAAATGGAGATCTTTGTATTTGTGTTCCTATGTACGTACGTGTATGTCTGGGTGGGTATGTGTTTATTTGTGTGTGCGTTTGTATACAGCGATGTACCTGTATGTAAGTGTGTATGGTTACGTGTGTATCTGATCGTCGATTCTCCGGCATGCACACACAGGTGATAAACTTCGGGCCAAGCCCCCTGCCCAGCTCCAGCGTCGAAGTCCTCATCCCCAACGTCCTGACGGAGGATGGGCCGGAGCTCTTCCACGTGCGGCACATCAAGGTGCTCGCCTCAACACTCATCAACCCATCGCACGAGTACGCACACGGGCGCGTGCACAGCAACAGCCATCGCTTGCTACTAAGCGGCGGCGGCGACGTCACCACAGTGTGCCTGGCGAGGTGCACTTCGAGGCCACGTACACGCGACTTCCGGTTCCCATCTGCCCACGCACGCTCTGCGACGCGTGTTCGGGTCATACCACGTGCTTAATAGTCTCATCCTTTTTAGTTTTAGTGTCGTTTGGCACGATGTCCGACGTTTCGCCCCACATGCCGAGAGCATCTTCGAACAACCGGTTCCCGAAGAGGTTCCCAGCGCATCGTAGCCGATTCCCTGCGACACCCTACGCAGCGGCACCGCGCGCGCTCGCTCCCTCTCGCCACACGAGGGGACGCTGGGCGTCAAGCCGTCACCGGCATGGGAGCGGCGTGCCAGCGCGCCGTTTGGATTCGCGGCGAGCTTCCGGCGCGAGAGAGACCGGCGAACGATGCAGCGCATCACGTTTTGGCTCCGTGGGCTAAGGGGGTGGGCCGGCGGTATGGATGATGAAGGGGGCAGGTCGCTGGCGGAGTGATGCCCCCCCCTGCGTCAGTGCTGCTCCAGGTGCTCCGAGGGACCGTGGCGAGGCTGCGTCTTTAGACTTCGGAGCGCGCAGTATGCGCACACAGTTGCGGTGTCAGGTGACAGATCAGAATACAAACTCAGAAAAACAAGTTCAGTGCTGCAGTACGTGCAGTGCAGTCTGTGTTCGCTAAACACAATTAGCAGATGTGCATTTTAAACGCAGAAGGCCGATTTTTACAACTCATCTGGATAGCCTCTGTGAGAAAGCTTTGCCAAAAGCGTGTATCCCACAGGGCCCTTTAACAATTCTAAACAAATACGGAAAAAAAACTGAGTAACCCTTGCACTCAGATGAGAAATGTGAAGAGCTCCACTCTGTTGGTGATTCTGATGGTTGTAATTCCACACTTCTATCGTAGTTACCAGCAGTGTAACTATATAGCGAAACCAGCGCTTACAGCTACTTGGCACAGAGGGTTCACGCTAGCTTCGTTGGCTTTAACAACCGGCGAGTGTCGTTTATTTCACAGCCGTGAGGTTCTGCCGCATTTGAGGATCGCGTCGTTTCTCATGCCCGCCGCTGTCTCCGTGCCGCGCGTGCCGCCCCTGCCGACAGATCAACAGCGCCAACGGGAAGTGCTTCACCAAGGTGCCCTCGCAGATCTGCCTCGTGCCGCACGACTCGGGCAGCTTCTTGCGCACACTTTTCACCATCTTCAACAAGTCCGGCCGCAAAGTGCTCGTAAGTCCCCTTATACCTTCCTGATCGCCCGTGGGGACTTGTGTATATGTTGTATGCATGTTGTATGTTGAATTTCTTTCGCACCTAGGCGGCCCGACTGGGATCCTGGGTTCAGATCCAACCACCGCAGTCGATGGTCTCAGTCCAGTAAACAATTGCTGCACAAATCATCCATCATATATATCTGAGGACTGAAAAAAATAATATTACCATTTGACAGGCATGAGAAGAACACCTCCAGAGCTGCAGAAAGTGGAGCACTGCCCCGACTGCGAATGAGTGGAAATCGAGGATCTCATATGTAGTTCTGTGATATCAACTTCCAGAGGGCACGCTCCATCATGGGGGGTGTTTAACACATTTTTTCCCAATAGTTTCAAATGTAAATGTGTTCCTCTGATGGTGATGCTGACAAGCACAGTTGGTAATTTTTTGGGATAAAAGAATACATACCACGTGAGTTTGGAGGCCGTAAATTGACACCACTGGGCATTCGAGGGGGAAAATCAGTTTTGGGATCAATTTATTTCATAAAATGAAGTTTATATTTTCTAAACATTTAGGTCTGGTGGGGGTATTGGGGTGCCACTTTGCCCCCAGACCCCCACCCCGCCATGTCCGGGTTTCTCTGCCATTTGTTAATAAATTATGAAATGACGACAGTGGACCGCTCCCAATCGTGTCCCAACAACACTGAGATCTTTTCTCCAGAAATGGAAAATAAAGGACTTGAATGTGGTTATTAGCACAGTTGACTATGTATGACACACATCACTGATGACTGCCCACCACAACACGCATCCTCTGGTGCAACAAGTGGACTCCACCACCAGCTACCACCCCGGATGCTGCTGTAGCATGCCTTAAAAATACAATTGTAGCCCTGTTGCTTTTCTCAAACGCCATGCGGCAGGAGAGTAAAATGTAATAATGGTCACGAGGCTCATCGTCTCCATGAGCCGATACAGCATCGCCGGTCCGCCGCATCTCAGTGGGCCATTCCCTCCCCGTGCACCGCAGGACTGCGCATGGCGGGGCGGCTGCCTGGTCGTCGGCTGTCAGCTGGGGAACATCGACAGTGGGAACTCGATCTCCATCAACGTCAGCACCCTGCTCAACACCAAAATCCTGGAGAAGGTAAGCCACGGCCCAGCATAGCGTTTGGCTGCACCATCGCCACCCCTGCATGGGTGAAAAAAATTGGTCGGTCGGACTGACGGCGTCTCACCGTGGCATTCACGTGCAATTGCTCCCTGACCAAGAAACGCAAATTACATCTCTCTGAGTTGCAGTCTTAATTGCTCGGCATGCTAAGGCGCAGCCCTGCAATGTCTTTGCTTTTGGCACTGCTCCAGAGAGCTCCTCTAGTGGAGGCCCTTACATCTCGAGAGAGCTCCTCTCGAGGATATTTGGCCTCCACTTGCACACTGACCAGACATCTCGGAAGGTACGGACAAACCAAGCCCAAATAAAAACCACTTCACGATCACCACCACTAATGATTGCCCACATGTTTAAAGTGTCTGCAATGTGCGCTCCGGAACGTGGAGCTGCAAGGCATGTGAAATGTTCGACGTGGCGGGCGCGTGAGTCAATAAAAAAAAAACACGCAATGTGGAGCGGGGGCATTCACGCCTGTGTGGGGGCTGTGCCACTGCAGGACAGCTCGTCGGTGATCCAGTTCCTGGTGGACGCGAAAGTGCACCTCAACCACAGCCTGCACATCTATGAGGCACCGGGGGGCAACCCAGACGGCACCACGGTGAGCGGCGGCGCGTGTATGTATGTGTGTATGTGTGTGTGTGTGTATGTTTGTGTGTATGTATGTATGTGTGTATTTATGTGTGTATGTATGTGTGTGTATGTTTGTGTGTATGTGTGTATGTATGTGTGTATGTATGTATGTGTGTATGTATGTGCCTTGAACCTCTTTGACACCGTACGTAGCCAACCGCGCTAATCGGAGGTGCGGCGGAAGGACAACAAACTAAACACTAAAAGCTGTTCTAATGAAATTTGTTTTTAATCTAGATGATATAAAAGTTAATAGCTCCAATGGCTTCCTAATACCAGAAGGAAGAGTGTTCCAGGCGGCCGCAGAAGTACATCTGAAAGCGCGCAATGCGGTGCCCGTCTTTGTTCGATGGTTAGCCAAAAGCCGCTGCTTTTGGCTATGTCCAGCACAGTCCTGTCCAGCACAGTCTTGTTTACGCAAGAAAGCCCTCCCTGAGTCTCATTACCCTTCGTGAGGAGGGGCCTGCCAAGTTTTCACAGCAGGGAGCAATGCTGCTATGGCGAAGTGGTAAAACTTGTGCATCACAGCAATAAGTTCGTCTCGGGCCCTTCTCTGTGTGGACTTCATCTGTTCTGAATGGGTTTCCTCTGGATTTTCTGGTTTCCTTCCAAAGCTAAAAACAAATCAAAGTAAATGGTATTGGCCAAAACATCCCAATGCTGATAAATAGCCTGCAAATAACACAGAGGCTTTCGCGACCAATATCATCCATAATACCTGCAAATTACTCACAGCAGCAACACGGTTGCCCTCTACTACGAAAACTTGACAGGGCCCTCTTGAACAAGAGTATTGGGTTAAATATTGTAGTGGTAGTAGTAATAATATAGTAATGTGTGTGTACGCTTCAGGTGGTGTTTGAGGCCCTGCACGACCTGCGTCCGCGTGGCTACGTGGCCGTGTGGATCATTGCGCTGAGCCTGCTCATCGGCATCCTTATCTTCATCCTGCTTGCTGTCGTGCTCTGGAAGGTGTGGCTCGACGGGGCTCTCGCCCGCTTGATGTTGCGTGTCCCAGGCTGTCCCGCACGAGGTCAAACCCTCCTTAATGAGGAGGAAAAGAATACTTTAGTATTAATTAAGTGTTAACTTGAAGCTTTCGTGACTGCAGGAATTCATATTCTTTGGGTCTTTCAGTAAAGTGACGTAGATAAGTTCAAAGAAAATAACAAAAAACTACGACGTTTCGATCGCAGAAAAAAATCGTAGTTTTTTTTGGTTATTTTCTTTGAACCTCTCTAAGTCACTTTAGGGAAAGACCCAAAGAATATCAGTCAGGTGCCCGGTCATGGTGCTGCAGTGATACGATTGCATCGGTGTTGTATTCAACCATCTGGGGGTGACGTCAGTGGCATCATCACTCCAGTACCATCGTGGCAATGGTTAATGACAAATGGGATGAGTTTTTTTTATGCACAACTGCTAGGGGCAGACCCTTCATTGTTATGATAATTATTATTTTTATTTCATCTAACTTTAAAAGTTGAGCTCCTAAACTCTCTAAAGATGGCAACAGTGGCATTAATGTGCACACAGCAGATCCAATACCGGGTCTGTTCAGAAAAGTTTCTCATGGGCGATGCAAGAAAATGAAACAAATCCGAAAGAACTATGAAAGGAATCCCAGGGTATTCACGTACGATCCCGACTGTTGAAGCGCGACACGAGTCAACCTTGGAAATGCCGCGGCAGCGCCTCGCTTTGTAAGAGTATCCGCGGCGGCCGTGCTCTTGATCTCCCATTGATGACGAATCCATTTGTCGTGCCGCGTGTCGTGGGTCTCGCTCAAGCCACGTGCGGCGCAGCAGCAACCGAGGCTCCCTGCGTGGAGGCCTCCCTAATGCCGGAGAGAAATCTGCAGATGCCAGCTTCTTTACATCGTCTCGTTTTATTTCCCATGCCCACAGCTCGGCTTCTTCAAGCGCTCGTACAAGGAGAGGATGCAGGCGAGCAAGCAGGAGAAGGAGAGCCTGGACTGAGCGGCGCTGTGGGGGAGTGGGCGTGGCAGCGCCGTGGCCACGAGTCCCCGGCGTCGTTGAAGCGTGGTCCCGCGTCGCCCACGCAGCCACAACCGCTGCACGGCGTCGCGGGCGACGCGGGCAACTCGCCCGCTCTCTCGTTCGGCCACCAGCACAAATCACAACCGACCGCGAGAGTGAGCATGGACCCAGAGGAGGTCTGGCGATCGCAGCCCCTCGCAGGAGAACAAGTCCGCGGCGCATCCTGAGTGCGTCGCACAGGTGCCGACATTCCGCAGGCTTCTATCTTTGCGCGACCCCTCGCAAGCCAATCAATCCTCCTCCCTGCTCAAGCTGCAAAAGCCGTCGTGGCCCCTTGCCATCGGGTCATCCTCCTGACAAATAAAATGCGGCGTGCGATGACGCAGCATCTCTGCTTGTGATGACCACAGCGCTCGTCAACTTGGAGATCCTCCTTCGCGGCGAGGGGAGTGCGTGCGGCTGCATTTTGTGAATTCCCGGCGGGGCGAGTGGATCCCACGGCAGAGCCTCCTCTGAGAGTTCATCTGAACGACCTCGTAAACTTCTGGCATCCGAGACGATGATGAGCGTTCGGGTTTGATAGACACAGTGTATATTTTTTCAAGAGGACATTGGGAAAAGTGCTGCCTTTTTGCGTGAAATGAATTCACTCTGTTAATAAGTTAGAAGGAGGCGTTGAACGATGAAATAGATGGTGACGCCACACGTGGAACTGATGTGCTCACCCTCGAGAGCTGAGCGCTAATCTCCACTTTTCTCATGGAAATCAGAAGAAGATGTTTTCCGTGCCAGATGCAACTCTTGGCGGAGCACAGTGCCTTTCCGGACACCGAGCAGAGACCATCGTGTGTTTATTCAAAGCCCGCGTGTGACGAGTTATTTTGAAGCTCTGCATTTTCATTTTTGGTGCTGCCCATCAAACCGAGCCTTTGTCCAGTTAGCAATAAAACTAAGCATGTTTTATTTACACGGTGAATAAAACTACACGGGCAATAAAAGCAACGAGCTCAGCCGATTTGACCCACGAGCACATTCGCTCCGCACGTGGAACAATTTATCAGTGAGGCCTTTTCCATCCTCCACCCATGGCATTTCCGTATGCCGCACGTCCCCTCCGACGGACGTTGGGGGTGCACGGAGGCCTTCGTGAGGTCTGCCGCTCCCGCACTGGGAGAGCCGCCGTGCCTCGGCACTCTACGTGATGCCGCCACCGTGTCGCACGATGCTGTGCACCGAGCCGTGCTGTACCGAGCCGTGCTGTACCGAGGCCTGCTGTACCGAGCCGTGCTGTATCGAGCCGTGCTGTACAGAGCCGTGCTGTACCAAGCCCTGCTGTACCAAGCCGTGCTGTACCGAGCCCTGCTGTCCAGAGCCGTGCTGTACCGAGCCGTGCTGTACCGAGCCCTGCTGTACAGAGCCGTGCTGTACCGGGCCGTGCTGTACAGAGCCGTGCTGTATCGAGCCGTGCCAGCTAATCTGACCGATGCTGGCACCTCACCAACTTTGCCTCCAGTTGCCGTCGTAATCCACTGGCGTCGTTGCGATAGCGAGCATTTCCGTTCGCGAGGTCTCGAGACCTGAAAACAGTGCGTTAAATGAACATCCACGTGAATTTTTGTTGTTTATATACATATATATAAAGCAACTCAATCAATGAATGCCAAATAGTGTAACTGCTGTACAGTGCGACGATTTTGCAACAACATTCTCTGTTGACTTTTGTTCGCTTTACAAGTTGACCACTGTGTGGTGGGGGTTAGGATTCTATGAAAATTCGCAAGTCTAGCGAGGACGTCCGCTCGGAAGGTTCCGCTGGGGGGGGGGGGGCTACGATGAATTTAAACGTTCAGCAGAAACGCAGAGTAACGGAAGTTCTTGCGATTCCCACTGGAATTTAGAATTCTTTCTGGGGTCCCCGAGCACATGTTGTGGAATCATTGTGAAATATTTGTGAGGGGCTGTTGGTGTGAGGAGGAGGGGGATGTGCGCTGACATTGATCTGCCCCAGCTGACTGCCCGCTCGTCAAGGGGAGAATCGCCCTTTGCGGAGTTTGTTGTGGAGAGACCCGGATCGAGACACCCAAATCGCCCTTCACCAAATAATTTCTTCCAACGTGACTGCAGTAAATTGCCTCTTTTCTGCACAACAGTGGCAAATCACTTTAAACAATTATAAGGTGTTTTAAAAAAAATAGTACAAATATGTAAAAACCCGTTTATTAAAGACATTTAGACAGTGTTTGTATAGTGTGGCACACGAGTGTAGTGTTTTTTACAAGTTTTATATTCACACACACACGCAACTGTACCATAGCTCTCACCGCATTGCCGGACTCACTGTGGCCAAGAGATGAATGCGTTTTATTTTTGGCTCAAGTGAAAGAAAGCTTCCTGCGTTTGAGATTCCGAACGTCTCGTTGAATGTAGCCAAACACAGAGAATGAGCGTCACAGCAGCGTTTGAATAAATGAAAACTTCCAGACGCCTTCATTTGTCGTTGCTTTTGTGTGCCTGCACTGCTTTTTGCTGCACAACTTCCCGATGAATCCTCCAGGATATGATTCTCGTTGGAAATCTACACAGACATTTAGTATTGTACACCCGTTTCATTATAAATACATCCTTTCTCGTGTTTATTTTTCAAGTAATATGTTCTTGAACCAGGTGAGAACTCGAGAGACCAGGATGAGTCTCGTTTGTAAAAGATAATAAGAAAAATCAAAATAAAAGCTCGCTGCTAAAACATCCGACACAATGTAACCGGTATTGGCCAAACAACCCAATGCTGAAATATTGCACTGCAATCACAGTATGGCACTCGATTGCATGTACGTTGACCTTCTTACGCGCCGTACATAGCCAACCATGCTAATGAGAGGTGTAGGGGAAGGGCAACAAAACTGGACACAAAAACATTTCTAACAAAAATAAAAATCAATTCAGATGTGAAAGTGCCGAGCTCCGGTGGCTATGCACGATTGGTATCGGATAGAGCAGCAACATTGTACGCAGCCCTCGTGCGGAAACTTGGCAGGACCCTCCTGAAAGAGTGACGAGACTCAGCGATGCTTTCCTGGATAAACAAGCATCACAAAACTGAAGTAAATGATCAGAATCTATAAATGGATCAAGCCCATTGGATGCTAGTTCAGTGTCCTCAGACAGGATAAACCAACCAGAATCTCCGCCCAGGAATCCCACCACGTAAGTAGACATCTCTCCAACACCGTTTTTTTTATATGTTACCAGGTAAGGCCCACTGAGTTATGGAGTTATTTTTCAGAAGCGACCTGGCTATCACAAATGATCGTTCAACGAAGTGGCTTATCACGTGGTAAAGTATCGCAGCCAAATACTCTAAACGCGTCTTTCTAAATGTCGAGGGGAAAACCGGACGACCCGGAGAAACATCCGCTCGACCACTAGGAGAGAGAGAGACGTGCAAACTCCAAATACACAGACGTCAGGTTCGGGATCGAACCCACGACCTCCTCCATACGAGACGAGGTAGTTCACGTCTCGCCACCGTTCAAGCGGACGTCGAGGGGCCGTTGGTAAGTACGCTCAGATTTATATTTAAACACCGCTCAAATGTATATTTAAACACCACTCTAACGTAAGCTATGAATACACCGTAATTTCTGCAGATGTGACGATGCATCTGTTCATTAATTTATATTGATTTTCATAGACTCCCGAAAGACGTTGAATAATCGATCCTTTTCGTTTCCTATGTCTTACGCACTGGGTTTGATATTCGGTTCCCATGACCCCTGCATAATTCACCAGTGGCCGGTTGCAATCACCGCAGTGTTCACAATTGAATCGATTCTTAACAATAAATCGCGACCGTGAATCGCTACGTTTCATGGGAGAACCGTGGGGTGGGGGGGGGTACGCTCCACGTTGGGGAGTTCCTGCAGCGAGGTTCGGGGTGGAGCGGTGGTGCGAGTGGTGCGAGTGGTTCACGCCCAGCTGCACCTCGAACTGGCTCATGGGCCAAATCACATTTCTGGCCACAGCCTACATCAGTGGTGAGCGATCTCTTAATCAGTGATGTGGTGTGGCGGTCGAGAACCTTGATCCAGAAGTGAATTAAAAACTGAAGTGAGGTTCATCACACGGTCTGACAAAGTAGGGCCGGGTCCATCCCCATCGAATACATGAAAAGGTTGTCGCCCTCATTGCACACACAGAGTGCTTGCCACAAATGAATCACAAATACCTCGCTGATCTTGTCAAGGAGCATCAACTAAGGAGCGACTTTGGCTAACAATCGAATGAAGACGGTCAATGCATCGTGCACTCTCAAATGCAATTCTGTGGCCGTCTGGAATACTCTTCCTTCCGATATTAGGAAGTCACTGGAGCTATGCACTTTTAAATCATCTAGATTTAAAACGAATTTATTTAGAACTGCTTTTTGTGTTCCATTTCTTGTCCTCCCCAGCACCTCCGATCACGGATGTCTACGCAGTTAGCACCCGACTCCCTCGCTACATCTCTTCTCACTTCTGTATCCCCTCCATCAGTCTGGTTTCCGTCCGCTCCATTCCACCGAAACCGCTATCCTCCACATGCACAACCACTTGGCTCACCCACGTCACTCGGCCTTTCATCTGTCCTCATTTCGCTCGACCCGTCCGCGGCTTTCGACACCCGTGATCACCCCATCCTCTTGTCCACTCTGTCTCACCTCGCTATCTGTGGCATCCCACTTCATTGGCTCCGCTCTTACCTCACTTCCCGTTCATCCTCTGTCTCTTACAACCATGGTTCCCCCTCCACCGTCACGGCCGGCACCCCAGGGTTCTGTGCTGGGTCCTCTCCGATTCTCCCTCCACACGTGCCTCTCGAGCTCATCCCTTCTAATTGTCATCTCTCGTATCGTCTATTTGCCGATACGAGAGACCCTTCCGACCACATCTCATCTTGCCTCATGTCCATCCAAATATGGATGGACATAAAATGTCCTTTCCCTTCATCCTTCTAAAACCACCGTGCTCTAATTCTAGATTTGAAGCTTTCGTGACTGCAAGGATTCATACTCTTTGGTTTTGTTCGGTAAAGTCACGTAGGTAAAATAAAATAAAACAATAACCGTGCTCTACTTTCCCCCCTCCCGCTCTCCTCCCCCCTCTCTACATTTCCCCCCGCTCAGTCTCACTTCGATGGCTTCTGTCCAAATTCTTGGCGTCACCTTCGATTCCTCATTTTCCTTCACTTCCCACATCGCCACTCGCACGTGCCGCTTCCATCTTTTCAATGTAAGGAAAATTCGCCCCCTCGTCACCATCACCGCTGCAAAACTTCTCGTGCACCCCTTCGCCTTCACTCGTCTGGATTATTGCAACTTCGCTCCTGGTCGGTCTCCCTGCCAACGCCCTCGCCCCTCTACAACAAAATCTAAACTCGGCTGCACCCACCGCCGTCTCTACCCCCCCCCCCCTTCACCTCTCATTGCTCCCTTCTTCTTCTATAACTTCACCGGCTTCCTATTTATCACCACCGCCTCTTTAAATTGCTCACCATCGTTTTCAAAGCTTTGCATGAACTGCCCCCACCCCCTTACCTCTCTTCTCTCATTTCCTTATACGTCCCATCCCGCCCGCACCGATCACAAGCTGCCTATCTGCTTGCTGTAACTCCTCCGCCCTGCGCTCAATCTCACTTTCACTCCTTCTCTCTGCTTGCCCCCTTACATTGGAACAAACTCCCTCTCCACATCCGACTCTCCCCCACGCTTTCCTCTCTTCTCTCTGCTGCCTTTTACCTTCTCTCTTCCACCACCCCTACCAGCACCACCTAACGCCCCTAACGCCTCCACCACCGCAGCGTCCACCTCGCTCCCTCCACCCTCGTCACTACCCGATCCCCATCCCTTACCTTGCCATTTTATACCGTCGTCGGTAAGCATTGTCAAGCGCCTTGGTTAAAGGCGCCTTATACATCCAACATAGAATGGAATACATAGACGACCCATTAGCGAAGGGCATTGGCCCCTCGCTATGGCAGCCGCGACCCGTTGCGTGCCTCGATCTGGCCCACCGGCGGTAGGGACACGAGCCCTGCTGAGCGGTCTCCGTTGCGTGCATCGACGCCACGGCAGCTGTTGTAGTCGCACCCCAGAGCGCCATTTAGTGGCGCAGCCGCTCGCTAAAGAGTTTCCTCGTGAGCGGTACCGAAATAGAGCTGTGGCGGAAACCACGACAGCGATCATTCTGACAACGCTACATGGGATCCGGTCATCCTTAAAGAGCCCCAGAGAATCCCCACGAGTTGGGAATTCCTTTATGAACCCGTGTAGGGCATTTCGCAGATATGCTGCAGGATGTTTCTTCTATAAAGGACGATGATAACAGTGGCGCTAATTTCGCACGTGATCGCCAACTTGTGGCTCTTCGTCCCGAAATGTGTGGCCTAATGGACAATGAATGCAGCTGGCTTCATCCCACTGCTATTCCAGCGGTTGTTATTGCTCACTCGAATGCACCTGCATCCTATAAGCCAGATCCACCACACCCACAAGCCAAGCTCGTCTAGCCAGTGGAGGCAGCTTCACAAAGCTCGCCAGCCTTACCAACCTCACCAGCCCAGCCAACTCCACCAACCCCTTCAGCCTCATCTCCCCCACCAATATTACCAACTTCGCCACCCCTACCAGCCCCACCAACCCAGCCAATTCCACCAACTCTCAACAGCCCCCACCAGGCCAGCCATGCCACGCATCTCATGGGGATGCCTCAGAGAGCCCCTCAGGTGTTTCCTGGGAGGTTTTGCTCGACCGCTTCCTGCCGCTGCCGCCGCCGCTGCTGCCCGTGCACCTCGTGACCCCCGCTTCCCGCCCGGGGGCGCGCCCGGCGCTCACGCGGGAGAGAAGTCCGCGCCGCGCCGCTCATCTCCCACACGCAACGCCTTTCCTGCGGGGCTCCATCGCGGTGAGGAGGAGGAGTGGGGCAGCCGCTGCCCACGCTCGGTGTCTTCCTCAGCACGGGGTGCAGCATTTGCCTCGTCATCTTTTTGATGGGACGTTCATTGACCAGGACTGTTTCGCGTAGAGTAGCCCTCAACTTAAGTCTCAGCTGGAAGGCTTAAGCAGAGCATTCGCAATAATGTTACAGGAAACGTTAAATTAATTATTAAAGTAAACTTACATTATGCCAGGTAAGGGCCACTGAGCTATATAGCTCTTTTTCAGAAGTGACCTGGCGACAAATGATAGTTCAACGAAGTGGCTTGTCACGTGGAAATGTATAGCAGCCAAATACTCTCAACGCGTGTTGACAGATGTGGAGGGAAAACCCGGAGGACCAGGAGAAAAATCCACACGACCACGGGGATAACATGCAAACTCCAAATAAATAGACGTCAGGTTTGCGATCGAACCTGCGACTTCCTGTACACCAGGCGAGGGAGTTAACATCTCGCCACCGCGGCGCCAGAAAACTGTAACACGCCACAGCATCCACTCGCTCTCGTAGAGGAGAGGACGCGACTAAGAACCACAGATGAGCATGAAGGCAGCCAGGCAGTGAGAGGGCGCCAACGATTGCCCAAATTCTGCGGTTCTCTATGTATTAAGGTATTATTGGCCAAATAATGAGTGTTTGCAGTGGAGCGAAACGTCAGACAACATGCCGGACAGCAGGTGGTAAACCCAAAACACATCGGAGAGCTGCATAGTGGCAAACGTCAAATAGTTAAATAATTTGAAAGAGAATATGATCTTGTTAAATAAGGGGGAGTGTATCTGATTATATGGAAGGTCCTTTCTGGAAGCAGAACATTTTCCATAATGCTAGGCGCAAAACAATGTCAAAAAAGTACCGACTTCAAAAATATACTACTTAATGCCACAATTGGCCATACTTCAACTTGAAACATAACTTGACTGTACACGAATATTCACGAGGTGTTTTCCTCACCTGCATTATTGTTCACATATTTTCTTTCGAAACCTCCACAAGCCATAGTTTGTTAACTCGATGTATTTTCCAGCACCGCGAGATCCCTGGCACCAGGCCTCGCGTGGTTTAATCTGCCTCCGCCTGCTGAGGCTTGGCTTTGAGTGGTGCAGGACAGCGGCAGAGCGTCGCTTCAAATGCAGCCCACCGATTGATAGAATCTCCGTGTAGCCAGCACTGCTTGGCAAGCTCTGTTGAACATTTCAGAAATCCAATAAGACTAATGTGGATACTTGGCTGAGTGGCTCTAACAATATGAAATCTATACTCGCATTGCCAATGCTAATGATGTTCATCTATAACTATTTTTGGGTTGGATCACGTAAGTAGTGTTATGCCAAAATTATTGTCATTAGCTCGAATGGTAATAATTGTGTTTGCGTTTCAAATGTGCAAGGGCAGAATTTGCGAGTGCCTCTGGTTTTGTTTGAACATAATTGTACATTTGCTAAAAAATGTCAGTCTACTCTTGCCTACAATGGCTTCTTCCCCACTACGGCTCTAAGAACCTCAGTTCTATACCAACACTGGTGGCGATAATGATGGCAATATTGACATTTAGTCCATAGACTAGAGCAACATTTTACGTCTTTATTTATACAATTTGATAACCCCACTACATTTCAAATGGTTACCACATAATTCAATGTAATTGCCACATCAAGATATTGGAACTGCTTCAGATATGCAGACTCATCTGACACCGGCAAGTGAAACCTCTGCTCTGGACTCATGGACTCATTCATGGTTCATGTGTGCAGACATTTCGACTGATCTCAGCTTTGTATAAACAGCATCGCACGTTATAGCCCAACGAAGTTCAGCCTCGACTGTTGCGTAACGATCGAATTATTATTTCTTTCCCACTGGGGCGCGCCCTATGTACCGTAAATGTTTATGAAGTTTAATACAAAAAAATACAGCAGCTTTACCATGAAAGGAAACTGAAGCGACGCCAAAACGAAACCAAAAACGATAAACGCGCGCCATAATAATAATATTCTGGTTGTGATAGTTCGTGGTCAAATAAAACTGCTCCGCATCTTTAATAACGCGGCCTTGTACAATGTACAGATGTGGCTTAACGTAACAATGTCTCGAGGAAATCGTACGAAGACTTTATTCCTCCTGAAAGAGCTTTGAAAAAAATCTCGAAGGCCAACGTAAACAGCCTCTTGTTTTTCTCTCGCCGTAAGAAATGTCTAGAGTGCAGCGATGTTTATCGCCATTCTCATTTTCCTGCGTACGCACGCACGGCTTATGAAAATCATGTTCTTGGCCTGCGCGTACTTACGGTTGTTATCGTGAGATATTTGTAATAAATTCGCAATATTTTGTGGACAGAGACGGCTTGTTTTAAAAGTGTTGTTGTTTCACTGGTGAGCTAAGCTTCTCTGAATAATCCAAACAACATCCGTGCCGGGCGGGGAAGGGCTCTGCACGCCCGAGCGAGTCATAGGCCAGATCGCAGCTTGTTGAAAATAATGGGGGGGGGGGGGCATCCTTTTAATTTGTATCAAAGGAAACTGACTCAAGGCTTGTCCCTCATAGATGAAGTTCCCACAGTGTTATTCACACATTTAAAAACAACTACTGAGACTCGGCTTGAATTAAACAGCCATTGAACTCGCAGTGTTTAATCTAAAGGCCCGGTGGGATTTGTTTGTTTGGTTCCCGTGAAGGTGGTTAGGGCCGGGCCCGCGCGCCGCGTCCACCACGCTCGACAATAGCTGCACAAACGCGCGCAGAAGTTCGAGAATACTTGGGCAGATTATGTTTTTCTATTGATTTTTTTCCATCAGAACTTAAAGTAACAATGACGGATGCAAGTGTGGGTTACGTGGATATTTACATGTATACCGTATAAATACATATTCTGCCATGCACATTTGATTTTAGCTGTCAGAACCCGATGAGCTGTGAAGCTCTGTGTCACGGGTGTCCAGACCAAGCTGATCCACTCTTGTGTGTTGCGTTCTCCGTGTTCTGTGCATTCACAATATTGTTGAGTATTTCCATTGGTGACATCTCCTCTTCCTCACCGCGCCGGTGATGGTTGGTCCCTGTTTCCTGTCTCTCCGCTATCAATCCATGACAGTGGCGAAGATTGGTGGATCTCATAAACGTTGCGAGGAGACTCCCTTCCGCAGGCATCGAGGGGTTGCCATTCTCTGGCTCGCCAGAAGACGGTTCGGTAAAAATGGAGACTGCCGGGTTCGTCTGTATGGGATTAGAGAGTTTCCCCTTCGCACGAGTGGGTTTGCTCCGGGTGCTCCGGTTTCCTCCCACCTGTACGCGCTCATCAATTGGCCACTAACAGCTTCATATACCGAGCACGATGGGGCTTGGCCGATTGTTGGCACCGCTCACTGCGTGACTACCTTCCTGCGTGGCTGCCTGTGGTTGCTGACGCCTCCGAGTCGTTCTCTCTGTTTTTGAGTGCATCATGTGCGCGTTATAAGCTGACATTATTATTACAACATCTCAGGTGATACCAGTAAATATAGTATTTGGTGTGGCCCCACACACTGTTGAGAGCACCAACAGGATGGAGAGGCTACCTCAATGCTGCGGTGTAAGTACAGCTGGTTCACGCTGCTGCTCTGAAACTCATCCCGGTCATCCGTCTGCGCTGGCCCCAGTGATGGATGCGATGCCTGCATGGGGTAATTTACACTTGGACATTTTTATGGGGTTTCGCTGCCAAACGCAGGCACATCCACACCTGTGCGCCAGGCCGCATGATGGACATCTCTGCGCGTGATGTAAACATCTGAGTTGTTTCGGCAGTGGCCTGAGATACACCGCATGCGTGGCATGTGCGGCCAGGTTGCCAATCCACTGCTGGATGAGAGCCCCTCCAAATGCCGTGCCAAGTGAGGATTCTTTGACCCTACTTCACCACGCTGGTCCATACCGGATGATGAAAGAGGTGTAAGTACGAAACAACATTGGATTTTGCTGCACTGTCCTCTACTGCCTACAACGCCAAGTACACCTGGTTTCATGCAAGGCGATCACCCATAAAAGCACGACTATTATCCAAGCTCAATCACGCTTAGATTCTGAGGAATGATGGGAGGGATCTTGGGGCATTCCGGATGAAGTTGGTCATCTGCTGAGATACAACACACGTGCAAAATATAATTCACACACGTTTTAACTGTGAGATCGCGTGTGTCTACGTGAGTTAGGGTGCAACTTACAAAGTCTCGCTTTGCCACGAGGCGCCTTTATGGTTATCAGTGGGCTCACAAAGCCAGGGGGGTGTATCTCGGATTGTAACAACTCCCGGACGCCTCATTCTCTAACACGGGCACGGCCCCTGCGGCTGACGTGGGGTCCAGAGGGACGTCAACGCACACAACCATCGTGGTATATTCGACTCCACTTCTCTCCTATACCTTCAACAAGGTGATATCATGCGCGACGATTATGCTGATGATGGAACCTGCAAAAATACAACTCGGCGCATTCGTCAATAAACTAGACTAAAACTTTAAACGTAAAAATATATATTATACCAGGTAAGGCCCACTGAGATATAGAGCTCTTTTTCAGAAGCGATCTGGCTACAACTAATAGCTCAACGAAGTGGCTTGTCACGTGGACATTTACAGCAGCCAAAATCCTCTAAACGCGTTTTTCTAAATATGGAGGGGAAAACCCGGAGGGCAAGGAAAAAAATCCACACGATCACGGGGAGAACATGCACAGGGTCGGGATCTAACCCACGACCTCCTGCATACCAAGTGAGATAATTAAAATTTCACCACCGTGGTGCCCTACTGAGATATCCTGGAGTGATTAGATACACACATACACATAGCTATGTATAGTACCAATAGAAGAGTATAACCAGTACAAGCAGAAGAATTGGGGGAAAAACCGGTTTCGAAACTCAGACCGTTTTTCCCTCGAATTTCAGTTCCGAATGCACAGATTGCCCTGCTTTCTCAGCATGTGAAGGTGCTCGCTCACGCCACTACTATCGGAAGGCCTCCCCATTAGAGGGAGCTCTCGTGGGTGTTTGGCCAACTCTTCATCGCAGGCTAAACGACTTGGAAGAGGTAAGAGTACCCACAATTTACCACATAGATCAACTAGCTGGTGTACATATTGACACTGCCGGGTGGTCAGAGGCAGGAGAGTTAATAAACCGTCCTCGTTATTGAAACTGCCGCGCCAGGAGATCCAATCGAACCGGCGACCGCCAGATTGCAAGCCCAGTGTGCTGCTAACCATGACGCAACGGAAGCTGCTGTTGCTGCTCACTGATCAAGGTAATAAACATTATCTCCTTGTTTCGAGATATTTCAATGTGCGGTGACAAGGAAGCCGGTTTTTACCCCTGTTTTGTATGCAGATACCGGTAATGCAAAATACGATTTGGTGGAGCGATTAGTTGCAGAGACTTTACGTGCACTTGCAACGCATTGTTAGAATCATAGACTTACTGCACTTGCAACGCGTTGTTAGAATCATAGACTTAGTGTACTTGCAATGCATTGTTATAATCATAGACTTAGTGCACTTGCAACGCGTTGTTAGAATCATAGACTTAGTGTACTTGCAATGCATTGTTAGAATCATAGACTTAGTGTACTTGCAATGCATTGTTTGAATAATAGTGCACTTGCAATGCATTGTTAGAATCATAGACTTAGTGTATTTGCAATGCATTGTTAGAATCATAGACTTAGTGCACTTGCAACGCATTGTTAGAATCATAGACTTAGTGCACTGACAATGCATTGTTAGAATCATAGACTTAGTGCACTTGCAATGCATTGTAAGAATCATAGACATAGTGTACTTGCAACGTATTGTTAGAATCATAAACTTAGTGTACTTGCAATGCATTGTAAGAATCATAGACTTAGTGTACTTGCAATGCATTGTTAGAATCATAGACTTAGTGTACTTGCAATACGTTGTTAGAATCATAGACTTAGTGCACTTGCAACGCGTTGTTAGAATCATAGACTTAGTGTACTTGCAATGCGTTGTTATAATCATAGACTTAGTGCACTCGCAATGCGTTGTTAGAATCATAGACTTGGTGCACTGGCAATGCATTGTTAGAATCATAGACTTAGTGTACTTGCAATGCGTTGTTAGAAACATAGACTTAGTGCACTTGTAATGCATTGTTAGAATCATAGACTTGATGCACTGACAATGCATTGTTAGAATCATAGACTTAGTGCACTAGCAATCATTGTTAGAATCATAGACTTTGTGCACTGGTAATGCTTTGTTAAAATCATAGACTTAGTATACTTGCAATGCATTGTTAGAATCATAGACTTTGTGTAATTTTAATGCATTGTTAGAATCATAGGCTTAGTGTACTTGCAATGCATTGTTAGGATCATAGACTTAGTGTACTTGCAATGCATTGTTAGAATCATAGACTTAGTGCACTGGCAATGCGTTGTTAGAATCATAGACTTAGTGCACTTTCAATGCATTGTTAGAATCATAGACTTAATGTACTTGCAATGCGTTGTTAGAATCATAGACTTAGTGCACTTGCAATGCATTGTTAGAATCATAGACTTAGTGCACTTGCAATGCATTGTTAGAATCATAGAATTAGTGCACTCGCAATGCATTGTTGTAATCATAGAATCAGTGTACTTGCAATGCATTGTTAGAATTATAGACTTAGTGTACTTGCAATGCATTGTTAGAATCATAGACTTAGTTTACTTGCAATGCATTGTTAGAATCATAGACTTAGTGCACTGGCAATGCATTGTTAGAATCATAGACTTAGTGCACTGGCAATGCATTGTTAGAATCATAGACTTAGTGCACTGGCAATGCATTGTTAGAATCATAGACTTAGTGCACTAGCAATCATTGTTAGAATCATAGACTTTGTGCACTGGTAATGCATTGTTAGACTCATAGACTTAGTGTACTTGCAATGCCTTGTTAGAATCATAGACGTAGTGCACTGGCAATGCATTGTTAGAATCATAGACTTAGTGCACTAGCAATCATTGTTAGAATCATAGACTTTGTGCACTGGTAATGCATTGTTAAAATCATAGACTTAGTGTACTTGCAATGCATTGTTAGAATCATAGACTTTGCGTGATTGCAATGCATTGTTAGAATCATAGACTTAGTGTACTTGCAATGCATTGTTAGAATCATAGACTTAGTGCACTGGCAATGCATTGTTAGAATCATAGACTTAGTGCACTAGCAATCATTGTTAGAATCATAGACTTTGTGCACTGGTAATGCATTGTTAAAATCATAGACTTAGTGTACTTGCAATGCATTGTTAGAATCATAGACTTAGTGCACTGGCAATGCATTGTTAGAATCATAGACTTAGTGCACTGGCAATGCATTGTTAGAATCATAGACTTAGTGCACTAGCAATCATTGTTAGAATCATAGACTTTGTGCACTGGTAATGCATTGTTAAAATCATAGACTTAGTGTACTTGCAATGCATTGTTAGAATCATGGACTTTGTGTAATTTTAATGCATTGTTAGAATCATAGACTCAGTGTACTTGCAATGCATTCTAGATTTGAAGCTTTCGTGACTGCAAGGATTCATACTCTTTGGTTTTATTCGGTAAAGTCACGTAGATAAAATAAAACTAAATAAAAGAAAACAATTAAATCACGACGTTTCGGAGGCAACACAAGCTTCCGTCTTCAGGTGGAATAGTCACAGCAGAATATCTGTGTCAGGAGCACAGGTCAGAGACGACGGGTATTATATACAGGTTAAAGGGGGGGGGGGGGAGGAATCAGTTAGGAGCGTGGGTGGGTGGGAGGGCTGGGTTAAGCAGCCTTTTGATAAACTGCAGGGGGTTCGAGGGGAGGGGGTGGTGCACTGCAAGAGAGCGGGTAAACCCACTTTGCACTGCAAGAGAGTGGGTAAACCCACTTTGCACTGCCCGAGAGCGGGTAAACCCACTTTACACTGCACGAGAGTGGGTAAAACCCACCTTTTGTTATGCTGCATGGGGGGTCAGGGAGAGGAGAAAACATGCTGCATGGGCACAGCTACATTTTTTGAAAGCAACGAAAACGGCTGTACAATTATAAGGTAGCTAAAGTTTGATAAACAACCACTGAGAAAAGGAAATGGCTGTACAAAAATTAAAAGGCAGCTAACGTTTGACTTGATTTATAACATCTTTCCAGTGGTTGCTCAATTTGAAACTATCCTCTCGGTTGAAGTTGTGTCTGTATATCTGGATGGCCTCGTGGACAAATCTCTGATAATAACCGGGAGGTTTGCAGAGTACCTTGGTATTGTAGAAAACAATATCATGATCACCCACAGCTTTGTAACAGTGATCAGCTACGGCAGAAGAATTCATTCTGCCGTGTTTCAAATCTGGTTTGTGCTCGCGAATTCGGTCTGCTTTGTGTTTGTGAACACAAAGCAGACCTAAAACACGGTAGGACCAACACCTCCGCCGTGGCAGATCGCTGTTATAATTCAGTAGGCTCACATGACATTGACTTCTCCAAGACAGAGGTTCTTTGCAAGCCATGTGGCTACCATGAGAGATTCGTTCATGAGGCTATTCACATATACAAACACAGAGACAATTTCAACCGAGAAGATGGATTCTGGCTTAGTAACCATTTGAAAGACGTTATAAACCATTTCGGTTCTTGATTGATTGTATTTTACGGTGACTTTCAGACCGCAGTCCATTCGCTGGCACTGCCTATTAGTACCTATCACACGACGGTCAATAGTATAGTTTATAGCATTTGTATAATAATAAATAGTATAACAGTGTAATGTTTAATATAATTGATAAGGCAATATATAGTACCGTACTTGTATAGTGAATATACAGCAGTATGGTATACAGTAGGGTTTTAATAGAATAATACAGTGTAATATTACAAGTCTAATATTTTATCGTCTAAAGTATCGGGTAGTGTATAGTAACGCATTGTATAATTCAAGGGTGGATTTGTCTATGGATACGATATTATACAATGTAGTTTAGATTGGAAGGTATAATATTGTATAGTAGTCTAGTTTATAACATAGTTATAACGCAACACAGGACAGAGCAGCGCATCGTTGCTGCTTCCCCCTCTTCCCCCCCCCCTCCTCCGTTCCGAACATAGATGGACTCGTCCGCCTGAACACAAGCTCGTCGTTCTCCGTGGTGTTAATCCCTCATACTAACACCATGCTAATCCCCCAGTTACATGCTAATTTACTGTTGATATGTAAACTGCTGCTAATCCCTCACACCAACATTATGCTAGTCCCCCAGTTACATGCTAATTTATATGTAAACTCCTCTCCCCCCTCTCCTCGTCCGTCTGAACATAGCTCGTCACTCTCCGTGGTGCTAATCCCTCACACCAACATCATGCTAATCCCCCAGTTACATGCAACTTATATGTAAACTCCTTTGTCAAGGTGCTGTGTTCCTCCCACACAGCTTAAAAGACGCTGTCCATGCTTGGCAGTGATCACTCAAGCGCTGTCTTCCGGACAGTGCTGTTTCTTCACCCGAGGAAGGCTACTTGTGTTGTGGCCGAAACGTCGTGAGAATTTTATTCTGTTATTATTATTTTTATTATTTTATTCCCATTCTACGTGACTTTACCGAAAGAACCCAGAAGATGAAAGCTTTAAAGTCAAGCTTCAACTCAGTTTAACTGTTGTACATTTTGTAGTCACGAATACATTCCATAGTGACCCATTCCCTGCCATATTTCATACATCTTTACGCTAAATTATGTTTGAGATTTATTGTTTTCTTTTTGTTAAATAGCTGCCTGAAAGGGGGCAGCCAAAGAGCCGCCCCGTGTGGCAGCTCCGGAGCCTCCACCCACGGCTCGCGCCGCTGCCCCCCCCCCTGCTCGCTGCACCCCCCCCCCCCCCGCTGCGTCCCCCCCCCCCCCCCCCCGCTGCATCCCCCCTCCGCTCCCTGCGTCCCCCCCCCGCTGCATCCCCCCCCCCGCTCGCTGCGTCCCCCCCCCGCTGCATCCCCCCCCGCTCGCTGCGTCCCCCCCCCCCGCTGCATCCCCCCCCCCCGCTCGCTGCGTCCCCCCCCGCTCACTGCGTCCCCCCCCCCCCGCCCTCTGCGTCCCCCCCCCGCCCTCTGCTTCCCCCCCGCTGCGTCCCCCCCCCCCCCGCTGCGTTCCTCCCGCTGCTCCCCTCGCCCGCTGATCCCCCCCCCCCGTCCTCCCCGCTGCGTCCCCCCCACTCCGCTGCGTCCCCCCGCCCTCCCCGCTGCCGAGAGGCGGCGATCGATGGCAGCTGCAGCGCAGACGGAGCGCGCCTCGCAGTCGGCACGCGGTGCTGTGGCGTCCCCTGCCGATTCAGAACAAGATCGTCATGACTCTGCGCTTCGTGTCCACCCTCGTGGTGTTGGGGGTGAATCAAATTGACATGAGAGACGATGAGATGAATGTGTAGGCAGGATGCCCGAATGGGCTGAGTGAGTGGTTCATTACCGAATGGACTAGGTGAGTGGTTCGTTGCTGAATGAGCTGGGTGAATGGTTCGTTACTGAATGAGCTGGGTGAGTGGTTCATTACTGAATGGGATGGGTGAGTGCTTCATTACCGAATGGACTGGGTGAGTGGTTCGTTACTGAACGGGCTGGGTGAGTGGTTCGTTGCTGAATGAGCTGGGTGAGTGGTTCATTACCGAATGGACTAGGTGAGTGGTTCGTTACTGAATGAGCTGGGTGAGTGGTTCATTACTGAATGGGCTGGGTGAGTGGTTCATTATTGAATGGGCTGGGTGAATGGTTCGTTACTGAATGGGATGGGTGAGTGGTTCATTACCGAATGGACTGGGTGAGTGGTTCGTTACTGAATGGGCTGGGTGAGTGGTTCATTACTGAATGGGCTGGGCGAGTGGTTCGTTACTGAATGGGCTGAGTGAGTGGTTCATTTACTGAATGGGCTGGGTGACTGGTTCGTTACTGAATTGGCTGGGTGAGTGGTTCATTACTGAATGGGATGGGTGAGTGGTTCATTACCAAATGGGCTGGGTGAGTGGTTCGTTACTGAATGGGCTGAGTGAGTGGTTCATTTACTGAATGGGCTGGGTGACTGGTTCGTTACTGAATTGGCTGGGTGAGTGGTTCATTACTGAATGGGATGGGTGAGTGGTTCATTACCAAATGGGCTGGGTGATTGGTTCGTCCTGAATGGGCTGGGTGAGTGGTTCGTTACTGAATGGGCGGGCTGAGTAGTTCGTTACTGAATGGGCTGGGTGAGAGGTTCATTTCCGAATTGGCTGGGTGAGTGGTTCGTTACTGAATGGGCTGGCTGAGTGATTCATTACCTGCTCATCGGAGAGCCAGGCTGTGCAATTTGGCCAGGCACGTCGTGGCTCTGACCACCACTCAATGTTTCTGTACTGCCTTCCAATCATAGGACTATTTCACAGGAAGATATTGCCTTATATAGTTTATATTTGAATTAACATGTTACGTACCTTCCACTGCAGTTGTTCGTTTAGCGGCGGATGTAACAGATTTCTTATTTTCACTGCCTGTGACAAAAATCATGCGGAATACGTCCGGTTCCATCAGAACTCAGAAGCCAAGCAGAGTTTGAGTGTGCAAAGCGCCTGGATGAATACCCACCACGTACAAGTGTTTGTGCGTTGTAGTCGGCAGGTTGTCAGTTCAGGTAACTATTGGACTATATTTATTTGCTCAAATGCAGTATCTAATCTCACCTTTAACCAGCGTGATGGTCAAATAAAACCACGACTCGCACTGTGTGTGAAGGCCCTCATCCGGCCATGGATTGAGAAAAGGGATGCACACGGATATGCGGTTGTTCCCATCTTGGTTGATTTAGTGGCTTTAGTTCACGATTGACTCCGAATGGAATGTGAGCGCTGTGATTCCTCTCTGGGCTCTGAGCTTGCATCCTGGCTGGGTGGAGGCCCACTGACGTGTCCCGTCGCGAGGTCAGCATGAGACCTGTATTCCACGGTGAACCCAGCAGCCTCTTACCGGGTTTCGTGGCACGTGCTGTGACATTATTATTACTCCTCTTGTTTATCCGGGAAAGCAAGGGTGACGTTGCTGCCATGTGTATAAACTCAATTTAGTAATTTGCAGTAATGTTCAGTATAGGAATATTTCGCAAAGACAAGTTCGACAGCAAACCAGGAGGAAGCCCATGCAGAACAGAACCGCTTACAAACTCCACACAGAAAGGCGCCAGGGTCGGAAATCGAACCCAGGGCCTGCTTGTTGTGAGGCACAAGTGCTGTGCTATACTGTCACCTAAATATTGCCCGACTGTTAAAATTTGATTCAAAAGGAAGTGAGTGGTACACCATCACTGCAATGAAAGGAAGAGGATCAGAGAACATATGCAAGTTAGGCACATTGTATCGAAAGTTAAGAAACGTGAGCGAGGTTAGGCAAGACACGGATCTAGATGAGGGGTCGGCAACCAAAATAACAAGAAGAGCCATTTTGATTGAATTCAACAAAAAAACCAATATATTTTTCAAAACGCAATGCATGTGAACCAGAGACGGTCCTTCAGGAAAGACGTCACGGAGCAGCGCTTCAGGAGCCGCATGTTGCCGACCCTGCTCGAGATGGAACGATGGCCGCTGGTCAACACTAAATGCAGTGGCAGCCATGGTGCAGAATACGCCTGGGAGGGCATCCATCGTAGAGATGGAGCCATGAGATCATCATCTTGTGTACAAGAGCATGTTGGGTCGCCACAGTGCCAGACCGTGGGGCATGGTGAGGTCTTGGAAAGGCCTTCATTAAGCAGAGATCATTGCTGCTGCTGATAAAGGAGAATAATTAATAATCAACAAAACATCTTAACTGTGGGCAGGCCCTTGATATGTCCGACTGGACATCTGTGAAAAGAGCTTCATATCTCATTGGATTCCTCCAATATGAATACATATTCAACATACAAACCTCTCATCCGAGCACACTTGCATTTACAATGTATGAATTTGTCAATTCCAACATGATCAATTATAAATTACTTAATTGTAAAGGCCTTCATTAAGCAGAGATCATTGCTGCTGCCGATAAAGGAGAATAATTAATTATCAACAAAACATCTTAACTGTGGGTAGGCCCTTGATATGTCCGACTGGACATCTGTGAAAAGAGCTTCATATCTCATTGGATTCCTCCAATATGAATACATATTCAACATACAAACCTCTCATTCGAGCACACTTGCATTTACAATGTATGAATTTGTCAATTCCTACATGATCAATTATAAATTATTTAATTGTAAAGCAATATAGCTGTCATATTATTAAGACATTTTAAATTCTTGATACGTTTATTTGTACTTCTTGTCGGGATGCTGCTGCCGTTGTGTGATGGACACCACACGTGACTTGCAATGCAGAGGTTCGCCGGTTCAGTTCCATCTCCCGGCGTGGCAGCTGAAAACAAAAGCGCGAGTTTCTTAAATATACACTCGAGTGTAGGCCCTTCAGTCAGCAGTGGCATCAGCGATACATTACAGGTCTGCGTCTTTACGTTTACATTCTTATAGAAGGTTTTATTTGTCTCCATAATGCACTCTGTCCCATGGGAAACAGACAATTTCGAGTGTGCTCCAGGGAATTCAGGAACCATTCCTGCTTATTCAAGGCAGCTGCCATAACCCAGACACAACAGAGGCTCATTTACATGCCATCTCATTATTATAAATGAGCAACACCACAGTCTCGAAGAGCGAGTAATTAATGGTGGAACAATGTGTTGTCGCTCGCTTTCGAGAGAGGCTGCTTGAGGCACGAGACCGTGTGGCGCCGCGCTCTGATGCGCGACTGACGGCGAGTGCCCTCGTTCCAAATTTGCGAAAGTTCATCCAGCGACGTTGGAACAATTGGCTTAATTAACACGGCTACATGCATGCTCATAACACTGCATTGGCAGTGGTGCGTAACCACAAACTCAATACACCGGTCAATAACGTGATATCAATGAATAATAAATATATTATTTAGTCTCCCTCGTGTTCGATCTGTGGCGGTGGCTCGCCCCTATTCTGTGAGCCTGGCGGATCTATACATTTCCCCAGCTCTTCAAATTGCTCTTTAAATTGGGCACGACATTGATACAAAAAAAACATTAAACGTACTACCTATGGTTGATATCAATAAAATACTATTTGTCTGGATCTCATGGTGTGGGGTGGGTCATGTTGTGGGAGACAATTGTCCCCATCGCCCACCATCGCCGCCCCCCGCCCATCCACTCACCCCTTGATCCTCCGCCACTGCCGTGAGACGAGGTGGGCGATGAAGATGATGAGTCCGCGGTAGCGGGCGGGTGCGCCAGCCCCCTCAAACGCGTGGCTGGCAAAGTCGCGTCCATGAGCAGTGTGAAGGCGAGCGGTGAGCTTTGTGCTCGATGAACAACCCGGCCCTGGTGACAGAAGCCACGCGTGGTCACAACAGCGCGCTCCCTTTGTTCCACTACAATGTCAGCACATCGCCCTGTGAGTCATGCAATCTCGCCACTGCACCACCGAGTCTGATGCGATTGTAATACAGTATGCACCAGTACTGCAGTGGCCAATACGTAGATCGCGATCCACAAGTGGATCGCAGAAGATTTGTTGTGCATCTCAGAACCAGAACAAACACTAACATAGCAACACCATATTTTTTGTTACGGATGATGGTAAATACGAATTCCCGACTCTGAATGAAAATGTAATGACAGGGTGACACCTGCTGGCCTGGGAAGGGATTCACGGGTATGGCCACAGAGGTAACAACCAATCGGAGAAGGAGTAGCATCTGGGGCAAAGGTAACAGGTGGGGCTAGCCGAGATACTCCGGGAACCTGCTCGAAGGTTCCACGAGAGGGCGTGGCCGGAGGCGGGGCCTAGCCACGCCTGGGGGGATATAAGGGGGAGCGGACCCGGAGTTCGGGGCTCGTGTGTGGGATCCTGGTTCCTGGCGTGTCGCTGTTCACCGACATCTCTCTCCGTCGTCACGCCGCCAGCCAGCGGCGGAGACGAGAGAGGGCGAGAGGACCCCGCTAAGTGATCGGCTGTGCATGTAGCCGGTAGCGGTGTTATTGCCTCGAGTATATTCAGTGAGAGGAAGAACCAGTGTTGGCCTGTGTTGTGCCCAGTGTGAGTAATAAAGAAGAAGTGCCCTCTATACGACGTGTAATGGAAGTCGCTCATTACAAATACAAGAACAAGAATAATAACTTTTACCAATAGAAAGAGCTAGTGCTTTACGTCTATACTCTACAGTGGTAACTGTTGGTCATATCATTTTGGTGGATCGCGAACCCCATAGATATCCACCAAAATGTATTACAGTTATTGTTGTATTGGCCACCACTGTTATACATATGTAGTGGATTCAACTCAGTCGCAGAAGTACTCTTTGGAGGCAAAACATTTATTAATACCAACACATTAACACAAAGGGGTAACTGCCCCTTTACCAGATAATACCCTATGGTGGTAGACCACCAGGCTAACTACACACTATGGTGGTGGACCACCAGGCTAACTACACACTATGGTGGTGGACCACCAGGCTAACTACACACTATGGTGGTGGACCACCAGGCTAACTACACACTATGGTGGTGGACCACCAGGCTAACTACACCCTATGGTGGTGGACCACGAGGCTAACTACACCCTATGGTGGTGGACCACCAGGCTAACTACACACTATGGTGGTGGACCACCAGGCTAACTACACACTATGGTGGTGGACCACCAGGCTAACTACACCCTATGGTGGTGGACCACCAGGCTAACTACACCCTATGGTGGTGGACCACCAGGCTAACTACACCCTATGGTGGTGGACCACCAGGCTAACTACACACTATGGTGGTGGACCACCAGGCTAACTACACACTATGGTGGTGGACCACCAGGCTAACTACACCCTATGGTGGTGGACCACCAGGCTAACTACACACTATAGTGGTGGACCACCAGGCTAACTACACACTATGGTGGTGGACCACCAGGCTAACTACACCCCATGATGGTGGACCACCAGGCTAACTACACCCTATTGTGGTGGACCACCAGGCTAACTACACACTATAGTGGTGGACCACCAGGCTAACTACACACTATGGTGGTGGACCACCAGGCTTACTACACACTATGGTGGTGGACCACCAGGCTACACTACACACTATGGTGGTGGACCACAAGGTTAACTACACCCTATGGTGGTGGACCACCAGGCTAACTACACACTATGGTGGTGGACCACCAGGCTAACTACACACTATGGTGGTGGACCACCAGGCTACACTACACACTATGGTGGTGGACCACCAGGCTAACTACACCCTATGGTGGTGGACCACCAGGCTAACTACACCCAATGGTGGTGGACCACCAGGCTAACTACACACTATAGTGGTGGACCACCAGGCTAACTACACACTATAATGGTGGACCACCAGGCTAACTACACCCTATGGTGGTGGACCACCAGGCTAGGTACACACTATAGTAGTGGACCACCAGGCTAACTACACACTATGGTGGTGGACCACCAGGCTAACTACACACTATGGTGGTGGACCACCAGGCTAACTACACACTATGGTGGTGGACCACCAGGCTAACTACACCCTATGGTGGTGGACCACCAGGCTACACTACACACTATGGTGGTGGACCACCAGGCTAACTACACACTATGGTGGTGGACCACCAGGCTAACTACACCCTATGGTGGTGGACCACCAGGCTAACTACACCCTATGGTGGTGGACCACCAGGCTACACTACACACTATGGTGGTGGACCACCAGGCTAACTACACCCTATGGTGGTGGACCACCAGGCTAACTACACACTATGGTGGTGGACCACCAGGCTAACTGCACACTATGGTGGTGGACCACCAGGCTACACTACACACTATGGTGGTGGACCACCAGGCTAACTACACCCTATGGTGGTGGACCACCAGGCTAACTACACCCAATGGTGGTGGACCACCAGGCTAACTACACACTATAGTGGTGGACCACCAGGCTAACTACACACTATAATGGTGGACCACCAGGCTAACTACACACTATGGTGGTGGACCACCAGGATAGGTACACACCATAGTGGTGGACCACCAGGCTAACTACACACTATGGTGGTGGACCACCAGGCTAACTACACACTATGGTGGTGGACCACCAGGCTAACTACACCCTATGGTGGTGGACCACCAGGCTAACTACACACTATGGTGGTGGACCACCAGGCTAACTACACACTATAGTGGTGGACCACCAGGCTAACTACACACTATGGTGGTGGACCACCAGGCTTACTACACACTTGGTGGTGGACCACCAGGCTAACTACACACTATGGTGGTGGACCACCAGGCTACACTCTACCCTATGGTGGTGGACTGCCAGGCTAACTACACACTATGGTGATGAACCACCAGGCTAACTACACACTATAATGGTGGACCACCAGGTTAACTACACACTATGGTGGTGGACCACCAGGCTAGGTACACACCATAGTGGCGAACCACCAGGCTAACTACACACTATGGTGGTGGACCACCAGGCTAGGTACACACTATAGTGGTGGATCACCAGGCTAACTACACACTATGGTGGTGGACCACCAGGCTAACTACACACTATGGTGGTGGACCACCAGGATAACTACAAACTATAGTGGTGGACCACCAGGCTAACTACACACTATGGTGGTGGACCACCAGGCTAGGTACACACCATAGTGGTGGACCACCAGGCTAACTACACACTATGGTGGTGGACCACCAGGCTAGGTACACACTATGGTGGTGGACCAACCATGCTAACTACACACTATGGTGGTGGACCACCAGGCTAACTACAAACTATAGTGGTGGACCACCAGGCTAACTACACTAGTTAGCCTGGGAGTAGCTACAACGGACCGGACCCCGGCTTGGGTCCCGGTCCACGTGTTGGTGACTTCTTCTTGGACATAGAATGTAGAACGTAGATCTTCAGATAACAACAGCAACGCAGAACCCCGGTCCCTCTCGGGGACCCGGTTTATATACTCGCTGGCCGTGGCTGGCTCCGTCCTTGGCCATGACCACCTTCTAGAACCCTCTAGCAGGATCTCGCCCCGGCACGTGACCACCCCCAGCCCCCACTTGGGGTCAACCGGAGTACCATGGCCTGGGGTAACCTCATTCCATGGCTGGTTTGATGTATGTATGTTGAACTTCTTTCGCACCGTAGGTAACCAACAGTGCTAATCGGGGGTGCGGATCACTGTGATCCCAGGATCTCAACAATGCCAGCTTAGTGCCCTGACAAGGCATTACCCCGCTGAGCCTCTTTGTACCCCAGCCACTGGCTTCTGTGTGCCACTCCAATGCCTTCAGTAACTTGCGCTCACTCCCTCTTCCTCCCTCTCCAGCAACTGGATAGGGTGATGCATTGTTTGTGATGGTTTAGATTGTCCCACGGCTGCCAGGATTTGCTAATTCATGATCAATTTATACGCAGCATAGAAGCTCACACGCCGCATTCTTGCTCGGAAGCCTGACCTGCACCTGTAAAGCACTGCTCCATGCATATTCCGAGCTGGGCAATGTTTATAGATTAACTGTCTGTCCCGGGCAGGGCTCGCCTCGGCGCCGCCAAACAACAACGCTCTAAGCCCGTCACGCATTTCTGTAGCGGAGAGTGATTATTGATGATGATTATTATTAATGACGGGTATGATTGTTAACGAGCACGCTTTCAGGAGCGTGCAGGTGAGGCAGCCACTCCACACCTGGTGCAGCATCGCAGATCGAGCAGCCATCCTCCAGCAGCGGATGTTGAGCCCGCTCTGGAGCTGCTGCTGCTGCTGCTGCTGCAGCTGCAAGCTACAGGGGAAGGGGTGGGAGTACCCACACTTTACCCCACCGCACGCGATCTGACGTTTGACTGTGTTGTATACATGTGTAGTGGCATAGCGCTGGCTGCTGACAGAAAAGGGGATCTGCGGCGTACGGCAGTCCTGACGTTAGCAGGCCAGGACAGACACGAGAGGGGGATCTGGGGAAAAGGTCACAGAAGGGGCACACCAGGCACCCGCTGGTAGGTTCCAGAAAGAGCGCGTGGCCGGGGGCGGAGCGAGGCCACGCTGAGAGTATAAGAGGGGCCCCTGTGGGAGACCTCGGGGCTGTTGTTGGAGTGGGATCCCTGCCGTGCTGCTCAAGTCCATAGTCGCCATTGTTCTCGTCGTCTTCGCCGTTCTTTCGTCGTCCTCTCCGTCTCTACCATCTCGGGGCGCCGCTAGTCAAACAGCCCACCAATTGTCCTGGCTGAGTAGCGTCGCCGATAACAGACAGACTAAACATTAAGCATTTTAATCCCGATGGTGCTCGTTAATAAAGAAGTGCCTCCAAGTCTTATCGTCTCCGAGTTAGTCACTACACATGTGTAAGGACAGTACGGGGGGATGTGAGGACAGTACGGCTCCCCGTGGCCGTGGTCACTTATTAACGTGACGGGAACAGACAGGGTCGCATGAGTATAAGCACGGGACCTAAATGGTCGTAAATAGTCATTGGGACAGAGACAGAAAGGGCCAGGTGAAGTGAGAGAGTGTTCGAGTAATGGGGTGTGGCCGGGTCGTGAGGAGGATAAAAGCCGGGGTGGAACAGGGCTCTGGGCTGCTGCTGTTGTGGGGGAACCAAGGAGCCGTCGTCGCCGCCGCCGTCATCATCTTGGAGCGGGCACCTTGTAGTCTTGGAAGGCTCGAATTATATTGTCTCGGTGACAACTACGCGTCCGCTCCTGTGTAGCCAGCCAACTACACAGGGAGCGTCGTGTAGAGTCGCAGATGTTACCCAAGTGTATATAGTCACTCGCGGTTACTCGTTAAGTTATCAGTGAGTCGGTGGACTTTATTCACAATAAATAGACATATAATAACTGAACAAGACGGTGTCTCTGAGAGCTACATTACACAAGTCTGCCGCTGGCTGGGTAGAGGCGAGGGTGTGGGGAAGGGGCTAGGGAAGGGGTGGGGGGATTTAAGAAACTTGTTTTCAACTGCCACGTCGAGAGATCGAACCTGCACTCGCCGTTTCACTACGGCAGGATCCCGAACATTCGTTTTGTAATTGAATCCCTGCCATCTTAGTATTGTATGTACGTTAGACTTATTTCGCACCGTACGTAGCCAACCGTGCTAATCGGAAGTGCGAGGTGGAAGGACAACACATTTTAATTGAATAAGCTCAGAGATGGAGAAAAGCACGTGACCCTCGTGAGCTGTGCGTGAGGCAGATTTGCTCTAAGCCGCGTTCAGACTCCACACTCAGTGGAGAACGCCCCGTGCCCAACCCCTCATCCCAAAGACAAAGATCCCCCGCATAGCCTTGACAGACTGCTGAAGCAAGTGTTGTTAGCGAGCACCTATGAAAAGCGGCATGGCACACGAGGGGGTGGGTGGCCAACATCACGCCCGTCCGCCTTTGTTTCCTCAGTAGCGATGTTTACACACGGTACCAAGTACTCATTTGAGGCTGAGTCGTCCTAGGGGAGGCCCAGGACTGTTTCAGATAATAGCCACTAGTGTTAGCCGTCAGCGGGAATCGAACTTGGATCGCCAGTTCGTAGAGCAGCGCGCTAACCGTTGCACTACCGCTCACCCCCCCCCCCCTCCACCGTGCCACGAGCGGAGTGTCGGCTGTGCCCAACCGTGCCCCTCCGTGCCCAACCGTGCCCCTCCGTGCCCTCTGTGCGGAGTGCGGGCCGTGCCCCCGTCTCGACCGCACATCTGGCTGGCGGAGACTGTGAAAGGTCGCCAGTCCCATGGAGATTCTCAGAGGCACTGCGCCCTCACTCCTTCGCTTCTCATGTTGTCTAATTTTTATATCCCCAACGCCCCATTGGGGAATACTTATATATCTGTAGATACGTGTGTATGTGTACGTGTTTGTATTTCTATATGCAGTGGGATACAGCTGCAACTCGTGACTAATTGCGTTATTGGCTAAAGGTCAGTTGTAGTTGAAAGTTAATTGATTAGTTACTAACGATAGTACGTTATTATAGTATTCAACACGTCTTCCTAGTATTTGTACGGTTATGGTGATTGTGTATTGCATTTCAGTTGCCATATTTCACCTTCATCTGTTCTGAGCCAGTATTGTGGATCCCCTTAAATTGACACATTGCCGTCGATCTGCGATATGCACAGGACCTCATTCACGTTTGGGATGAAGAATAATTTCATTTCGGGCAAATGCCATCCCACGGTTGCATCTCACCAATGTGATCTGTTCTGTCTGTATTGTTAAGGTAATATTTTAAACTGGCCCACGGTGTCTTAATACCTTGGAGGCAGCATCGTTGTAACTCAAATGAACCTCCAGCAGAGATGAGCACCACCAATTGCTCGTAATGGCGAGGGGACATGATGGCATTGGTCCAATACAGTTCTGTTATTTAAATCTGGTCAAATATTCCCCATGACCGACATGGCATGGGAAGGCCTTCATCCAGCAGTGAATTGGCAAGAGGGCTGCCAATGTAATAACTCGGTGGTAATGACCATGGCGGTGAGTTTTTTTATAGTTCTACTTTTTACCAATGCTAGCACTACCACTACCAAACGTTTTCCACTTTTACACTTGTGAAAGTCGTGTTGTGTACTCAACAGCAAATAAACAACAACATATCACGTCCCCTTTCCCTTTGTTGCTACCTCCTCCCACTGGCTCCGCAGAGCTGACATTCAATATCGCTGTGCTCTGAGAGCTCCTTGGGCTGAGTGCAGGGCATGAGGGCTCCAGACGCCCTTGGCATTACGCAAGTTTCAAACACCCGCGCAGCCCGTGGCCAGACAGCGCCGCGCGTCGCTCTGGGCACGCGCGGCAGTGCAAAGCAAACAGCGGACGGCAAAAGTCATTTCATCATTTCACACGGTAAATATCAGCGCGGTGCGCCGGGAAGTTCGGGCCGTTCGCGCCGGGACGCGTGAACAAATGAATATGCCGGCGCGGGTAAATGCCACGGTCGACAGGGTCTCTGCTGCGTGCCGGCAACGGAGGCCACAACTCTGTGTTGTGGCCGCGAAGTTGAAGGGTCAGCGCCTGTCCAATGGACGCCACACAAGGGAACGAGCCCTGCCTGATGATGCTGGCTGAGCTCGGTGCGTCCCAGACGTCCGTGCCATGTGGCGCAGCACACGCCCTGGCTCATCATGGAAAAGCGAAGAGGGCAGCGAGTTTGTTGTAATGAAAACATGAACACAAATTTGGTTCCCCCAAAATATTTCTTCCCTCACAAACCTAGTAATCGCAACAAGAAGAGGGGTTCATGATGATGGCAGCAGAGTACAAGAGTCATGATAGTGACGATAGGAATTATTAAACAAATAAGAGCGCTGCTTGTGAGAGTCGGGTTCATGATCTCTCCGTTAGCCCGTGCCATTGCTGCGATTAATTACCACCCCTTGCTTGCAACAAAGACAAACTCTTTGAATAGCTCGTGAAAGTTGATGGCACTTTTTTTACGAAGCCTTAAAGATGAAAACATTTGTCATCATTTCGATCTAATTTGTGTTTCTCTCCCAACACGCTTAATTGTTAACAGCTGGTGCTGGAGCATTTTTCAACGCGGGTGTACATTTACAAATAGCCTCTTGGTTTTAACGGGGCCAATTTACCACCACCATTAGTAACGCTCGCCTAAGTCGTCTGTTCACCAGTAGACTGTCAAGGAGGCACAACACAGCCTCTTCACACCGCTTCGGCTCAATCGCAGCCACGAGAGACAGCCACCTTCTTCTGCTCCAGCTTTCAAGTATTTAAACAAACAAAAAAATAAACTGCATCGTGCAAGGCATCTGACAAACTTTCCCGCTTTGATCGCTCAGTGGCGTGCAGCCTCGTTAACGGCTCTCTCAAGGGCTCGACTCGAGACTTTTGTGGCATCGCCAATGGGCCGCGATCGGCCACACTCGGTAGGGAGCGTGGCCTCGCGAACAGCAATGCTTATGGACGTTCGGCTGGCAGACACACTTGCCAAACACGCCGATATAAACTAAAGGTGCTGCCCTGAAAGGTCTTGTTACTTTGCCTGCCGTTCTGTCACCAGTCTCGCCCTTCTCTCAATGTGTTCTGCCCAAGTCTAATAATATTTCTTAACATTCAATATAATATTTATACTTTGTGTTTGTTCCCTGGCCCATGTGTTCCTCTGTGTGTGTGTGTGTGTGTTTCAATGTAATTCCAAGATTGGGTCTCTCTCCACGATTCTCTGTGTATTTTTCAGCTTTCTTGTGATATTCTTTGACAAATGTCCACGTTTCTGGCCTGTGCGTCACAGTGGATATTGTGCAATGACTAACAACTGTCTTCTTCACTGCATTGCTTTCCACACATCTCAGAACTAATCGCGAAGGTTGTTATCAGGGTACAACCCATGCGTCGTGAAGGGCACGTGCGTCTGTCTGGGAGCAAGCCCTGAGAGAAGGAGGACGCTTTGCTATCCCACTTACCGCAAGCGACGGTGGAACAATGATCTTTGATGTAAACCTTCATCCCGCCGCTTGCAAGGAGCATCCCCAATGCACATTTGGTCGAGGCGCTCGGAAACAAAACGCGATGACGCATCGGACTAATGCCTCACATGAAGCGCTGCTGCGAAAACAAGCGTTTCACCTGCACATGAATAACACAGGTGCGGATATGGCAGTGGGCCTTTGCCCTCGTTTATTGAATAAAGATTAGATCACCTTTAGCTTTTGTTAACATGCTCCTTCTGCGCCAGCTGCAATGTGAAACATATTAGGAGCAGTGCTGCACTGTAGTACCGTAACCAATGGCCAAATCACCCCTGAATGCGTACATTCTCGTCACATATTAGAAGCTAATCAGGCTGGAGCCTAGAGAGTACATGAATGGGATACCACTGTGCATAACAGGTATTGTAGGCTGAGCAGTAACACCCATTGCTGGACTGCACTTCTCTGCTTACGCGTCTATGCAACCCGCATTCACTAACCCACACTGACTAGCGTGGTGAAGTATGGTCATATAACCACCACAGCCGGCATTGTATGGGGAGGCCCTCGTCCAGCAGTGGATTTAAAAGGGTCACCGCACATGCGCACGGTATTGTAAGCGCTTCTGTGGGAAGATTTAAACTGCTTTGATGTCGATCTGTGCGTGCTGCTGCTGTTGAGTGCCTAGGGTAGGGGTGGATCGTTGAGCCTTAAGAGAGCGATGAGCCGAGCGAGGGTTTGAATATTCGCTCGTCCGTTATTGTCAAATGTTATACATTATAATTGATGGCTCCAATGGATGTAAATTAACACCATATGTGAACGGATTACTTTCGCGCGTGCTAATGCACTATCCCATAAACTAATCTGATGCATGTGCCCTTGTTGCGATGTGCACCTGCTAGCTAAACTGAGCATCCTGTAGCGAACGCGGCGCACTCTATCAGTGCGTGCATGGGGCAGGACTTCCAAAACCCCTGACTCACAGCAACACTCCTTTCCATGTTTACTATTCTTCTCTGTTCAAATGCAAATTAAGGAATTACACACTGCGCACGCATGATGATGGGTAAATACTTCCCACGTCACGTAGACAATATTGACTCAAGTTTAGAGTGCTATCTGCGTCACTTGGGACACACATACGCACACATTATGTTTATGTATATTTTTATTTATTAAATCAACGCTATCAGGTGGGACACACATCCACAATATCTACAAATTTGAATCGACACTACTTCACATGGGACAAACGCATACACGCACATGACTTCAGAACTTCGTCAACTTGATTTTCGTTGCGTGTGGCTAAATTAACTATTCGAATTTACTTTCTTACGTCGCGTAGAATATACCTAAAAATCAACAGGCGCATGCCTCAACAGTGAAGATCGGTACGTGTTGAACGTGAATCGTGATATGTCGTAAAAACAGGAATGTGGAAATCCCTACCAAAGGGCAACCACTGTTGACCTCCACCAAGTGATGCGACTTATTTAATCAACCACAGCGGGATGATGGGCTCAGTCAACCCCAGACAGGATTTAAACTTGTAACCTTACGGTTGCAAGTCGAGCAGCAATAGCACCACCCAGCCAGATTATGATTGGGTGATGTTAGCCAGGGAACGCACACGGTGTAAAATATTAATTTAAAGTGGTCTGTTAATTTTCCTTCTGAGAGCTTTCATTTTACAGCACGTGTCATATATGGATCTCCGCAGTTATATAACCTGCTGAAATATTTAAGAATTACTATACATAAATAGGTTATCTTTAATTATGTACAGTTTATATTATTAGCTCTTTCGGTAAAGTCATGTTGAAGGGAAACAATAAAATAATAAAATATATATAAAACAATACAAATTCTCACGACGTTTCGACCATAACACAAACGGTCGTCATCAAAATATGAATTACTGCAGTCACGAAAGCTTTAAATCAAAATGTATGTACAGTTTCTCTAAGGGATTTTATTTCATTAAAGATACGTGTTATTTTTAATATATTAATAACAACGTTTACTATTAAGACATTTATGTCTCATTTATAAAGTGTCTGCCCAGAATGGGTTTCATGCGGAGCGGCAATATATTTTCCCGGTACATGGTAATGGATAACTTAAAACACACTTCTTTATTTAACACTTTGCACCGTTGAAAGCGCCCTGGTACTGGGCTCGATAGACCCAACTGGCATCGTAATGAATGTTACGCCTCGTTTGCTGATTTAATTATCCGGCTTGTGCTATAGGTTCATCAGCCATGCTAATTAGCCACGAGTTTGACAGGTAATTCATAAGATGGGTGGCTTGGAGAGAATTCTAGTAAAAAAATGTCAGGCCATATGGTTAAAAAATATAAAATGATATTAAAGGAAATATTTGGCAGAGGATAGAAGTGAACTTCCCATCAATTATTCCCATATCATGGAGTTATATTTTTCGCATTGTATTCATGCCACTGGGGTGTATCTTAACACGAGTGAACTTCAACAGGTGATTCGAGACATGCTCTTTCCGAGCCCAGCCCCGGTTCGTCACCATATCAGTTCAGTATTTTTATGACTCGCAACTATTCTCAGTTGTTTATAGCCACTTCTTCCTGTACAGCATTTAGATAAATAAATTATAAACATTTATTCATACGATATGGTATTTGCGAAGTGTTTAACCAGCAGGACAGAAGCCGAAGGGTACCTGTTAGGGCAAGGCATATTTGCCAATAATCCTTTTGCTCTTGCTTGTGTTACCACGTTTGGTGTAATAACCCTTTGATGAATTTGGATAGTTTTAAATCGGGTAAGTGCCAAAGATGGATACATGTTTTTATACTAGCTTTAATTAACTTGGGGTCATATCTACGACAGTTAGTGCTATCCGTTACGAACATGCAGAGCTGACGCATAAACGCAATTAATCCTTGTTTGGAAAGATGCGCTAAAAGCAATTCATGGGCGTTGATCAAATAAAGCTGTGAACGAGTTCGATTGTCGGTTTAGCCATAATCACACTCGTGCTAATTCCCCATTATTTTACGCCATCAAGTAATCGTGTTGTTTGTCGATTACAAAATAACACTTGTCCACTGAATGAAAAATAAAGTAATTGGTCGGCAAACTTATTTTTCACGAGCATATTTTATTATACGAGTTATGCAGTTCATATGACCTTGCCCATTGCTTCATCCCTACAGTACCAATAACATTAACCAGTAACACTGCCTTCACATTAAAAGTGTATAATAGCGAATGTTTTGAGCTATGTTGATAACAGTGACCTATGAAGGACCATTGACCGAAACGTCGTATATTATATAGTTTTCCCTTTAAGGCAGTGTTATTGAGGAATGCGTTGACTGTTTTATTATTTGTGCCTTTGCACCACTGCCGCCAACGCAGTATGAAACAAATATAGCATACAATATTGGTAAAGTACAGATGTTACTGTATTGGAGTACAGGAAAACCACAATATATATGTCAGATGAAAACATTTGGAAGAGTGACACGCAAGCAGGAGACAAGAATCATTCATCCACCACTTACTGCCACGTCGCCAGCCATTAGCCCGGGTGTGCCTGCTTGCACAGTTCTGTAATCATCAGGGGTATGACGATCCTTCGAGATGCAACTGTCACGGGCCATGGTCGCTATTCGATTCCAGGATCGATTATTTTAGAATTTTGTGAATATAGCGGCCACTATGGGTGCCGCGTGAGCCGCTCACGGTATCATACACAATACAAACAATTGACAAAAAACACGTTCTTACACTTTATTCGACGCTTGCATCGCGAGGCGGAAAAAAATCGATATTATTTGACGATAAAAAACCCGATGCATCGTGACACACATAGTATCCAAAAGTCCACATACGTGCTTTGAAACATCCCTCACCCAGTGCATCTATATGGCACCACAAACACTGCAAGTCAGTTCGCGTGGGCGAAGAGGCCGTCTTGGCTCGGCTGATCAGGAAAACTCATCACGGAGGCCGGCAGCTGCGTGCAGGAGGGATGTCAGCGGGACCTGTAGGGGGTCCGGTCCTGTCCCTGCCACGAGCCCCCTCGCCACGAACCCCGGCTGCTGCCTCTGCACGTCGTGCTTGGCATAGGGGTAAGGTGGGCTGTACACGGAGTCAGCCAGCCCGTCTGCTGCAGAGCACACCTGAGCGCACCGGGCGCCGACAACGGGAATGTGATGATGCTGTTGCTGCTGCGGGATGAGGGCGCTGTCCGCGGTGCTGACCCTCGCGTACGAAACGCACTGCGCGCCCACGAGCTCTGACGACGGTTGAGACGACTCAAACGAGCCCCCAGCCACCTTGTGGCACGGCCCGATACCCAGGCGTAGGCAGCTCGCTACGAGGTTGGCCGTAGGCTGCGAGAGACCCCGGCACAGGGTCCTGGCAAAGCCGCCGTGATCGGTGTTGCGTCCCGTACGCAGTATCTCGGAGAGCGCGCCGATGTAGTTGCGCGCCAGCCTGAGCGTCTCGATCTTGGAGAGCTTTTGCGTGCGCGAGTGGCACGGCACCACACGGCGCAGGCCGTCGAGCGCCGCGTTCAGCCCGTGCATGCGGTTCCTCTCCCTGGCGTTGGCTTTCAGCCTCCGCAGCCTGAAGCGCTCCGGCCGTGCCTTGCGCGCTTTGGGACCTCGCCGGCGGCAGGTCGGGATGGCCTTCGCCTCGCCTCCTGGCTGCATCAGCAGGGGTTGCTGTTGCGCGTCATCGTCGTTGTCGTCCACTTCGTTGCTGTCTTCGTTGCCGTAGGTGGCTGCCGGAGGTTTGGTACCAGCACCGGTGCGGTCTTTGGCACCGCGGCGTGGAGGAGAGAAGCTGGTGGAGAGAGTGGAAGGGTCGCCCCAGCAGCCATCGGAACAGGTGGCGCCGTCCGTGGCACGCGACCCCCAGGAAACGGAGACCCGGTCTTCCTCCTCCACCTCATCGTCCATCGCGATTGTCTCTCTACAGACGCCGATCAGTATCTGCCGGTCCCTGAGACGACAAGAAAACTGAGGCGCACCTGGGTTGAAAGCCAGTGCCTTCTCCCTCTCTCTCGCTCCCCAGAGACGCGCCGTCACTCCTGGCTTTAAAGCGCTCAAGCAGAGCCGCGCCGCTCCGATTAGGAGATATATCACGGTGGTATCTAGAAATAAGTTATCCTGCTTCTGAAGTTAAACAGCGAGCGTTTAGCAAACAACCCAACTCATCCATGCGACCAAAACATGGCGTGTCTCTCTAATTTTCTATAACCGAGGGTGTGCACAAATAAATAATCTGCGGGTTTGGTTACAGAGTTGTAGATTACCCTGCATTGGCAGTGATCCGCACACACTGTGGTACTGACCGAGCTCTGTGTCTTTTACTCAAGGACAATTCTCTCTACGTCGCTCGCTCGAACGAGGCAACGCCCCTGGAGTATTGTTGCCACCCATGTGACGTACAGCCCCGCCATAACGCTTTTGCAACTCAACATTGTGGAATTGGGCGATCGAAGTTTGCCCCCTGCACGAAAGCGGCCGCACGGTTCGATCGCTGGTGCAGGTGATGACAAAACCAATGAGGACAGTAGGGAACTTTACGACGCTTAAAATTCCTATTGGTGCCCTTTTTATGGGTGCCCAAACGCCATTCTAAAAGGTAGTCACGGTATTTACAGCTGTTGTTAATCCCACGGCTCCCAATAACCCCAAGGATAATTATAAGCGAATCATCAATGCGTGCGCTGTGTTAATATGCGCACTCTGCTCTGTGTGCACAGCTGCAGTCAGATTAACGTGACTGTCCCAATTCCATGTAAATTCATTAAGCGTCTGTGCCTGGCATTTATACTTAATAATAAGTACATGCACGCGAGCCATAACGTCTATACATACACACTACTGCACCAAGTCAGTGTCTTCAGAAAGCGGAAAAAGATCGAAACTATTTATGATTTAATTACGAGCATTCAATTCGGTTTAATGCGTCATTTTTGTAATGGGCCAATACCTAAACCACAACGATCGTTAATTATGACTCTGCCCGTCCACAGGAGGCTGAGTGAGTTAACGTCGAATTTATGCGATCTATGTCACGATCAACCACCGACCAAGCGTAATTACGCCGCGGAATAATTTCCGTCATCCGCCCTCTCACCCTACATTCGCCACATTCTTGTATCCACACCCGCACTCAAATTTCAACCTACAATGCGTGCTCGGGGTACGGCGTTTTAGATGTAGATAGCGGTGCAATATGCACTACATCAATAACACCAAACAATACGAATAAAGTGCGTGCTGTTGTGTGTGTGTAAGACGATGCATGCCATGATTCATTGACGAGGAGACAAAGCGGCCCAGGTGCCGTGCCGACCTTCATAGGTGCTTGCTAACACCCCTTGTCCCACCGATCTGTTAAGGCTGAATGGGGGATCTTTGTGCATGAGTGTGTGTGGGGAGGGTGATGTGTAAAATGTGCGTACCTGTTCGACGCTCCGTGCCGCGTGTTCCGTCCGGCGTGAATGAGTCGACGTTGGGATGTTAGCGATGCGTCCCCGCAAGATTGCTGCAACTGAGAATTATGTTTCAATGAATGAGTTGGGGTGAGAGTGCGTGAGCGAGAGAGAGAGAGCGAGTGAGTTAATAGGAAAGGGGAGAGCGCTTTCCGTCTCAGCCCAGACCCAGCCACACCGCGTGTGCAAATGACTCGCCCGATTGCGCAGCCGCTCCACGACCCCAACTCAGCATCTTCGTTCATATCACCATTAGAATGGAAAATACACATGAACTCATTCAGAAACGCTTCAACTGAGTCGCAATACTCTCTTTTAAGAAGACAATAACGCTCCGTCACGTATACCGTACATAGAAACCCCCGAACAGGGTAGGTAGACTCACGTTTTGGCAGTTAATGACAGATGGTTAATACTTTCACCATTCGTAATTACTTAACGGGGAATCGCAGCATGACTCCTGCAAAATGACTTGAGATTCAACGAGGCTTTTCTGGATAAACAGGTGGAATGATAATATTAGTATTTGTGTTAGGCCACGTGGTAGTGTTATGCCAACAGTACTGTCATTAACTATGCACGATTAACCACAATACCTTGCTGATCTCGTCAAGGAGCATAAACCATCATCACGCAAACTCCGGTCACCCTCGCAGCAGCGCCTTTTGGCTGACCATCGAACAAAGACGGTCACTGCATCGCTCTCTTTCAGAGGCGCTTCTGCGGCAGGCTGGAACGCTCTTCCTTCCGATATTAGGAAGCCACTGGAGCTATACACTTTTAAATAATCTAGATTGAAAACTATTTTTTTTGGAAATGCTTTTTGTGTTTAGTTTGTTGTCCTTCCCCCGCACTCCGATTAGCACGGTTAGCTACGTACGATGTGAAAGAGTTAAACGTACATACACGATGGTCAGGTTTGCGCAGACATTTATTAATATCTTTAGAAACGTGAGAAATCTTAAATTTTGATTTAAAGCTTTTGTGACTGCAGTAATTCATATTCCTAGTTTTTTCGGTAAAGTCACGATGGTAGTTATACAAAAATAAAAAGAGATCCCACCAACAGCCTCGTCACACAAACCAACAAAATAATTTCTGATTCAACCGCATTAATTGATCAATCTAAACAGTTTTCGTTGAAACCTTCTGCTGCCAGGCCACCAAGATTATACGGCTTACCAAAAAAGAGACCTGATGGTTCAATGAGCCACTCTGTCTACAGGAAAGCTACCCATACGGATGCTTATCTGAAACCGGATTCCCACCACCATCCATCACAGAAGAATTCTCTCATCAAGACTCTGTATCATAGAGCCCAATGCATATCCGACCAGGAACACATAAGCAGTGAACTCAAGCACGTACAACAAGCTCTTAGGGCTAATGGTTACTCCGACTATACAATCCGCAAAGCTATCACTCAAACCATGAAGAAGAACCCTCTTGAGGAGCCTTTCAAAACCATCACTTTACCCTACATTGCTGGGATCACAAAAAAGATCTCCAAAATCTTGAATAAACACAAGATCCAGGTCCGTTTCAACACATTACATAAAATCCGTGATCTGGTTCCGTCTGTAAAAGATGTGATTCCGGACATACAATACCCTGGTGTCTACAAACTAAGTTGCCTCTGTGGTAGTAGTTACATTGGAGAAACCAAACGCCATATCTCGGACCGCATTCGTGAACATAAAGCAGACCTTAAACACGGTAGGACCAACACCTCGGCCGTAGCAGATCATTGTTCTAATTCAGTAGGCTCACATGCCATTGACTTTTCCAAGACGGAGGTTCTTTGTAAGCCATCTGGCTTCCATGAGAGATTCGTTCATGAGGCTATCCACATATACAAGCACAGAGACAATTTCAACCGAGAAGATGGATTCTATCTTAGCAATCATTGGAAAGATTTGATAAATCATTTCAGTTCTTGATTGATTGTTCACGCTTACAGTGGCTTTCAGACAACATACATAAAAACAAATTTCGTCTCCCCCCTCCTCTTTTCAAAAAATAGATGGACTAGTCCTGGGCAAACTGCCAATCACTGCGCGTGACGCAAACGTTATTTTTTTTTATATATAAATAAATAAATATGCCGTTTTCAAAATAAATTTATGCAAACCGACACACCTGATGATGACCGTTTGAGTTATGGTCGAAACGTCGTGAGAATTTTTTATTGTTTTATATATATTTTGTTATTCTGTTGTTTCTCTTCAACGTGACTTTACCGAAAAAACTAGGAATAAAAATGTGAGAAATCTTGTTGAATGGTGGAGGGTTAATGGCAAGAATTGTGCCATAAAACGTCTACGTGGCCTCATCCAAAAGCAGATATGGATCATTATTGGCTACGAAAACCGAAGTTTTAAGTGTAATAATAGTTTATCTGCATGCTTTAATTTCTCCAATACGATTCGTGTAGCTATTAAATATTCTTGATGAGATCACATTGCTGCGTCTGGCTTCTATTTTTAATGTTGTTACTTTGTCACCCTGATAAAACAACACAATACCAATTCCAACGCATTCGTCAGTAACACTGCTTTAAAAGGAAAAAGTATATATTGGGCGACGTTTCGGACAATGGCCCTTCTTCATGGCACATAAACCAAACGTCGCCTATTATATCATTTAACTTTGAAGGCAGTGTTATTGACGAATGTGTTGAGTTGTTTTGTTCTTTGTGCTTGTACACCGCTGCCTACGTAGCAGTATTACAAAATAATGAGTTTAAAATCCCTCATGTTCGATCGATCTTTGCATTTATTACAGCTGCTGGTGGTGATTCGTGAATGAATTTGCGATGGGCGTGGTTTAAGGGGGCGGGGCAGCTGTGGGGGGGATCTGTCCGCGCATGCGCGCTGCAGCCCGGCGACCCGCGCTCTTCCTCGTCTTGTTCGCTACGCCTCTACTGCTGTCGCTGCTGCTATCGCCGCTGCTATCGCCGCCGCCGCCACCGCAACCATGTCGCGGGGAATCATGCCCAGCCAGCAGAAGCTGGCCGAGAAGCTCACCATCCTCAACGACAGGGGCGTGGGCATGCTGACGCGCATTTACAACATCAAGAAGGTGAGCGAGGTGGACAGGCGACCCGGGCCCCGGCAGTCACGGGCCCTGCCGTCTCACCTGAGCGCCCCCCGCGGGCCTTGGGGCGAGGTCGCCCCGCAGACACGGCCAGGAGTGGACGCGGCTTAGGGCCTATAGGTGGGGATGGGGGGGGGTGACAGACGGAACGAGGAAACTACAGTAACAATGCTATGACAATTCTTATCAATAATGTACAGTCCTTGTTTATCCACTGCTGGATGAAGGCTTCTCCACACTGTGTCACTCAGTGGGGATGTTTGACCATACGTCATCAGGCTGGTCCGTGTGAATTAGTGAAGTGGGAACCGCAGGACCGGTCCAGGTGATCGCCACCGATGTTAGCCTCGGCTGGGAAAATGTCTCAGGCGGCCGGATTCACCGCTTCCACTCTAATTATAGTGTGAATGGCTAAATGAAGGTAATTCCATATTAGATGCAAAAGCGGTAAAAGAGCAACTCCCATCGAACTAAGAAGGTTGGCTGAGGTTTTTGGCAGTCCTTGCTGGAGGAGAGGACACGTGAAGGGGAAGAGTGATGATGTTTGAGGGATGGGCAGCTTGGGGTGAATCCATGGAGATCTTGACGAATAGTTGGTGGATTCTCTTGGGAGCTAGTAGGAATAATGGATCAAATTCGTAACAATTGCCACAATTATTTATCCCAAGCAATAACAACATAAGTAAAATTAAATTGCAATGCAACGTAGATTTATTTATAAAGCACCTAATTATTTTCCATACGCCTTGCACGAAGACAGGGTGGAGATTGTAGTGTTTTCCAACATTCGTGAATCGTTGGTGTGTAATTAGAAATCGTTACGGTATCCTGTGCGTAGCTTACGGAATACTATACAGCACAGTACACTGTTCAAAGAATTGGTTAAGGCCATTAGAAAATAACGCCGTGATCATGATGGATGGTAATGTTATTGTCTCACTTGTGGCTGCGTATGCGTTACTATACCTTTGAAATGTCACCGTCTGCACATTCGTTTGTGGTATGTGTCGGTCCCTTTGGGGAAAGAAAGAGTGCGTTGTTTCTCTATGTAATGTGACGCTACTTTAAAAGCCATGTTTTTTATTGGGCCATGTGTAAGAAAAAGGAAATAGATCAAAACAATTTTAAAGTTTCTGAACCAACGTGTTTAATCTGACGTGTTTCAGAAAACAGTACTCACTATATAACGTCAGAACTGCTATATGTAAGTTAAAATACACAAAACTTGTGTTCATTATTAATTATTGAATTATTGACATATGTGAAGCATATCCCTAAACAAAACCAACTATCGCGTAGGATTAGGTTGAGACCACCACACGAAGTGTTGCAAATCCGGTTCACCTCGTTTGATTCTTGTTCAGAGCTGTTTAATAGCATTAAAGGAAGACAGCCCAAAACACAAATCTTTTATCTTCTAGGTAACTATAGAACACTGTAGAATATGATGATGTTAACCATATCTTCACATTTTATTTGATCAATAATTAGGCTTTCAAACTCTTGAGTGGCCAGCCTGCGACACATGGCCTAAGTGGGACAAGAAAACTAATTATTCTTCGGGTAGTATTCTTTATAAGTAAATACTTTGCTCTTCATCTCTTATGGGTGGCCTATGCCGATAGTTGACAAAGTCTTGATAACCTGTGGTTTTATTTGGTTTAAATTATTGTGCATGATGTTCGGAGTTCGTATATCAACTTTTCTCGATTACATTGCTTATTTGAGATGAGTAAGCTTGGTGACCTGCACACGTAAGCCGATTTTTGGTATTTGTATTTAAAAACGTTATTGTTCTCTACCAAGGTTGCCTACGTCTCATTGGTTTATCAATGTCCTGCACTTGGCCATCTTGATATATTGTATATTCATTCCAGTTAATTTGCAGACTGCTAGTAGCAGATGGATTTGTGTATATAAAAATCAATGGGGTGATTTTGAGGCTGCAGAGGAGCAGTGCCTTTGTACCAGTCACTCTCCTCTCTGTTGGTGTTTTTTTTATTCAGATATATTTAGGCCATTTACCTGTGACATGGTTAGCTTTTGTAACACATTAAGGAAATGTGTTTTGATACAAGTTTTACATTGAGTTTGGAATTACCAACATTGTTTGCCTTGTATTATGTTGGTGTTTACGGTAAGTTTTTCAAGGTTTCTTGCAGGTAAACGCATTTGATTCATTCAGAAACGTGTTACTCCATTTCCTCTTCCCAAATCATTTTTTACATATGCAGTGTTTGTGATGAGCCATATTGTGTATTGTGAAGTTTGGTCACGTTTTTTTATTTTTTTGAAAATCATTTAAGCATTTTAAATGTAAGCTCTACATTTGGTGTTTTGTCTTAATGTGTGCATGTCACTTATGGAGCAAAATCACTATCAAAAGAAAAACTGATCTCTGATTTGTTTGTCGTTTACTGAATTACCCCCATATATAGACTTTAAGAAAACTGCTGACAGTTGTATAACATGGCTGGTTAATTCTCGGGAGCGCACAGTAATGTAGTTGATGAGAGTAATCACCATTATAAATTAATGGAAAATTAGTTCTGCCACACGTGCTGCAGGTAAGATTTTTAGATTTTGTTTGTGCAACTTGTACGATAGATTATTGTAGTGAAAGGTTAACCAATTCAGTGTTTAGTAAGAAGCAAGATGAATAATTTGGCCCCTTAATCATCTGGCCTTCCCATAATGGAAGCGATGCTGATTTTCAGTCACCAAACACTGTCCCACTCCAGTCCACCATTCCACATCCCTTTACGTTCTGCATTCAAATGCAGAATAGACTTTTAACAATCAAAGGACCCTTTACCCAAAGTGGGTAAAACTTGCATAAACTATACTTGTAGCAGTTAACAATAACCATGTTTTTGATAGTGACAGCGCTTCATAAACTTTTTTTTTTATTCGTTGTTTGGTGCTGAGGTCGCTGTGTTATATATCTGTTGTGTTTTTTTTTCTGTTGCAATGCCTCTCTCAGCAAGGACAAGTCTGGAAGGTTTGAAAAATGTTTTATGCTCCTTTACCAAATCCACAGACTACCATGCCCATACAGCAGTCTATGCTGTATGAATGCATACACTAGCCTGATTGGATGCTGATAACGTAACTCCGTTGTGGGATATCATTTGGCATGGCCTGTTGTCAGTGGCCCTGATTTAGGGTCCCCTTCCCACAAATTGCTTGCTATACTAACACTCATCATGTTTGCATTGGTCTTGCTGGTCACTCTTTTTTTTCCACACTTAATGTTTCCATCGCCAGTTTTATTATTGTTTGAACTGTCTTAATATGATATTCATTATTCGCTGAGATTGAGACAAATATCTTAGAGCATTTTAGAGAGCAGACCTTCAGAAAATGTACTTAAATAACATCAATGTACAGTCATAACATTGTCTACATTGTATTACGTGAATTATTATTTTTGGCTAGCTCTGTCCTGGCATTGTCCAGTGGGATCAGTGGGAGCTTAGTGCGGTACATTTATTAGGCAAAGACAAATGTCTGCCTTGCAGTCAAAATATGGGGCTGGGGGTGAATGTCAGTTTCGTAAGTGCATTGTTACTTCTGCCAGAATGACTGCATCATGAGTAACCAGATGTGATCAACTGAAGCTGGTGCACACCGACCTCTGTGTGCAGAAGCAGACTGCACACAATGGAGCCGTCTGTAATGCAGGGCAAGCATTTATGTGGGCTAACTGCCAATACAATTTATGTTTTTTGATCCTATGCTACAACGGTTGGTTCAGGGAATGTATTTGTTGTCTGTGATAGTGTTTTTGTTCATGTCCATCAAATAAATTAATATCCTAAGTATTATATACTGTACTTCCAATAAGGGATACACAATACAGTAGCAAATATAATTTTCAGAATTAAAGTAGGAACTTATAATTGCAGCAACCGTAATTACAAGAGTTGCAGTCTATTGTTTTGGCGGTAACCTTCCACCCACCACATTTTGCGACTTCCTGCAGGTGTGAGGTTAACGGTAGCCTTCCGCTTTGTCTGTGTCCCAGTGTATGCGCTGGTTGTTTTTCTGCTTAACATAATAAAATATTACTGTAAAATATTACTGTGAAATATTACTGTGAAATGTGTTTGTTGGAAGGTGTGTGTGTATTTTTGCTGTTCCAACTCAACAGGGTGGTGGAACTGACACTAAACGACTCTTTAATAATATTTTTGTTCGGTCAGCTCTTTTTACGTGAAAAATTCCTGTTCACTAATTATTTTGATACAAATAATGATTTATTTTTTATAGAGCTGTCTTCACATGGGACATCTCAATCTTCATGGCAGGATTCCTTATGTCCACGACTGTGTGTGAATCACACATCAAGAACCAGCTAAAATACTGCTAAAATATATATTGGTACTGAGGGATTGATCACTGATCTCATATGAGGTGCAGTAGATTTTCAAGTTGGTGTGTACAGTGTGAAAGTTGGCTGTTTGAAGAAGGCTTACATGCGTGTAGTGACATGCAGTGCCTATTTTAAATAATATAAATGTGCATACATTGGTATTTTGTTCAGCAGCATTCAGTTCATTGACATGGCATTGGACATGATGCATGGCATGACCTTTAAATACGATCTGTATATTATTATTTGGAGTCTTTCAGTAGGTGTGATAAATTCACAAGAATACTATTGCGCCTTCATTAGAGAAACCACTCTTTGTAATGCTGTATAATCTACCCTAACCTTGACAATAAATTGATCATAATCAACAAAATAACATATTTTCCACTGAGCCTTTCTTTTTGTAGATGTGACATTGCAGTATATGATTTTCAAATAATAACTTTTTATCAAAGGTATGTACAGTAGAAAGACCAGCCCTTTTAAATGGTTAGTTTAAATAGTTATTCATTTGCAGTGGGTGAGGTGCGCAGCATTAATCATCACAATTGGTGGGATGTGCTGCTTCTGCAAAGACTCGTTGCAATCGCATGATTGAAAGTGCTATAACTGAACGGCTTAAGTTTCCCCACCATGCATTTTGTCTGCATGTCAAATGTGAGCAGTGCCTGGTGTAGATACACAATGATATAATTCTGCTAATAACAACCTATTGAACTAATTCAACACAACATTAACTTAACAGGACAAATGGTACCTATGGTTAATAAAACTGGTGAAATGTTAAATCTTGACTTAAAGTTTTTGTCAGGATGACGACCACTTGTATTGCGATCGAAACGTCGTAGTTTTTTGTTATTTTCTTTGAACCTATCTACGTGACTTTATCGAAACACCCAAAGAATATGGTGAAATGTTAATAATGGAGAGAAAAACACAGCTTACAACTGTTTTATTTTACTGGGCTGTGTTTGGGGGTTGAAGGACTGAGCACCTGCGGCAGATACAAACTGCTCTAAACCTGATGGGGTTTCATTTGTCCTGTTAACCTCACCACTGATTGCCGTGCTCGTTTGTCATTGCCTGCCTGATTAATGACAACGGCAACTTTTTCCAGCACCCTTTGATACTCTGCACAATGTGCTTATTTTTCCACCAAACTGAAGACATTTCAATACTTGTATATATTTTTTCTAACCATGACCACTTCTCATTTTCTATTTTACAGGCATGCGGAGATGCGAAAGCCAAGCCACAATGTTTAGCAGACAAGAACCTGGAGTCTGCAGTCAAATTCATCGTGCGCAAATTCCCGCACGTGGACACGCGCAACAACAGTGTGAGTGTTGCACGCGGTCAGGTTTGGTTTTGACACGCGTCGTGGTGACGGCCCATCATGTGCCATTACAGCGTTTTGCTGACGCTGCCGACTGGGGGTACAAATTATGAATCCGTTAATGTTAATTCTTAAGCGTTTGATGCATGCGTTGATACTTACGTGGGTAAACATCTATGTTTTTCAAGTCAGTCATAGGACTTGTATTTAATCGATTTGTATCACCCCTGGCGCTGCCGCTCGGCACCTGCGGTCACCGCAATGTTATATAAATGGATTATCTAATCAAATTGAATTACAACCCTTGATCATGGCAGCTTATGAACTTTCTGGAGGAATTAGTCAATCTGCCTCGACTGATTATTTATTATATTTTGATACAGGAATTTTGTATTACAGTACATTATTAGATTTTTAAAAAGGAGATGGGAGGACACATTTTCAGTGTTTCAAGGCCAATAACACGTCATATTTGCGTTGTCCTAGCTAGTATTGCGTCATATTTTGTTTCTTGTACTTTGGTTAACATTCTACGAAACACTTTGGGTAATATTTGATTTAAGGGTTTTTTAAGCTGCGGTTGTAGACTACTGCTCTGTTTTTTTTCCATTCTTCTGCTCGTCATCAAACTTTGTACATTGTTTTTCCTTTGCTTATTATCATCAATTACTTTTTTTCCAAAATTTTATCTTGCATGGCAACATCATTCAATTATTGGATATGATTTATGGTAAGTGCAATGTGTGTTTGACGTGCTTTGATGCTTCTTAACATGTGTTTATAAGAAAACATGATAACAGCACCTCATTGTCCGCTGTGTGGCTTCTGCATCCGTAATTGCACATGCCTGCATAATATAAATTTGCACTGATCCTAACAACATACCATTGTTTGTCTTTCCAGCTGAACTTCTCAGGCTATAATGCAAATTAATATTTTCAGCAGATTTAAATATGTATAAAAAGAAGTGCTTTCAGTGGCTCTTGGTTTGTTGTGCTAACCGATTAAATCTCAAACTGGCAGTGTTCCAGATGGTGCTGTTTCATTTGCTTTCAACATTAATCTCATACCAAATAACTTGGATTATTTGATATTTTTTCATTATTTTACTTTAATTTGTTTTCTCACCATCAGGATAAAAACAAAATCTGTGAATAGCAAATGCATACTAAATAGGTTGCATTTTTAGAAGGCGACCATGTTCATACACACATTGCATGTAGTAATATACTGTCCCGTTTTGCTTATTCAACACAGCAACAGCTTACCCATCTCAACACTCAGAAGGCCGACATTATGAAGAACCTGAGTCTCTATTACTGTACATTTGTTGATATCATGGATTTCAAGGTCTGTTTCATTTATGGTTACACCTTTGTGCACCTTCCACTAGTGTAATACCTTAAATTGTTTGACCTGGGAATTACATGCCCTTACATTGTCAAAGGTGAAATGTTTCCACTGAATTTCACTTTTCTACTTCTGTGGAACATGTGTTATATGTAATAATATTTACAAATCGTTTTATGCATCCTGATTTACAGTTTTGTCTAATTTTCCTGTAAATGTTTCGCTTGTGAATTTTTGAATGGACAACATGAAACTACTAATAGGTCTTATTGTTTAAGATTAAACCGGGCCTCTGCTCCCAAATGTGCCAGAAATTACGGTAGCTGGACTAGCTGCAGCGCTTTTGTATGTCGTGGTTAAGAATAACAAGATCACATTCTCACCCTTCAGGACCATGTGACGGAGCTGCTGAACACCATAGATGCTTGTCAGATCTACTTTGACATTGTAAGTGGTAAACCTTTACAATTACTTATGTATTCTACCTTAAGCAAAAATGCAATCTTATTTCATAGCCATATAACAACCGGTGGGAAATAAAAGTAAAATGAAAGTGTTTAGAGCATTTCAACATATACTGTCGAATTTCTCCAGGATAAATAAAGATTCTGATTCTGTCTTGCTGCCTTCTTGCTGCCTGCAGACGGTGAATTTTGACATCACCAAGAGCTATCTGGACCTGATCGTGATGTACGCTACCATCATGCTCATGCTGTCACGCATTGAGGAGCGCAAGGCCATCATTGGCCTGTACAACTATGCGCACGAGATGACCAATGGCTCCAGGTATCAGTGCGGGACCGTTTCACCCCAACCACCCTTTTTGACAGTGTACTGCCAGAGGTTAAATAACAGACATGCGGTGGTGCACACCCAAAGTCAAGTGCCTTGGAAGTAACGGTCGGTGGCTAGCGTAGATTTCGAAAATTCTCAACCTCGCCAGGAAAGGTGACAATGCAGCGAGTTGGTTCGTGAACTTATCTGTGTTGTCGTTTAATTGCTGTCCCGTGAATTAATTGTCTTTTTCACCCGGTACTTTGGTTTCCTGCCACATGCAAAACACTTGTTGAAACGAACTGACCTACAAATTTCAAAGTGGGACTTTGAGTAAAAATTCAGCAAGCTTTTCCCAGATAAGTCCATTCAACAATTATTGTTTACCAAGGAAAGCTTCACGTAATCTCACAACTTTTTCAGTCGAGTCTTGCAATGTAAATATTTGGCTGGTGCCTCATTGAATATCTGCTTTGCAGTGACTATCTCAAAATATATATTATCAAGTATATACAATGCCATTATGCATTTGGGAGATTTACAGACAATTAAATAATAAATAAAATCATGGGTTTGTTTCATTTCCAAAAATGACATTAAAATGTAGGTCTTTCGGCCAAAAGAGTTTGTGGGCCATTTTCTTTTCGTAACATTTGGGCCAGTCTTGATTTAATCCCAACAGCAGGGTGTGGTCTGTACATACAGTACTTTGAAAGTATTGTACTCCATTATATTCTATACTATTTAGTATTTTACAAGTCACATTAATCATCTTTCAATTGTAAAGGTGTGTTTGTCCTTGTTATCTCTTTTCTGTGCCGTTATCTGTGACTTCGGTGATGCATTGTATTAATTAATGTGTGCTGAATTCGTGCATGCCACAGTCACAATTTCCGGTTTTCTTCATTTTAATGAATTTGTTTGCATCACATCTATTAAATATTTCCATATTGAGAAACAATAAGATTACATCTTCTTGGTTCTTTCGGTAAAGTCAAGTAGAATGAGAATAAAACAATAAAACAAAATAAGACAATAAAATTCTCACGACGTTTCGGCCACAACACAAGTAGCCTTCTTCAGGTGAAGGAACAGAACTGTCGGGACGACAGCGCTTCAATGAACGCTGCTAAGATTCGCAGCGTCTTTTAGGCTAGGTGGGAGAGGTAAAGCGCCTTGACAAAGGAGTTTACATATCAAACAGGAGAATTTACCATTGAAATAGCTGTGTTAAAGTGTTGGATCAGCAGGGTGCTAAAGTCAGAAATTAGCATGTAACTGGGAGATTAGCATGATGTTAATGTGAGGGATTAGCATGTGACTGGTCACGGAAATAGCTATGTTAAAGTCAAAGTTTACATATCAACAGAGGCATTTCGTATATGGACGCTAAAGGACTGCAACTACCCAACTATCATACAATAAACCGATGTGAAAAAACGAAGTATAAACCACATCAATATAGTAAATGTACTCAATATATTCTTCAATAAGTTGAGCTATTAACATAAAGTAACTGGGTATACACTACACTATATATTGAATACCATATAGTAAACTAAAAAAACTAAAATATAAACTACATCAATGTTATCAATAAACTCTATATACTCTCCAATCAGCTGATCTACTAACAATAAGACGTTATACATTACAATGCCATATGGCGAAAAAATGGGTGGCGTTTTTTTATTTTCAACGTTAGCACCACAGACAGCGATGAGCTTTGTTTGGACGGACGAGTCCATCTATGCTCGGAACGGAGGAGGGGGGAGGAACAGCCACGATGCGCTGTTATACTACATGTTATAAACCATACCATTAACCGTGGTGTGAGAGGTATTAAGAGGCAATGCCAGCGAAAGGGCTGCGATCATAAGGTCACCGTAAAATACAATTAAGAACTGAAATGGTTTAAAAGATCTTTCCAATGGTTACTAAGCCAGAATCCATCTTCTCGGTTGAAATTGTCTCTGTGCTTGTATATGTGGATGGCCTCGTGAATGAATCTCATTGTAGCCGGTTGGCTTGCAAAGAACCTCCGTCTTGGAGAAGTCAATGTCATGTGAGCCCACTGAATTATAACAGTGATCTGCCACGTCAGAGGAGTTCGTCCTACCGTGTTTCAAGTCTGCTTTATGTTCGCGGTCCGAGATATGTCATTTGGTTTCTCCAATGTAGCTGCTACCACAGAGGCACTTTAGTTTGTGAACGCCTGGGTACTGTATGTCTGGAACAGCATCTTTTACAGATGGAACCAGATCACGGATTTTATGTACTGTGTTGAATCGGACCTGAATCTTGTGTTTGTTCAGGATTTTGGAGATCTTTTTTGTGACCCCCGCAATGTAGGGTAAGGTCATGGTTTTGAATGGTTCCTCAAGGGGATCCTTCTTCATGACTGGAGTGATGGCTTTGCGGATTGTGTAGTTGGAGTAACCATTAGCCTTGAGAGCTTGGTGTACGTGTTTGAGTTCACTGGCAATGTGATCCTGGTCGGAAATGCATTGGGCTCTATGGTATAGAGTCTTGATGAGGGAGTTCTTCTGGGATGGATGGTGGTGGGAATCCGGTTTTAAGAGAGATGACATTGTCATCCTCTCAGCCGACAAGGGCAATGCCACTGTCATGGACAAAATAGAATATAACAACATTCAAGAACTACTCAATGATGGCAGCTATACAAAAAATAGAAGAGATCCCACTAACAGCCTGGTCACCAAAACGAACAAACTCATCTCTGATTCAACAGCATTAATTGATCAGACCAAACAGTGGACTCGTCCGTCTGAACAAAGCTCGTCGCTGTCCGTGGTGCTAACGTTGAAAAAAAAACGCCACCTATTTTTTCGTCATATGGCATTGTAATGTATAACGACTTATTGTTAGTAGCTCAGCTGATTGGAGAGTATAGAGTTTATTGATAACATTGATGTAGTTTATATTTTAGTTTTTTTTAGTTTACTATATGGTATTCAATATATAGTGTAGTGTATACCCAGTTACTTTATGTTAATAGCTCAACTTATTGAAGAATATTTTTAGTACATTTCTATTGTTGTAGTTTATACTTCGTTTTTTCACATCGGTTTATTGTATGATAGTTGGATAGTTGCAGTCCTTTAGCGTCCATATACGAAATGCCTCTGTTGATATGTAAACTTTGACTTTAACATAGCTATTTCCGCGACCAGTCACATGCTAATCCCTCACATTAACATCATGCTAATCTCCCAGTTACATGCTAATTTCTGACTTTAGCACCCTGCTGAGCCAACACTTTAACACAGCTATTTCAATGGTAAATTCTCCTGTTTGATATGTAAACTCCTTTGTCAAGGCGCTTTACTTCTCCCACCTAGCTTAAAAGACGCTGCGAATCTTAGCAGCGTTCATTGAAGCGCTGTCGTCCCGACAGTTCTGTTCCTTCACCTGAAGAAGGCTAATTGTGTTGTGGCCGAAACGTCGTGAGAATTTTATTGCCTTATTTAGTTTTATTGTTTTATTCTCATTCTACGTGACTTTACCGAAAGAACCAAGAAGATGAATCCTTGCAGTCACGAAAGCTTTAAATCGAAATAAGAATACATCCATTATGTCTATTATTATGGGTATTGCGAAGTATATTGGCGGTTTTTGTTGGACTTAAGGATCGATAAGTTGTTTCCTTTTGCAATGTTTACAGTGACAAAGACTTTCCACGGTTGGGTCAGCTGATTCTGGACTACGAGAACCCCATGAAGAAGATGATGGAGGAGTTTGGACCGCACAGCAAAGTCAGGCCACATTTTGCCTTTATTCCCATTTAATAAACATTTACATATTTTTGGCAGCTGATATAACGCCTCCCATATTGTGTCGATCATGGGGCTTGTTTGACCATATTTCACTCTGCTAGTCAGTATGGATTGATAAAGGTTGGGAAAGGGGGGGGCCCGCACACCAGATTAGATGTCGCACCACTGGTATTGGCTTTGGCCCGGAATCAAGATTTGGCCACCACATCCGTAGTCCAGTGCACTAACAGAATAACATTTTAACTTTCCAAACAACCAGTCATGATCTGTGTGCATTAATTGTACTTGACAAAATCAAATCATTGCTGTCTTTATATTACTGTTTTCTGAAAATTATGGATCTAACAATATTTTGGCAATAATAATATTTTCTGACAATGTTTGCATTGTGTAAATGATAATCAATTACTTTCGCTTTGTATGTCACTGTAGAATCCACATACACAGCAATGACATAAAATTAGTTAACAAATGGAATTGTGATCCTAAATTATCACTAATTTTGTCTTGGGAGTAAAGCGTTATATCCATACAAACAACTGTGCCATCACATTGATAGTTCATTAATTGATTGAGAAATATCGAATACCCATAACGTGCTCATAACATCTCTTTAGTCCACTTCATTCTACGTTAAATGTTTCATAAATGAGATTTATTTTTACATTTATGACAATGCACATGTAATAATGCTGATGGGACGATCCACTGACATTTGTGGCCCGGTTAGTCGGTGACAGAGGCGCTCTTCTCGCTGCAAACGGTGTACCCGCGACGAAACCTGTCGGCCGAGCAGTGGCGCGCGGCACAGATGCTTAGCCTCATCAGCGCCCCGTCCGCCATGCTCAACCCGGCGCAGTCCGAAACGGTACGCCACCGACCTCCCCACTCGCGCCTTGCTACTTCTCGTGACCTACAACGTGAGGTTGGAGGCCCCTGGAAAATTTAAATGGCAATTGTGATTTTATAAATATGCAGAATGCACGTGCTTTTGGTGGCAGTTGGATCGCATGATGTCAGTATGTAGTATATGCAACCATTAGCACAATAGTAAACTTAATTTTTATTGCCTCGTATTTTGCGTGAGATTCCAAGACATTGTCTTAAATTGTATTTGCAGATGCCATGCGAGTACCTCTCCCTGGATGTCATGGAGAAGTGGATTATTTGTACGTACACGTTCTTATTCTCAATGCATCAGCGTTGTAGACTTAGTGTGTTCCATTGCCCTTCATTAAACTTGACTTAAAAACGTTGGTGCTTTAAAACTGGGCTCTGATTGCAATGGAATTATTTTAACAGAAATTGTTGGGCTTATATGCATCTTATTCATGTGTTTGTGTGTGTGTGTGTATACTCGTGCGTGTGCATGCATTGGTCTTTCCAGTCGGCTTCCTGCTGTGTCATGCCAACCTCAACACAGAACAGATGGCGGTTACACTCTGGCGTCTGGCGCTGAACAGTGGCTTCTGTCTCACACTTTTCCGTGACGAGGTGTTCCACTTCCACAAGACCATTGAGGAGCTCTTCCTCAACATCAAGGGGTGGGCTGCCATAGCTTGGTCCATGCATCGCGTCCTTCCATTCCTTGTTCTGAGCTGAGCAATGTTCTTCCATGACTTGCTAACTATACTTTATGATATTGAATCTTACGTATTTGATATTGAATATTGTTGCATATGACACAAAGCTGTACAAATACCAGAACCTATTTTCTATTATTTTTGCCCCTGGAATAGGTACAATAAACGTGCCACGGAGATTCGGGAACTGAAGGACCACGCTCTGACACACGCGTAAGTGCTGCATTCACACGTGCATGTGTGAGATAACGTTCTTTGAATGGTCGTATGGTGTTCGGAAATCCATTGACGTACTTTAAGTTTTTCCATGTTAGACATGGTGTGGACGGCGTGTGGACGGCGTGTTGACGGGGTGTTGTCATGTTGGTAGGGGGCCCATGCACCGCGAGAGGAGGAAATTCCTAAGGGCTGCACTGCGAGAACTTGTCATGGTTCTCACCGACCAACCCGGCCTGCTTGGCCCCAAGGTATGAAGATCGTTCGTCCGTTCCGTTACATCAGACTTTGAACAGGCGATGGCCTGGTTTCCCACGCAGGATGTTCTTGCGAAAGGAAGTCTCAAGTCCGAGAGATGCTTTCTAATGTAAATATTATTGACCCTTTATAGCTGGATCCAGTTTATCACTTTCAGTTATAATACTTTCAAACCCAAGGTTGTCCTCCGTCATTAATAAATGCTTAATTACAAGAGGTATGCACGACCATGGAGACATTGTAAAAAACTTGGACCTTAGTATGCCATTTTTAATCACAATGTAGTGAAAATGTTTCCTTTCCCCCAGGCTTTGTTCGTCTTCATGTCTTTGTCATTTGCGAGGGACGAAATCTTCTGGCTGCTGCGCCACGCCGAGAACATTCCAAAGGCCAAGAACTATGATGACTACGTGGACAAGTGAGGACTCTTGATTGCACGTTGAGGTTAATACAGTAGACGCTGCATATAAGCAAACCTCTTGGGAGCAAGGTCGGGTGTGCTTATATCTGAATTAGTGTTCTTTCATGAGAAGTTGCCTGTTTCCTCCCCCCGCCAGTGAATTGTCAGCATGTGTTGCTTATATCACAACTGTGCTTGCATAACATGTGCCTATATTTAGCTTCTAATGTTTTAGAAACCATTTTATGTAAGTTTATTCATTTGAGTGGCTGGCCTGCGATTATGAGATGCCTTGAGCAACCAAGATACATCGCGTCTACGCAACTGATGTTTTGGTCTTGGGGCATCGCAAGTGTGGGTGCTCGCTAAGTTGCTCGTGAGTTGGCGTTTTGCTCTTTGACGTTGGCACGTAGGGGTGCGAGTTCACGGTGTAGTAACGTGACTGGCGCGCTCCACAGGCACCTGGCTGAGCTGATGTTCTACATGGAGGAGCTGCGGGCGCTCGTGCGCAAGTACGGGCCTGTCATGCAGCGCTACTACGTGCAGTACCTCTTCAGCTTCGACGCCGTCGCGCTCAACGAGCTCGTGCAGGTGCCCGCTTGCGCCCTCACAATCCCGGTTTTTTGTCGCATCGACCCTGGACTAAGTCGGCATCCGCTCTAACTCCTTTCAAACGGTCACGATTTTGCACACCACATACAGGGTTTAGTCGACTTAAGAAGAGCAATGCCTATGGCCAAATCACCTGGAATGCACCTAACCTCGGACATTGAGCAGAGCCTGGATAGTGTTTGAATGGATGGCGACCGTGCACATATTAGACATATAATAGGCGTCGTGGGTAGTAGAGGGGAAGCAGAAATATCACCCACACCCTACGACTTTAACCAGCCCGCACTGACCATTGTGGTGAAGTATAGCCAAATATCCATGACGGCCCGCAAGGGAATAAGGAAGTCCTCATCCAATAGGTTGACAAAAAGAGCTCTATATGTAGTTGTACAAGATGAGCGATGCACTGAAATAAATATAAATATGATGAAATGATACCCAGCATGTGAGATTCTAGGGGCTGCTTTAGCAGTTCATGAGAATCAATAATTAACACACTTTAACACAACAAAACACCTATAGTCCGAACAAAGTAATGATTAGGAAAGGTAGAAGATGATTGTGATAATTATTTCAGTAAAGTGTTTTCAGCCTTTGCTTTCTCACTACAACCAATGCAAGCCCTTTCATTCTAGATCCATATGATAAGTCCAAAGTTTTTCTCTCGCGTTATTCCACACTCTATTCATCAAAATAGTAGCTTTTATTTTTCAATACCAACCAATGTTTATTAATGATGTTGGTGATAAACCATTTCAATTTCAACCAGTGTGTAAACACAAGCCAGTGTTTGCTAATGATGTTAGTGATAAAGTATTTCCATTCCAGTCGGTGAGGAAAATAAGTTGGCAGAATTTGTGTGTGTGTGTACAGAGCCTGTGTTGCCCTCACGCTGCTGCTTCGTGTCCTTTGCCCTTTCCAGAATCTGTCTGTGTGCCCAGAGGATGAGTCCATCATCATGTCCTCTTTCGTCAACACCATGACCTCTCTGAGCGTCAAGCAGGGTGGGTTGTTTGCTCATGCATCGCGCCACCTATTCGCTCTCGCGATTCACCTGTTTGGCTCACCGGAGTTTATGCCGTGGCTGTTTTCTGAGTGGTGGAGACGGAACTTCCCACAGATGGAAAATGTAACACGATCAGTCAATTAAATTTAGACAACTCCAGTGCAGTTTAAAAATAGCATCAGTTTGTTGTTCCAACAGTCTCTTGACCTATTATTCAGCCCAGCTAACCAGCAACACAGTCTACAATAACAGGTGTCAATTCCTATTTAAAATAGACCATGTTTATGTATTTTGATTTAAAGCTTTCTTGGTTCTTTCGGTAAAGTCACGTAGAAGGGAAACGTGACTTTACCGAAAGAACCAAGAACATGTTTATGTACTTTAGTCCTAATTTTTGAGGCCTGACAAACATCAATCATATGTTTGTTAATGTAAAAAGTGATGGCAAGTGTTTGTTGTTGATTGCAGTTGAGGAAGGTGAGATGTTTGACTTCCGAGGCATGAGACTCGACTGGTTCCGGCTACAGGTAAGACACCTTGATTCCCCCACAATCACAGGAGAAGTCCCTGAATGCATTTCTCTACTTCCAGCTTGGTTGATCATTCTCTAAAGATTGTGTTCCCTAATATTTATCCACTTTTGACCAACTCCCCCAGAAAATACCCAATCTATTATGTTCTCTGAAGCTAGGCTTGGTTGAGCCTGGATAATGCTTGGGTGGGTAACCAGCATGCACAGCACCACAACAGGTTGTTATTCGCTGCGGAGCTATGTGGTGGGTAGCACAGCGCAGTGCAAAAATATATTATTGTAATGTCCTATGGTCTTATGTACCTGCTTTGCCTTCACCAACCTGCACTGACCAGCACGGTGAATTGCGTTCATTTAACCTCAGCGACCCACACCACATGGGGAGTCCCTCATCCAGAAGTGAATTGACAGAAGAGGTGTACATGTGCATTTTGGCCACAATTTCTTATAAAATGGCAATGCTGTTGCACGATGTGTTCTTTAGAGGTACATCACAGCCATTACTAATGACAACACTCTTAATACTCTCACACAGATGCCTCATAGAGGATGACTAATTATCCGTTTGATTGTAATCAAGTGACATCATCTTCAGCCTGAAACCGGTTCTCTCTGCCTGCCTCATTCCTATCCTGGCACTTTCCTCAATGGCTGACCTTTCAAAACAATACCTCTTCAATAATATGAAATTTAATTTGAGAAGCTTGCATGGTAAATGCTGAAATGTAGTGCTATTTGCACAGCATTAAACGTACTGCTTAGACCATTAACAACTCAGTGTTATTCTGTCTCTTTAGAGCTATGTGGAAATATAAAGCTAGTCTTGTCTATAATGGCAGTAATCGCAACATATCCTCGATTTGTGATATTATGCATCACTGATGTGTGTCTGGTATAAAAAGCTGCATTTTGAACAAGGCAACCCCAGTTGCAAAGGCATTTGGGTTTATCACTGCAAGGTATACACCGTCCTATTTAATCTGGCGAAACATTAATTAGCTGGTTGCGTTGCTTTCACTGCAGGCATACACGAGTGTGTCGCGCGCCTCCCTGCACCTCAAGGACCACTGTGACCTGGGCCGCATGATGAACACCATCGTGTTCCACACGCGGATGGTGGACTCGCTTGACGAGATGATGGTGGAGACCTCCGACCTCTCCACCTTCTGGTATGAGCCTGCCATTGCACACAGCGTTGACACTGGTTACTCTGAGTTTTTCAATTATTTAACGACATGTTTTTGAATAATCCCGTGAGTTAGATCATCTCAAATGCAAGGGTGCCAAGGGTGTCAAGTGACACATAAATAGCAAACGTAATGAGACGTATAGAAACATTTCAAAATCTTAAACATGTACAGTGTGCATTCATACAATTTAAAGTACATTTATAGCAAGTCAAGAACAGGAACAAGACAGCCCAGGAAGCGTGCATGAACATTTCACTGCAATCATATTCACAAATAAGTGGCGCGCACCACCGGTCTGGCAAAATGTGCAGCAAAGGAAGACTTGCAATCCAAAAGCGGTCCTTCCTGGTTAGGCCACGTCTTGTGCATTTCTTCTTTCAAAGATGCAACATTCGCTACTGCGGCATCATCATGAGTTAACCAAATGTTGAGAATGAATGGAATTTTTTTCCTCGCGTGGTTCAGTCATGTTTATTGATGCACAAGATTAATATAACACGGTTGTAGAGGTATGGTTGGATTTTTTTTATATGTGTGGTATTCGAAAAAGCAACGAGCGTACACCAATTTTAATCTTGTCGTGAATGTTTTCTTTGCAGTTTCCACAGCCGCCCGTTTGAGAAGATGTTTCAGCAGTGCCTGGAGCTGCCCTCCCAGTCGAGGCACTCCGTCGCCTTTCCACTCATCTGCTCACACTTCATGAGCTGCACCCATGAGCTTTGCCCCGAGGAGGTTGGAAACGCATATGTCCACTCGCACGCACACACGGATGGATCACGCATACATGCCATGTGATGTAGGGATGTTTCACTGTGTGGTGGTCCTCATAGCGTTGCTATGCATATGTGCTATGTGTTAGCTTATTCAAACAAGCTGCGCTAACTTTGTAGACAGTGGCTGTCCTGGCATATCTGTGTGGTCATGGTCAAATTCTGTAACCTTTCTGACTTAACAGTAATCAACCCCCACAGGTAGTCATTCCGGAAACAAATTGTACATTATTTTCAAACAAGTTTACCCGTAATTGTCACTGAAAAATATTTTGTCACACAGCGCTTCATAATTCTGGGTCGGAATGCGCGAGTAAAATTCCAATGTGTGTTGTACACTCTTATTTTACTTGCGTGATCTGATCCAGCAATCAATGCGAATAATATTGTTGGCAAAAGCCTAAGTGTTAAAAGTAACAGCTTATTGAAATTTCGCCAATACATCCAATGTATTCAGTTATTGAGTGTTGTGCAAGCTCGCCAGGATTTGGCAAAGACATGCCGACTTTTCACCCAGGCAATGGGAAAGCGCAGACTCGAGTATTGCTTAACCTATCACTTAAATAGGGAGGCCTCACCGAGTCTCAAGACTCAGGAGGGTCCTGCCAGATTTTTGCAGTCGGGGGTAATGTTTCTGCTGTGTGTAATCCAATTGAGTAATTTGCAGGTAATTTATCAGCTTTGGGATGTTTGGCCAATACCAATTATATTGTATGTTTTTTTTTTTAGCTATGGGAGGAATCCGGAGAACCCGGAGGATACCCATGCAGAACAGGGGGAGAACAAAAAAAACCCACAATGAAAGGCGCCCGAGTCAGGAATCCAACCCAGGCCCTTCTTGCTGTGAGGCACAAGTGATACCACTGCGCCACCCTGCCATCCATTATAAAGTCTTTATAGAGTTCTGAGGTGCTATTGTCAGCGATATCCCCCACCTATTCGACCGGGGCACCCTTCTTTGTGGGTGTCTCGGGATAAATGGTGGGGAGAATAACTCTTATGGCTACGCTTCCCTGCTGGGTGCTATCCTGATCATGAGTGCCCAGCCCTATGCATCTAGCCCACAGGCCCTCTAGTGTGATCACCTACAGTGGCATTGTTATGAATATGTGAAGTCTCACTGAGTATCAAGACTATTAACCTTTTCACAGCCATGCTTTTTTTACTGTATGTCACCCTGCAGCCAGTCACTTGTTTAATTCATTGCTTTTGGATATATTTTCAGAATGAATAGGGCATGCCCTTTCTTCCTTGTGCAATATCTTTAAATTTGACTTAACTTTCGTGACTGCAGGAATTCATGTTCTTTGGTTCTTTCGGTAAAGTCACGTAGGTAGAAAAATAATAATAAAATATAAAGTTAATAATTATAATAAATACTAATGTAGATTGTAGCCTGGTTATTAAGTTTGAGTGTACTGGTAGTGTATAATGTAGACTATAGCAAAGGTTATTATGCTATGTCAGTGTCCTGGCAGTCTATAATGTAGACTGTAGCCTGGTTCTTAACCTCGGTGAGTGTACTGGCAGTCTATAATGTAGAGTTATTATTGGTTCTTTCAGTAATTGAAATAAAATTAAAACAAAAACCACGATGTTTCGATTGCAACACAAGCGGTCGTCATCAGGAAAAAGGGGGTTAGCCTCTAAAGGCAAACTGTGAAAGGTTTAGAGATGGGCGTAGCCCAAGTGTGTCAGCAGCATGGGCAGGGCAGGCAATGTTATTGTCGGAGAAGACAAGCAACTACACCAATCAAAGGACCGCCAGGCAATCATTGCACCTCGCTTCACACACCCACACTGCTGACGGAGGTTGACAAGAAAACACAAATCAAGTCATGACCCAAAGTGGTTAATGACATTTTTCCAATGATTGCTGAGTTTATAAACATCTTCTTGGTTGAAATTGTGTCTCTGTATATATGGATGGCTTCATGAACGAATCTTTGTTGATAGCCAGTAGGCTTGCAAAGTCCCATCGTCTTAGAGAAATCAATTTCGTGTGAGCCAGCCGCATTAAAATAATGATCAGCCACGGTAGAAGTATTTGTCCTACTGTGTTTCAAATCTGCCTTATGCTCACCAACACGGTCCGAGACATGTCGTTTAGTTTCCCCAATGTGACTGCTGCCGCAGATACAGCTTAGTTTGTAGACGCCGTGATATTGCATGTCAGGAATCCTGTCCTTCACAGACAGGATCAGATCACAAATTTCATGTATTTTTATTACCGAAAGAACCAATAAGTCTTTATTATAGACTGCCAGTATGCTCACCGAGGTTAAGAACCAGGCTGCAGTCTACATTATAGATTGCCAGTGCACTCTGATTAAGAACCAGGCTACAGTCTACATTAGTGGGTTATTTTGTTTTTTATTTGTATTCACTTCATGTTTTTTTCTATCTACGTGACTTGACCGAAAGAACCACGAAATGGCAGCAGCAAACGCATGTGTGTAGCCCACAAACAAACCTGACATTTAGTCATGAGAAATATCGGGAGTGGCCATAGTGGAGGGAATTGCCAGCTGACAAAAATAGACGGGACTAGCTGTGCAAAGGTTAAGTTTTGCCATCCTTATTGTGGGACGCTCTTGGCCATGATCATCAATTATTGACTTATGGTTTAGATTATTTTGAGAACTTCCTGAACACTTGACTGGCAACTCATGTAATACATTGCGACTGATTGCGTCTGCTGCAATGCAGGTATAATGGGGAGAGTGGTTGTAAAATCCTTAACGATATATAGGATGGGAGTCTGCGTTGTCCAGATTAGGAAGGCCCATTGGCTTCATTGAGCATTGCACAACACACACAACCTGAGCCATCACTTCCATGTAGTGGAGTAAATTAAAGAATACATTTAGAATCAGGTTAAAGACCCCTAATAGGTAATAAGTCTTTTCCAGTGGAAATGCTGACTGCATTTTACGGGAGCAATGCAAATACATTTATTTTAATATCATGCAAACTGGGCACTTAAAAATCACACAGGGAATATTTGACAGTGGTATCTGTAAATGATGAGAGATACCCACCACTCGATAATAACTGTTCGAGTGTGTCAACTAAAATTCACAACAGTTTAAACGCATGCAAATTTCCTGGCATTGCGAATGGCGTTGGTAATTGCCGATGTTTACTTTGACAGCGTCATCACATTGGTGACCGCAGCCTCTCGCTTTGCAACTTCTTCCTGGATGAGATGGCCAAGCAAGCACGCAACCTCATCACGGATATCTGCTCTGAGCAGTGCGCCCTCAGTGACCAGGTACGTGCTGTATTCCAATGGCCTTTCATTCTAGGCAAGTTTACTGGCAGAGCTAAGAATCCTCCTGCTTGTTTTCTAATTCTAAATAGGAACATGAGTCTCACAGGAAGTGTGGTCAAGTGTATAAAATGGGAACTTGTGGTACGCAGTTTAGAATTCTGTTGGTGTTTGTGCATGTGCAACAGCCTCGTAGTTATCGCACTGCTGCTGGGTGTGGTCCAGGCCACACCTCACCCTCTTGTGTGCCAAGCTGGCTTTAATAGTTGCTCGCAAACAGCACTTGCCCCACCAGTCAATAAGGCTGCACAAGGATATTGGTCTTTATCTTACCTTTTGTGTGTGCGCGCTCACTTGTGTGTTTTGTGTGGGCGGCATCTTATATTCAGCTGCTGCCCAAGCACTGTGCCAAGACTATCAGCCAGGCGGTGAGCAAGAAGTCCAAAAAGCAGGCGCAGAAGAAAGGGGAAACGGAGAAAGAAAAACCCGGAGTGGAGAGCATGCGCAAGGATCGTCTTATCAGCACTAAGTGAGCGCTGCGTTGTCTGCATTGCGATCGATCCATATACACAACATGCCTTGCTCCAATAGCCAAAAACCCCTCTTAAACGTGGCCAACGCACTGTTCTTTTCATTAACGATTTAAGAAATAATTGATGCTTAAGAGGTAGTTTTGAGACACTGGGTTTGAAGCAAGCCAGCCACCTGTGATTCTGCAAAATCACGTAAAAATATCGGTTTGGCTGACGTGTGATGAACATTAACCACTGTACCTGGGCACATGGGAATGTACTGCCTCTTTTATGTGGCTCAGAGGTCAAACGAAAGTATCTCGGGAGTACAGAGATACCTTGATTTTCATCACATCGCTCTTTCGGCCGTTTTCAATTATTACCACATTTCAAATTTCGTCCACGTGCTTTTGTCTTTTGTCCGATTTCATCCCAAACCTTCCACGACGTTCGTGCCACGAGCCATCTTTTTCATTCAGTCTTTGAATAGAAGTCGTTCAGTGAGCATCTCTTATATTTGTGTTCATGCATATACTATTTATGGCCTTCGGCCAGGAAAGTCACGAAAAATTGCACACAAACGACGCATTAACGCTCGTACCCGATGCCCCGTTTTGAAGTTTTAAAATGAAACATTTTTTAATTGTATTATGTTTGAATTAGATAATTCTATTTCTTCATTAAAAGCTTGTATCATTTTACATCTGGAAGACTTCATTGAAAAGGATACTTCATGTGAATTTTCTCTCGTCGTTAAGTAGATGGCCTTGCTAGGTGTTCGGTTCGATGCGGACTTTCACCTGGTTGGGATTGCGGGATCGAGATAAGGCGACATAGAGTTGGCCGTACGAGAAGACCGCCGTCTGCAGATCGATTCCAACGTAATCGAACGTTTGTCCCTGCGCCTCCGTCGTTCATGCAGGGGACGCGTAGGTTTGCAGCGCCCCCTGCATGAACATGACGGAAAGTGCAGCGTTCATCACAGATAGAGAAAGTTGTGCGCTTATGTAAGAGTATTATTAATACAGTACTTCTTTCTGTGATTATCCTGTAAACAATAATAGTTATTTTTGTGATAACAGTATAATACTACAGTGTTCATAGTTATTTTCGTGATTATATAACACGTGTACAGTATTCATACTGTGCGTATTTTTGTGATTACTGTAAAATACTTATTTTTGTGCCTTAATATATTCATAATGGGTCCTAAAGTGTGGTGATAGTAAAGCTAAAATAACCCATACGGTTCTCAATTTGAAAGAAAAGCTTACCATAATCAAACTTGACGAGCAAGGCTAAATAAAGGCTCTGCTTTGACATTCGTCCATTTTTTACATTCGTCCATGCTCTGGTCCCTAACCAGACGAAAGTGCAAGGTATTCCTGTAGTTCTATGATGTCCACCTCTGTGGTTCGTTTCCCTAGCATGCAAGGTTACACTGCCATTTGAGAGAAGAAATAAAATACATTATTTGTATTTATGAACCTGATTGTGCGAATATCGGAGGCAGGTTTTTAATGTGGGTTTTAACGCAAGGGCTTCTGTCTGGCTGCCTTGCTGTGTGAAGTCTGGACAAGCTGCATACGGCACTGGTGGAGCTGTGTTTCGCCATCAACTATGCCCCTTCCATCGTGGTGTGGGACCACACCTTCACACCACGCGAGTATCTCGCCCTGCACCTGGAGTACCGCTTTACAAAGTACGCACAAGTGCACATAGATGCATGTGCGAACGGCTTACACGCACACACAGACAGATTGACGTGTTCCCCTTGATTGGGTTTTATTCTGAGTTTCACGCTCAAGCGTGAGTCGTGGCAGTTTGGTGGTAAAGTACTCCCAAAGACGTCGTCTCATTTAGCAAAGAGACTGCTTCAATACAAGTTTTAACATTAAAATATGATCCGTCACATACATCACAATGTGTTTAAAGATGGGATGTGAAATTGGATAGCTCTGTGGGAAGCAGAAGTTTTCTATAAATGAATACATTTGTTAGCTCCCTTTGATACGATTGACGTAATTGTGAGGACTAATGGTTTGGTATGGTCAGTCAGGCCGCCAGTGTAGTGTTCCTCCTTTTGTGGTATGGGCCATTTCGATTTAAAGCTTTCGTGACTGCAGGGATTTATCTTCTTGGTTCTTTCGGTAAAGTCACGTAGAATGGAAATAAAATAATAAAAATAAAACATAATAAAATAAAATTCTCACGACGTTTCGGCCCCAACACAAGTAGCCTTCCTCAGGTGAAGAAACAGGACTGTCCAGAAGACAGTGCTTCTTCACCTGAGGAAGGCTACTTGTGTTGTGGCCGAAACGTCGTGAGAATTTTATTTGATTATGTTTTATTTTTATTATTTCATTTCCATTCTACGTGACTTTACCGAAAGAACCAATAAGTATGGGCCATTGTTGGCTAAACAGATATTCCTGAATTTAGTGTTTTTGAGTACAAGATACGGTGTATACCCGTGACTCTGCTATCACACTTTCACGCTCGCAAACACGATGGGTGAGCGTCTGGTTTTATCTTGATTTGTCTGGATTTGTTGTCGCGGCACGCAGGGCCATTGTGGGCATGACGATGTACAACCAGGCGACGCAAGAGATCGCCAAGCCCTCGGAGCTGCTCACCAGCGTCAAGGCCTACATGTCGGTGCTGCAGTCCATCGAGAACTTTGTTCAAATCGACATCACGCGCGTGTTCAACAACGTGCTGCTGCAGCAGACGCAGCACATGGACAGCCATGGTGACACCACCATCACCACGCTGTACACCAACTGGTGAGGACCACATCTCACCGAGGTTTCACTGGTGTTTGGCCACAGCGTCCGTGATGAGAGGTTCAACCATCAGTTGTTCATCATTGAACCACTTGAGTGAACGTCAAACTGAAAATCGAACAAATGGAAACAATTGGTTCTGGTGTGATACACTGACTGGAGGTGGAGTTTAGGTGTAATGTTTGGGTTCACAAAGTTGGCCAGTCCTAGTATCCCATTGGCTAGTCTATTTGGGCTGGAGTTACGGCCGGCATTTGCTTGGTTAGTACACTTAATCTGCAAACGTTTTGCCCCCTCCACCCTATTGCAACATACATCTGGTGTCGGTTTTTGGCAGCATTTCAGTTTCCAGTTTGTAAAGTGCCATGCTGTGCAGCTGGCCGAGGGATGTTGATCTGTGTGTGTACGACGCTGACCCCACTGTCCGTGTGGCAGGTACTTGGAAACTCTGCTGAGGCAGGTGAGCAATGGCTTCATCGCGTACTCCCCGGCCATGAAGGCGTTCATCAATCTGCCCACGGAGAACGAGCTCACGTTCAACGCGGAGGAGTACTCGGACATAACCGGTGCGCTCCCACTGCGGGTACCAGTGAAAAAAAAATGATCGTGGAAGCAGTCTTCACAATTAAATATACTACTGAGGGTGGGAGTGATGGTGCCATGGTTAGTGCGTTGCACCACAAACCCCCACTAATTCAGATATTACCACAGCTAACATCGGTGGTGATTAATGGTTCATACCAAAGCTCCCTTGCAAATGGGCCGTTCCAAAAAGGTTTTGTTGCTGCGAGCACATGAGATAGGGCGAATACATGCAAGTTCTGAACACGATGTCTGTGTTTGCGCATCGACTCTCGCTGCAGAGATGCGAGCGCTGGCCGAGCTGTTGGGACCGTACGGAATGAAGTTCCTCAATGAGAGCCTTATGTGGCACATCTCCTCCCAGGTGGCCGAGTTGAAGGTGGGTACGACTCGTCCATGCCACAGTCGCTGCACATAAAACAACGACGATACTAGAAGTTAAAAGTGTACTCTTCAAAAGGAAGGCCTGCATTCATGTTCCAAGTGATATTGCTACTCGTAATGTTTTGTATTCATCACGATGAGTTTGACTTTAATGTTAAGACTGTCCTGAATTGGATAAATATATTTCCAGACACAACAACAATAACAATAGCTGCCGTTCTCCACAAGGTAACAGTGATGTTGCCACAGTACTTGTGCCAAGCTTAGGTGCACTTTGTAGCCACATGAAGTGTTGGATGCTCCCTAGCAGGAGGTCATGGGAAAGATACAAGTGTTTGTCAGAGGTTAATTGACTGGCAGATGCAACACCTGTTCTCCAAGTGCCGAACAAACACACACTCGCACGCACGAAGCATGCAAGAAAGGCGAACCCACTCGTGTAACAATCTCTCTACCTGCAGAAACTGGTGATGGAGAACATGGAAGTTCTGATGCACATGAGGACAAGCTTTGACAAGCCCGAACACATGGCAGCACTTTTCAAGAAGCTCCAGTGTACGTGTCAGCCGTGTGCCTTTTGCAAACCTTTAACCAACCCCACACCGGTTAATTTGCATACCCCCCCGGGCTGTACCGCTCGGTACAGGATGAGTTAAAGTTCCTGTGTCGGTGTGGCCTGTGCTGCAGCTGTCGACAGTGTGCTCAAGCGGATGACCATCATCGGCGTCATCTTGTCCTTCCGATCCCTGGCACAGGAGGCGCTGCGTGATGTGAGTCATTGCACGCATCACACCAAGATTTTCACGTTGATCGCTCGGGGTCGTTTAATTCTGAGCCAGGCAGTCGAGTCCAACCCATTTCATCTTCTCACCTTCACGTGCGAGATGTGGCCATCACATTTAATCGCGTTAACTAGCAGTTGTCATTTTTGCACAAGACATTAAATCGTGTATATATGTGAAAAGGTGAGTTTATAGAAGTACTGGATTAACAGCTCAGGAACATTTAATATGCAACCAGAATTAATTTATTGAAGCCCACCCAGAATTTGCAAAGTAGCGACTTAAAATGTAATTTATTTGGTCTAATTATTATGTCTGATTTTAACAAAATATTGCTATTTGGGACATCCTACAGTGGTGTAATGCCTCCAATGTTGTATGTTTATTTGTTTATTTATTTTAATACACTGCTTGCTGTGCAATTAAACACAACAATGTGTGTGCATGTCTTCTCTAGGTGTTATCCCATCACATTCCGTTCTTACTCAGCTCCATTAAGGACTTTAAGGACCACATACCTCGTGAGACAGATATCAAGGTAATGTGCACTCAGGAGATAATTGATTATGCGATAACACTCGCGTAGCAGAGTGATATTGAGACAAAGTGCTTATTTCTCTTATCTTTCGACGATACATTTTTCTTCATAATATATGGACACATTAGTTCTGAGAAGTTCAACAAATTTTAGTCGATTTTGAAAACTATTAAGAATTAGTTGAAGTAAATATAATCTTTAAAGCATCTAGATTTGCCAAAGGCTATCTTGTTTTTAATATAAAAGAGCATTCTCAGAAATGCTACCATGATGTGGAAGTGACTAAAACACCTAGATCTTAACCTAGCGTGCATGCATCCCTTGGGGGTGCGAGATGCCCTTTCTGGGCGTGCGAGACATGCCAGATTTTTTTTTAATATATATAAATCATCAAAACACATTATGTACGGGCACGTAAGTAAGACTACTTTGTTTGATCAAACCTATGTATTTATTAACATACATTTTTTAGCGATTGAGAACCAAAGGGGGGGCGGTGCAAGGCTGTAGTAAAGGTTAAGAACCACTGACCTAGATGATCATAATAACTCTTACTAGATGTGTGAAATCATAATATACGTACCAGATAACAGTGATAATGCTGCATATGGTGCAGGTGGCGATGGGGGTGTACGAGCTGTCGTCTGCCGCGGGGCTGCCGTGCGAGATAGACCCGGCCCTCGTCCTCGCGCTCACCTCACAGAAAGGGGGTAAGATAAGCTGTCTTCTTCTTTCGTACGGCTGATGTAGATGCAGAGCGCAACACCTACGATTTCAGAACCAGATGGTCAAGCCAGAAAACCGCGTCAGGAGCAGCAGAGTGAATCGCCGTAATGTTTCCTCCGTATGTGTAGATCGGGCAATGCGCTGTTATGGTCTCTGTTCTGGATAACCACAGTCGCACACTGGAGAGTTTTTAATTTTCCATTTGTGCATCAGGTATCCGCATCTATTGTCATGGTTTTTGCCGATGCGGTTTAGGGTGGACCATGAGCTGTGACCAAAGCTGACAACGACGAATTGGGGACATTTATGGAGACATTTCTGGAGATTAACTCCCAAGTGGCTGCCGCAGTTACTTCTGAGAAATTAAATGGTGCATTGCGAATGTTTTACACTTAATGTCACAAGATAACAAACGCATCGTGACAATGTGCGATTGCAAAGCCTGGTTAATGTGCATCGTCATGTAAATAGTGACAGGTGAACAGTAGCTAACATTGTTTGCTTAACATCTGATGTGTACTCCACACATTGCACATCCCTGCAGAAAACCTGTCTCCAGAGGAAGAGTACAAGATTGCTTGCCTTCTCATGGTTTTTGTGGCTGTGGCCATTCCGACCCTGGCCAGCAACCCACTCTCCCAGTACAGCCCACTTCTGGAAGGCAAGTTTCCCCTCTCACTGTATTTGTCCGACTTCTCGTCACTATTCTCGCATATCGCTCTCCTGCCGTTTGATTGACCGCAAAATGTGCCGTACGCCACAGCGAGCACCTTGAGCAACCGGTGAATGCTCATTGCAGGTCACGTGAACAACATCCACTGCCTGGCCAAAGCCGTGAACCAGATTGCAGCAGCGCTGTTCACCATCCACAAGGGCAGTATCGAGGATCGACTCAAGGAGTTCTTGGCGGTGCGTTTCCCCCCCTTGGCTCCCGGTTTCTCCTGGCAAGGCTTTAAGTAACCACCCAAACTGGCCCCCACCCACATCTAGTGGAGAAGTCCTTCAAGGAACATTGTGTGAGATTATTGATGCAGTGTTTAATCTTTTTTTTTTATAATAATAATTATTTTCTATAAGAGTTCAGATTCTTCTAAACCAAAATATGCATTATCGTAAAAGATTGGCTGCTCTGATTTTCTTTCCCCATTTGCTTCGACTCTGCACCTCTTCCCTTGTCACGTCCACTGTCCTCATATCTCTCTCACTCCACAAAATCTTTCCATCTTACCCTCGGTCTCCCTCTTCTCTGCCATGTACCGTCATCATTTAAAAAATAGTTGTTCTTACATATATTTCACAGTATTTGTTAAATATTTATAGAAGAACCCAGTACATAATGTAGGACACAACATTTTTTAAAGAAAAGTCATTTCACAGCTGAAATAAAATATATTTACACTGCAGATGCTCAATTGTTTGCTCATTATTGTCTTTGTTCTCATTGTCTCTGAATGATCTCAGCTGGCCTCCTCCAGTCTGCTAAAGATCGGACAAGAGACGGACAAAGTATCGACCAGAAACCGTGAATCTGTCTACCTCCTGCTAGATATGGTGAGGCTGGATGTGGTGCTAATATGGTGCAAAACGGCAGCCAATTATAGGGCTGCTTATCCATAACACATTGTGGAACCTCTGAACCATCGCAATATCACATTCAGAGTCAGGTCTGTGCCGTAGTTATTTTAATATAGCGGTGGTGTGGTTGCTCTCACTGCGTGGTTATCAGCCACAGAGTTATGGCCTCCAAAAGTTACTTTTTATTTAGAACAATAAGTCATGGGATTAAAATGGGGCAGGGTAATAAAAATAAATCTTAGACCACTTTTACTTCAAGAACAATGCATTCAAATGTAAAAAAATGATGCTAGATTTGCCACATTATGTTGCAGTTACTCTTCACTAGCAGTGCTGTTATGCGTGTAGTCAGGCCGGAGCCGCCACCTGATGATAAAATACAGGTGTTAATTTGTTTTAAAATCTAAAAAAATTTATTCCTGTTCTCTGAAACAAAAATAAATGTTAAATTGAGTACTGTGTTGCATAAATTGTCACATGGTGTACCACGACAGCAAAGCATGTACATCTAGGAAAGACATCACAGGTGGTGTGTGTGCGCGAATGTCGGTGTGTCGTACAGATAGTCCAGGAGTCCCCGTTCCTGACGATGGACCTGCTGGAATCGTGCTTTCCATACGTTCTACTGCGTAACGCCTACCACGCCGTCTACAAGCAGGGGCTGAGCGCCGCCTCCTAGAGTACACGCCCCAACGTTGCCCGTTGACGTCTTTCTATCACGTTCGTCTGTTCCGCCCACTGTTGTGTCAAGTGAGTGTGGTGTTATTCTGTCTGTTGTAGCGTCCTCGTTGAAGAGAGTTACTTTGCACAATGAAATGTTTTGACATGTGCCTCGGTGTGCGTTGCCTAGGCTTGGGCGACGATCTTCAGGCAGGCTGTCCCATGTGCCCTGCACGAAGATGTTCGTCTGAACGAGTGAAATTCTTGGGCAATCACCTGGTGGTTGTGCTGACAGGCATTCGCATGGGGGCAGTGTTTACCTCTTGATTTTTAGAAAGTCTAATCTTGTATAAGAGGTGGTGCCAAAAATCCCACATCTTTTGTAAATTAGCAGATCCCCTTCACATTAGTCACGGGAGTGTAAATCCCTTCAAATATTGAGTTCTCAGGGCAAAGTAAACTATGACATCCAGACTTAGTTGCTGCACGATTTAATGTTGTAAATGATAAACATATCTTCCCAGGAAAATGGAAGGACAATGAAGTAGGTCAACTGTTAAGCACGGCAGAAGTTGATTTCTTAAAATCTGTTAATTGGAATGAGTAGAAGCCAAACATGGTCATTGTGTGTCTCAAATGCTTCCTTCTGTTTGAGATGAGAAAATTCAAAGCATTTGGTTATCCCATTACTCCAGACTAGAGAGTAGCAGGAAATCAAGAGCTCAGAGTCGATCCAAGGTTACTGCCATGACCATATGCTAACACTTGTTGGAAAGCCAACCACATGGCTTGCAACTTTACATGTGGTAATAAAATATACCAGAAACATGACAAAATAGAATGTTCCTATTGAAAACGACGCTGTAGAGATTTCTTATGGTGTGCACCGACAAAAATGCACACAGACATGCGCTTGACATGCAGACCAGCTGAGTTGGTTGGGATTGGCGTGTTGCTTGTCATTGCTAGTTCAGTGGTGGCACACGTTCTATGCTTGGCACAAAGGTTTCCTGCATGGGTTCGAGGCAGGCACCTGCCTTCATGCAAATGCTCCTCAACCCTGTGGGTTTCATGTATCAGTGAAGCTCTGAAACTGAAAGCTGCCGTTGCATTGTGGGTCCTGTATTGTGCCCACCTAGTCAGTCCTGAGGAATGGGTTGATGGCAGTTAATTTGCACGTGTGGAAAAACATTACAATTTTTGTATTTAAAGGTTTTAGTGTTTCCAAAAATGTAAACTGTTCATATAACTTCTTAACATTATTTTACTTTTTTTAACTGCATTTGAAACTTGCATTACAAACTGCACTGATTAACGCTTATATTTTCTGGTTCAAATTTTGCGTTTTCAGATTGTGCCATTCATTTGTGGCATTGTGTGGGCGAATATTCCGTCGTATACATGCAAAGGTGTGGTCACTGAAGCGTTTGGGCTTATGCCCAGCATGGCTAGTCCTGTTACTTTTGCTGGTGCGAAAACATTCACCCTCATCCTCCACAACAAAAGGGCAAAAAGCTTGCGATGTTCATTGTGTGTGCAGAGCTGTTTTGAGCAGCTCTTTCAGATCCTGTCCTGAGCAAGGAGTAGTGCCCAGTCAGTGTCACCATCACCACAGGTGGTGTTGTAGATCAGAGACGTATGGACGGAGGTTGTGTGCTTGGGTTGTGGCACCGTGTGCCTGTGGTTATTCTGCATAGCTGGCAATAGGCACTCACTCTTCTGTCACCAAATGCTTTGTTTTCTACATGCCATGTGTAGTAGTAAATGGCTCTCCTACTTGCTCTTGTTTACATATTGTAACATAAACATGAATCCAGACTTTCGGGTTCTCTTTTAGATGTTTTTTTCTATTATATTAGCGACTTTTGTTAAGTTGCCTGGTGGAAGTGAAGATGCACATCACTGATTATTATTATTTGCTCTTTACTCAAATCACTGTGGTCTAGATGTGTGTGTGTGTATATATATGCAGTGTTAACTTGCAATTTTCATAATTTTGAATATTCAGCAAACAATAAGAAAGCATTTACACCATTTATTAATCCTTTAGATTTCGGTTTGTTTGATACGATTATATGCATTAATTTACACGTATTATAATATCTGAAAATTTGTACAAAATGAAAAATGTGTCATTTTACTTTGTTCATAAATATTCTTTTTGTTAAGATAGTATGAAAAAAATGCATGTCCGAAGTGTGGCACTGGAATGAGTCGGACACGGAACAGCAGAGATCAGCTCTTCACTCTCCCTCCATCTCTTGTAGAGCCAGTCATCTGTATTGACCCACTCTTCCTCAATATTAGTCTGATGATATTTAACCTAACTGTGCAAAGTGGAAAAAAAAATCGGACCAGTGTATTTCACAACCTCAATTGTTTCTGGGTTAAAATGGTATGATGCACACTCCCAAGCCACACATTACCACAAAAAATGCATTTGTGTTAAGTAATCACTTTGCAGATTATTAAACTGGGATACAAATATAAATTTTCAAACTGACGTGTGTAACAATACGGGGTGCAAAGTGAAACGGTTGTTCATGGTGACTGTGGTGTGGCTGAGGCCAAAGAATCTTTTGAGTTTTTGGAAAAATTATTTCCTAAAAGTGATCTGGTAGATTTTGATATTCATTACTGGTCAATGTGTTTCCATTTTTTAAGTTTGTTTCAAATGTCCCTGCGGGAATATGAAACGATTGACTTAACTGCGTTTAAGTGTGTCATGTTGCCGGAGGGTTATGGGTCAGATGGGTTTTTTAGACAGTGATGAAAAACTGAGTTTGAGTTTTTTATGGTTTGCAATTTACTGTATGTGATGTCATTGTCTTGTTTTGGTTTCATTATCTTTGTTATAGTTTTCAAGACTTTGCCATTTCCACTGTAAGCTAAGCAACTGAGAACACAAGCATAGAGCAAGCTTGTTATATATGCGTGTCTGTTATATCCCCACGACCCTGCCATGCGACAAGGGGAGTTGATGAGAAGGTGCGTGTCCAAACAAATGTCTTAACACAAATGGTTTAAATGGTGGCACGAATGGCCTGGATTGACAATGCTCTTATACGTGTTTGTTTTATGAATGAGATTTTGCATCATTTGACAATAAAAAAAAATGGAATATTAATATTTACAGCTGTATAAACATTGCATCTGAAACGTAAAACTGTTCCGTGTAGAGTGACCAAACTTGGAACGATATTTTTAACGAGTTAAACTTTCCAAGGCTTGCGCTGTATGCTTATCGAGTTTATCCTCTTTCTAGTGTGCAGGTTGCTACTGTATATTGTTGCGGCGGTAATTGTCGTGAACTGCATTAGCATACGAGTGAAACGCTTGGCCCCCGCTTACTCTGTAGTCGAGAAGCGGCTTGATGCAGTGGCGCGCACGGCCACGTGCTCACTACCGTACTCTAGCCGAGGGTGCTCCGAACTGCATGGGGTCTCCATCGACAATAAATGAAGGTTTGAAGACTCCTTGGTGATTGTCTCCGTTTGCTACTCACCCCCGCGTCGGTGTGAAGGACTGAAAGGGAGTGTTTGTGCCGGTTCCCTGCGCATAGTAGCCTCTGCTCCAGGTCCGTTCACGAGTGTGTGTTTGTATGGACTGCAACAATGGGTGCTCGGATTCCACGATCATCAAGAACCAGGTTCTGCTGATCCAGAAATACCCCAGGAATGAGCGTCGGTGTCTTGAGTCGTTACGAGTCATGAAGCACCATGAGCTTCACCCCTCCCATTCCATTCTCCCAGCCCATAGGCAACAGGTAAATGTTTTATTTACCTAGAGGGTGCAAGGATTCCACAAGCAGAGCACGTCGACTCACGCGATCACTGGCAGTAGTCTACCACGTGCTCTGCTCATGGTGACCTTGCGCTTTCTCGCCGGGTCCGGCTCAGGTTTTTTTGTAGAGGCTGCGTTTGAAAGGAAGACGGTGAAAAGATTCGAGGGGCCAATCCCCTTTGTTGAATCAAGCCACACGCCGCCTTTGCTGCTGCTCGCTGCCCCTCTTTACCCTCAACCAGGGGTTAGGGGTCGATCAGTGATGCAAAAGGCATCTCGCGCAGACACGCTTTGGTGATGGGCAACCGTGTTAATTACATGCTTGTAACTTGTGCGCAAATTAGGTTTTTTTATAATAATAATAATAATAGGGTTTTCCCCTTTTTTCTGGCAACAAAACTGAAACCTTTTTACAAGGATTCATGTCTGCATTAACAACAATACCTGCAGTGAAAATGCAAACAAAAAAAATACTTTCATAATATATGCATTGTCCTATTATTACATTTTGGTACTGACAAAGGAGGTCTAATGATGTAGGTTTTTTTATTTCTTGCAAGCCACATGTTTACGCTTTGCCTGACTCCACCCTAACTTTGCTGGACACGTGAATAAAAATGACGTGTGCATCAACATTTACTATTTAACATATGTGGTAACAAATAAAGTACATGGTTTATTGTTCTGTGATGTTTTTCCTAGATGTACATGCTTTGCTGTTGTAGTACAACATGTGACAATTTATGCAACGCAGTACTCAATTTCAAATTTATTTTTGCTTCCGAGAAGAGTATTAAGGAATTCATTTTTTTATATTTTAATACCAATTAACACCTGTATTTTATCACCAGGTTATGTAACCAATTTGTTTTTAATGACTGTACAACTTAATGAATTAAATGTAGCGACTTGATGACCATAACATATTAATAGTATGTCCTTGCTATGTGGCAAACTGACATCTGTACAACTTTAGATGATGACAAACAGTTGGTACTAAAATTATGGAACGGTTTAAGCAGAACAGTTGCTTGGAGAACCGAGTTTTATGTGCTCGTATTTTCCCTTTCACACTTCGGCCTATGTGTATTCGACCACACTGACACATACGTGTGAATGTCATATTTAAACTAGAGCAGTCTTTGGGGGAGAAAACATTGTTCATTTGATGGATAAATATCTTAAGTACATTTACATATGGGTGATTCAATGTATTCTACTTAAGTGTGATCATGTCCGTGGGTGAATGAGAGTGGTGAACGTCAGTTGGTGGCTCTGCGAGTTCTTGACTGTTAACGGTGGAGGAGCGGCGTGGCGTTGAGCGCCCAAGTTAGGGCGAAATGGGGTAAGCCGACGCCACGTATTTCTTGCCGTTGTCGTAGCTGGAATTGGTCCAGGTGTAAGTCTGGATGCCAATGATGTTGCCGTCCAGCTTGATTTTACACCTGGTGACAGAAGGTTCAAATCGGTTACGCTGAATGTAGGCTGCTTCTGCGTAGGTTTTCACGGTTCTGCTTGACAACCCTCCAGAGTGATTTTGGGCTGCACTGCGAGTTGTTGGCCAATAAAGTCCGACGTTTCAACTCAACATGCTGGGAACCACTCCAGAAACCTAAATGTCGGAGATCACGCTGAACAACACGCGGCACGACCCGAAAACACATCGGAGAATGCAGGTTAATCGGTTTGACTAATTGGCAACCGGACATGATAATAAGCGATGTTTGGGTCGGTGACAGCGAGCACTCACGCTCCGTCGGGCTTGGAGATGAAGCACAGCGAGTAAATTGCCAGATCGAACTCAGGGCTGCTGCCAATGAAAGCCGAGCCGACTTCCTTGAAGTAGCCGTCCCAGTTGAACTGCATGGCCAGCACGTCGGGGTAGCTGGTCCACTGTGAAGAGAGCGAGCACGGCTACGCGCACAGGTCCTGTCCTCGTCCGCCGTTGGAGGTATTTATAGAATTATTTCTCTCACCTGAAGACGGTCGCTTGTTGCGATCGAAACGTCGTAATCTATTATTTTTTCTACCTACGTGACTTTACCCAAAGAACCAAAGAGTGTAGAATTATTGTTAAAAGAGCCCGCTTAGCTTTAATTCCTCCTTTACATTGGTCATCGCATTACATCTTGTTGCATTATGTTAGAAAGCCCACGAGGGTTATAGTATTAAGAAGGCAGAGCCTTTTAGCCCGTGGTGTATTTATACATTTAGCAGTTTAAATGTAATGTGATCTCTTGATTCCTCAACTGGAAGTAAATAGTTCAAATATGTACAAAACAAATGCAGAAATATGTAATGTGCATGAATTGAAAATAATTGATTTTAAGTATGGTTTTCTGGATGTATCTTGATTTATAAAAAAAAACTTTTAATCGATGAACCAGTGCATGTGGCAGTGTGCGTGCGTGCGTTACCGGCCCATCCCAGTTGTGGCTAAAGTAGTTGAGTTTCCCTTCTTTCTCCAGGAAGTAAAACGAAACCCAGTTGTGGAATCCAGACACCTTGCCTCCCTTAATCTCCCCTGTGGGCACAAGACGCAGCACCAGGTTTAGAGCAGCAGGGAGGACTGCGTCACCAGGTTTAGGACTGCGTCACCAGGTTTAGGACTGCGTCACCAGGTTTAGGACTGCGTCACCAGGTTTAGGACTGCGTCACCAGGTTTAGGACTGCGTCACCAGGTTTAGAGCAGCAGGGACGACTGCGTCACGCTGATGGCAGCTGAGCCATCGCGCTCGCACGGTTGTCGGGGTTGGTGAAGGTCGCGTTCGTTGGCCTCGAGTAAAGTGGAATTTGCACGTGGATCGATTGCTTCCCTCGTTTCTCGCCCAAAGATAGATAACCACAGGTGGTGGCAGCAGCTGTTTTTTCAATTTCGTGATGCTGTGAATAAAAGGAGACATCGGGCAGACGCCGCTTTGAGCAAACATTGCTTACCTCTCGGTGTTTTTGTTACAGAGGAACGTTGTTTAAAACACGTTAATGATAAGGGCCTATTGACTGTTGTGATGCCCCGTGAGGACTATGATAATAAAATCAAAGAATTACTCGATGAAGGTACCTACCTTAAAATTAAACGAGACCCAACCAGCAACTGGGATCATTAAACGGCAATCATTGCCAAGTCATCAATTCCCAAGGAAGAGCAATACCTGATCAAACCAAGGGCATCAAAACCACCAAGACTTTGGGGGCTACCAAAAATTCACAAGCCTGATGTCCCATTCAGACCCATAGTACAATAGGCTCTGCCGCGTACAAATGAGTACAATACTTAATGAAACAAATACAGTCCTACATTGATAGGACCTCTTCGTTCATCAAAAAATCTTAACATCTCTTAAATATAATTAAATATATTAAGCTTAACCCTAATGATAATCTCGAAAATGTTGATGTGACCTCTCTGATCACGAGGGTTCTGGTCAACGAATCAATTAAATTACTCGACACTGGTAACGAACAAAGGTTTAGCCAAAGCTATCCAAAGACGAGCTGAACACTGTCTAAAGAACGCTTACTTCTTGTGGCAAGGTGACTTCTATAAACAAAAGTAAGGAGCAGCAATGGGCTCTCCTTTGTCTCCTGTGATAGCGAATTTGTGCATGGAAGATTTTGAAATAAAAGCAATAGCTTCAAGCACACTAAAACCATCTGCTTGGTTTAGATATGTGGATGACACATTGGTGGTCTGGCCACACGGCAAAGATACACTGAACGCATTCTAAATAATCTCAACTCGCAAAACCCATACATCTAGTTCACCACGGAAGTGGAAGCTGACAGAAGTCTACCATTTCTGGATATTCTGCTCGGACCGGGTAGAAATGCTAAAATAACACTGTTTACCGAAAGAAAACGCAACTGATGCCTATCTGAATGCAGTCACACCATCACCCCGCACAGAAATCTGCTCTTATCAAGACGCTCTTTGATCGAGCTAAGAAAGTGTCAGATGGTGAAAGTATGAGAAGTGAAATTCAACATGCTAAAAAGGCGCTGCAAATGAACGGTTACAATGAAGCACAAATCAACAGGGTATAGAATACCAAAACCAAATCAAATAACAAGAGCATTGAAACTGCTCAAGTAATTAAAACTATCAAAATACCGTACATTGCGAGAGTAACTGATAAACTAGCCAGATGTTTGGAAAAACAAAATATCCGAGTCAGATTTGGTATGGTACATAAAATACAGAAATGTATATCTGGTCCAAAAGATGTATTACCGAAGCTATCAACTGAAGGTGTGTACAGGATTAACTGCACGTGTGATAAATGTTATGTTGGGCAAACAGGACGAATGATCAGCACGAGCCTAAATGAACAGAGAAATATTAAATTCTCCCAAATACAACCGTCAGCAGAAGCAGAACACGCGTGCCAACAAGGACACTCAATTGATTTTGATAATGTTGAATTTCTGTGCAAAACTAGCTCCTTTTGGCCAAGCCTAATTCGATAATCTATCGAAATTGAAAAAAATCAAAATAACTTTAATCGTTCGGATAGCTACCGCCTTAGTGCTGCATGGAAGCGAATCATCAAATAATACATTATTTAAATGCATGCCTACAAAGGGCAGCGTACTTAAATAGGGATTACCGTTGTAGGGCTATTTTAATACACAATAGATAGGAAGGACAAGTTCAAAGGGCTCGCATAATGTACGTTGCCTCAGTAATCCCCCCCCGCCCCCCACATTGTGTAAGAGCGCAGCTGCGTGGTCAACAAATCTACGCCTCTATATAAGGAACGAAACAGTAAGACTGGCTGTCGCCTGATGAAGCTAGTTGTCATTACTGGCGAAACGTCGTACTCAGATTGTAAATGTTGAGGCTTGGCTCTCCAACACACCGGTGTGCTGTACTAGTATACTACACTATACACTACACTACTATACACAATACACTACACTATACACTAGTGCTGTACTAGTGACGAATTGGCACGTTCTGTTTACGTGTCTGTGTCGGGTGGTGGCGGGTTTTAACGACACATTTATACATTTACGCGTCCTAACCCAAAAACCTCTTATGGACATTAATGGAATTCATAATTAGTTTATAATTTAATCCCGTATATTGTAAGGGGATGGAATGACATCACTTTTATCTTGCAACCAACCACATATTTTTAGGGAAGTGATAAGACGTTTTGTGAAAATTATTTTTTTAAGTATGCATTTTCTCCCAATCTTCAACAAGTATAAAGATCTGGGCCTTTGTATTGGTGAGCTATATAGTTACATTTGTAACGTTTCGTTTCGGAGTTTTTGTGAATATATTACACATTCCTGGGTTGGACAGACACGGTGTGCGTTACAATACAGAGGGAAAGCGGTGTCCCTTATAAACCAGACGGCACGGTCAGGGCTGCTCAGACGTTGGGGGGGGGGGGGGGGTGGGGGGAGCAAACGGGTGAATTTTCAGTCAGCCTCACAAAAGACGGCTTGGTTTTATTTTGTCACTAATATGTTAGGGAGCCCCCACATGGCATTCTGCCCCGGGTCTCCAACCTTGAGTCTCCAGAAGCCTTCACCCCCCACCCTGGCCAGGGCTGCCGAGGCATGGTGGGTGGGGTGGCAAAGGAGTAATTTGCAGTCGACCCTCACACAAAAGAAGCCCTCACATTGGGCCTGTTTATTTTCTCGCTAATATGTTAGGGGGCCCCCACATCTTATTCTGCCCCGGGTCTCCAGCAGCCCCTGAGCTACCCTGAACACAGTAGCTGAGTAAATCTGGAACTTGAGTGATTGTGTACCAAGGAAGATGTGCTCAAATCCGCTGGAATCCTGGGCTCCGTTGTAGCGTGAATAGAGGCCGAACCACATCTTCTGCAGGTCCAGCTTGAACTCCTCCACGGTAGTGTACCTCTCTGTAGCAGAGAAACACATGGTGGGCTTCAGTTTCGCTCGCGAAATACATGTGTATCAAATCATAAGTGCGTTTGGTATTGGCGCCATTCTTAAACCGCAAGGCGATCGTGATAGCACAATGTTTCACGGACGGAGGAGGGAGCAGTGTTGCAACGTGGATCGTTTTTAATTGCGAGTAATTGTTTTCGCATGGCCTACTCTTATTCGAATAACGTCACGGGCTCAGTAACATCGACTGCTAAGTCGGCGACATGCACCACTAATCGTTAATACACCGCAATCTCGACCAGCTTAGCCACGGGGCTTGCACCGTGAACCTCCTCAGCAAGTGACTTGCGCTCCCGGCGGTCAAACTCGGGAGAGCAGAGGATGGGTAAAGTTTGGGAGGAATGTTTGTAAAATGACACAATGGAAGAATTAAGTTTGAGGAAAGAGCAAAGCTTCCATTTGGAATGTTTGAAATGTATGTCTCTCGTGAGCTTTTGCACCAAATGTGCTTTTGGTAGCTGTGGCATTGCAAGACAGTTGTTGATGGAGTCCATTGCAAAAGTGAAGGGTCACAGGGTTTGTGAGACTCCCAGCTGAGAAATATATGATTCACTCAAACAGCTGTTTATTAAATTTTGATTTAAAGCTTTCGTGACTGCAGGGATTCATATTCTTGGTTCTTTCGGTAAAGTCACGTAGAAGGGAAACAATAAAATAATACAAATATATATAAAACATATAAATTCTCACGACGTTTCGATTGCAACACAAGCAATCATCATCAGGTGTGAAAACTTTCTTGTTGTGGTGAGAATTTTATTATATATTCTTGGTTCTTTCAGTAAAGTCACGTAGAAGTGAAACAATAAAATAAAAATATAAAACAATAAAATTCTCACGACGTTTTGACTGCAACAAGCAATCATCATCAGGTGTGAAAACCACAGCAAGAAAATGCTCCCTCCAAGAAAATTATTGCTGTGGTTTTCACACCTGATTTCTTGTGTTGCAGTCGAAACGTCGTGAGAATTTTATTGTTTTATATTTTTTGTGTTGTTATTTTATTGTTTCCCTTCCACGTGACTTTACCGAAAGAACCAAGAATATATAATAAAATTCTCACCACAGCAAGAAAGTTTTCACACCTGATGATGATTGCTTGTGTTGCAATCGAAACGTCGTGAGAATGTTATTGTTTTATATATATTTTATTTTATTGTTTCCCTTCTACGTGACTTTACCGAAAGAACCAAGAATAAGCTGTTTATTAGTTTTGCTGTTCTGACGACCAGACACAAGCTGTAGATTAGCAACGATACCTGGGCTTTTGTTTAACCCACCCCTGAGTGTTTAATAAGAAGTGGAATTCAAGTGAACATAAGATTGATAGCCCTCAAAACAGTGGTGGAAATTTCACATTCCTATTGCTGGAGCAAATTCATTGGAGAACCACTGATAGCCGGCCTTAGAAAGTGGTAGAGTACTCGTTTTATTGACCCTTAAATGGTTGATAACTGAAGAGGTCTGCACGAATTGTTCAGTTAACCCCTTGGCAGCCTGGATATCTTTTTTGTAACTTCTGCACCATGGCGAGAAAATTATGTCACCGCCGTGCAGGGCAGCCCGTTACCCACCCTTGCTCTGCAGGAAGAGGAAGAGCTCCTTCATGAGCGGCGTGTCGAGTGCGAGGCTCAAGAAATTCAGCTGCTCCTCGAGCTGGGCGGCGGTGAACGCCTCGGTGGTGCCGGTGATGCGCGCGTAGTTATCACGCAGCGCGATGAAACTTGCAAACGTGGGACGGTTGAAGAGCGCGGCCTCGTTCACCGACGTGAAGAGCCTGCGGCCACACACCACGCGCAACACGGCGGCGCTTAAGGCACGAGTCGGGGTGGAGCTCGCGTGGCCCGGGTTAGGGCCGCGGCGGAATGAGAGAGAAGGTCAAGAGGGAGGATGGTGGGGTGGGAGGAGATGGCACGAAAGGGCAAAGGGGCAGAGTGGAGGCTGGGAGTGCACCGCGCTGGTGCGGCAGATGAAGACGGATAGTGAAGAGTCGTGACCGGAGAGGGCAGATAAACCGACTGGACAACTATGAAAAATTGCTTTATAGTTTATCGGATTCCTCCAGTATAAATAAATATTCAGATTTTCATTCTGAACCAAGTGTGGAGACCTGGGTGGAGCGGGAGGAGAGAACTGCGGGAGAACGACAGAGCAGCGGCTGGCGAGGAAGCGGGGGAGCTGGAGGTAAAAGTTTGAGCGACGTAGAGAGTGGGGCGAGCTAGAGAAGTCGGCGGGAAGAGAAATTAAATAGGCAGCGTGGAGAGCATGTGGGGAGAATGAGACAGTCTGGAGAAGAGCGAGTGAGAGCTGGGGAGGAGAGCGCTGACCGCTGGGAGGAGTGGTCCGTCCCCGCGCCCGTCTGTGAGTTGGCGATGAGCGTTTGCTTGTTGAGTGAAATGTCGGAGGCCGCAGCGCGGTTTGTGTCCAGGGACAGCAACTTCTCCGTCAAGGCCTGCACCTCGGCCTCCGTGATCAATGTGGGACTGGGAGGGGCCCCTCCCTCGCCTGCAGCAGAGAGAAACAGGTGAGAGGCGCTCGCCTCGATCGCTCGTCCACTCGCACACTCACTGAGTGACTTACTATCTCACCCAATTCCCCATTCACTCGCTCACCCACTCCTTTATTCACTGACTCGCCCACTCAGCCATAATATCTCACACTCACTCATTTACCCACACAGCTGCCGATTTACTCAATCAACCACTCACACTATCACGCAGCCAATCATTATTTCCCGTACTCATGCCAAATTCACACCTGCCGTGTGCTGATGAGGGTGCACGGGACTTAACTTCAGACTTTAGAGCATCACGTATGAATGCGTACATGCTGTATTTCTATCCCTCGTCTAATCCGTTGTGTTTTAACAGTGGCATCTGCCACACACAGCATGCATCGAAGCTGCAATTATAACTGAAGTCGCATTTGACTTTCGAGACTCATTGGGACGTCCAACTGCATTCGTGTTGGATATTCCTGCATGCGAGAGGAGCACGCCTGGGTACCAATATAAACCCACGCATGCGAAAGTGTGACGCTCAAATCTGTACAGATAAGCCAGCAAACTACTGGCCAGCTGTCCTGCCATCGTCCGGACCCACCTCATAGGCGGCCGCCAGGTTAGGTGCCTCTCAATCGCAATTCATTAATGATTCACCGAGGTCCGATAGGGCCGCTGTCAGGTTTATGGAGACCCGGGGCAAAATTCCAGATGAGGCCTCAATGACCTTTGCCTCGGCCCTTCCTGATGACCTACCACCGGCGCGTGGTGGTACTCACACAGCGCGTTGTAGTCGGAGCAACAGTTGGAGTACTGAGGACACTTGCTGTTGCAGTGACACGGGTTCGTTGCCACGTAGGCCTCATTGCAACGACCCTTGCATGACAGCAACGCTGCAGGACCACACAACCACAACAACACTGGAGGAGGAGAACAACCACCATCCATTTGGTGACAGCGACAGTTTGTATGGAGGGTGTGTACACGCACTGTGAAGCGTGGCCAGAGTAGTGAGGGGTCGGCCGTGTGATCAGGGTTGAGAGGTGAGCTGTGGTGAGGGCAGTGAGGTGAGCTGTGGTGAGGGCAGTGAGGTGAGCTGTGGTGAGGGCAGTGAGGTGAGCTGTGGTGAGGGCAGTGAGGTGAGCTGTGGTGAGGGCAGTGAGGCGAGCTGTGGTGAGGGCAGTGAAGTGAGGGCAGTGAGGTGAGCTGTGGTGAGGGCAGTGAGGCGAGCTGTGGTGAGGGCAGTGAGGCGAGCTGTGGTGAGGGCAGTGAGGTGAGCTGTGGTGAGGGCAGTGAAGTGAGGGCAGTGAGGTGAGCTGTGGTGAGGGCAGTGAGGCGAGGACAGTGAGGTGAGCTGTGGTGAGGGCAGTGAGGTGAGGGCAGTGAGGTGAGGGCAGTGAGGCGAGCTGTGGTGAGGGCAGTGAGGTGAGGACAGTGAGGTGAGCTGTGGTGAGGGCAGTGAGGTGAGCTGTGGTGAGGGCAGTGAGGTGAGCTGTGGTGAGGGCAGTGAGGTGAGGACAGTGAGGTGAGGGCAGTGAGGCGAGCTGTGGTGAGGGCAGTGAGGTGAGGGCAGTGAGGTGAGGGCAGTGAGGTGAGCTGTGGTGAGGGCAGTGAGGTGAGCTGTGGTGAGAGCAGTGAGGTGAGGGCAGTGAGGTGAGGGCAGTGAGGTGAGCTGTGGTGAGGGCAGTGAGGTGAGGGCAGTGAGGTGAGGGCAGTGAGGTGAGCTGTGGTGAGGGCAGTGAGGTGAGCTGTGGTGAGGGCAGTGAGGTGAGGACAGTGAGGTGAGGGCAGTGAGGTGAGCTGTGGTGAGAGCAGTGAGGTGAGGGCAGTGAGGTGAGGGCAGTGAGTTGAGCTGTGGTGAGGGCAGTGAGGTGAGCTGTGGTGAGGGCAGTGAGGTGAGCTGTGGTGAGGGCAGTGAGGTGAGCTGTGGTGAGGGCAGGTCGAGGTGAGCTGTGGTGAGGGCAGGTCGAGGTGAGCTCACTCACAGTTGCACAGGGACGAGTAGTCAGCGCAGCAGTCGCCGTAGCGCTCGCACGCGCTGTTGCACTGGCACGTGAAAGCGTTGTCGAGGGGGGCATCGCAGCGACCCTCGCACGAGTCCACGGCGCCTGGGGGGGGTGGGGGAGGGCACGGAGGCAGCTTCCCACGGTGTCTGGGAAGGCACTCGCGAGCTAACGAACGCGTCTCTACATGCCGAGTGTGGAAAGAGAGAACATTGCAGGAGCTGCCTCTTGTGATAGGGGAGACTCTTGGTGAGGGAGCAGGAGGATCCTCCTGTGCCGCTCTGGTGACAGAGAGAGAGAGTTGTGTGCCTCACACACGGAGGGGCTACTCACGGTAGGGGAGCGCGTCCACCTGGCAGAGTGCGGCAAGAGCCAGGAGCGTCCAGGTAGCGATGAGGAGAGCCATGGCGCTAGAGGAGGAGAGCGATGGAGAGAGCCAGGAGCGCCCCCTTTATAGCGCGGGGAGCGGCGACCTTGAGCGCGACGTGCTGAGGCCCTCCCCAGTCCCTTGGTTAGCCAACGACCACGACTCACCCCCCACTACCAAACACCGATACCATCACCCATCTCATAACCACCACAACCCACCACCCAGCATCAACAACAACAACAACCACCACCAAGGGTTGCAGTGCGGTACGATATTTTTTTCGTATCTCGTACTCGAAAAGAATATCGTGCCGTAATTTCGTACCGTACCTTTGAAAAAATGTTCGTGCCATACATTTGTTGGATTGTGATATATTTTTTTTTTATCTCCGTGGCTTTACCGAAAGATCCAAAGAATATTTGTTGAATTGTTATTGCTCGCATTGACAAAAATATTTAAATCCAAAATCGTGTAAATTCGCAAGATGTTTTAAAAGGCTTAAAATTTCCATTCGTTATCAATGGCAAATACCATTTTGCCGTTTTAGTTTTTGATAACCGATATGTTAAATTCGTGTAGCCGCCTTTAATGACAAGAGAGTACAATTAATATCAGGAATTAAGAAGTTTAGCTTCGAATTAATTGATCACCTGAGCTGTTACGAAAAGAGTACAGAAATGGTACGAAAAAAACGCGGTAATTCGTACCGTAGGTGATGAAAAAACACCGTACCGTACTCCACCCTTGTCCATAACCACCACCACCCAGCATCAACAACCCCCACCCCTTCCCACCCCCACCAACAACAAGAACAACCGCTATTCCTCACTCAGTGGCGGTGACGTCACCACGACGCTTGTGCCAGGCTAGGTGCACGTTGAGGCCACGTGAAGTGTCGAACGCCCGCTGGCTGGAGATCACGGGGCAGACCCAGGTGCCACGAGTCGACTGACTGAGACGACTGGCTGATGCACCACCTGTGCCCCTTACTGTGCCAACTTACTGTGCTTTAGCCACCCGGCGCTCCGCTCGTTGTGAGCATCGCTCCTCCGTCCTCCGTTGTTGTTGGAGGGCGACTGCCTCCAACTGCCCAATAGCATCCTTCACGACCCTCCTCCACAGAGGCCAGTCATCGGCAAGTCCACTCAGCTCCACATCCTCCTGTACCCCATCACTCCATCTATTCTCTCGCCCATGCCGCGCCTGCTTAGCCCCCTCGATCCGGCCGAACAAAAGCTATTTAGGCATGCGGTGGCTGTACATGCAGGCTACATGACCCAGCCAACGCAGCCTTGCCTGCCGGAGTAGCTCACCAATGGAACTTTGTCCAGATCTTTCAAGGATTTGTGAGCTCCTCACGCAATCCAGCATGGTTAAACCCAGGATGGATCGTAGGCCGGGCAACTTAAATGTTTCTAACTGGCGAAGATGTTTCATTAGGGGGGTCCACGTTTCACAAGCATAGAGAAGGGAGGGAATAACTGTGGCCGAGAAGACCTGAAGCTTCGTGCAGAGCGACAGACCAGGTAGCTTCTATACAGCGTTACGCAACCGATGAAAAGATAATGTTGCTCGACTGATTCGGAGTGAGACCTCTGCTGTCAAACCGGAGCCGGTCATGAGCACACTGCCCAGGTATGGGAAACTCTCCACTCTCTTCACAACTGCGTGTCCGATGGTACAAAATACCCAGGCAGGTGCTTAGTTTTGGTGGGGCTGATGGTAAGGCCCCACCTCTTAGTGGCAAGCTGCAGGTCCAGCAGCAGCGCCTCAAACTCCTCCTCTGAGTGAGCAGCAATTACCAGATCATCGGCATACATCAAATGGTTGAGCAATAGGGAGCCATCCATTGACCGCCCCCAGGTATCGATCAGCCTCCCATTGTGTCTGTGCCAGATGAAAATTCCTCCGGTACAGCTATTGAAGGCTTCACGAACTACGTGGTCGAAATAGATGTCAAATAATTTGGGAGCCAGAGGACATCCCTGTCGCACCCCAAGGTGAACAGGGAATGGCTCTAACTCCCGGCCACGTAGTTTTACCTGGGCCCGCTCACCATCATGAAGGTCCTTAATGATCGTGAGCAGAGGGTCAGCGACTCTGAAAGCACGAAGAACAACCCAGGGCCCAGGCCTACTGATGGTGTTATGGCCATTGACCAGGTCAATAAAGCAGAGATGTAGGTCTTGTTGGAATTCCCTACACCTCTGCTGTAGCAGATGGATAGAAAATATGGCATCTGTGCCAGACCGCCCTTTCCTGAAACCGCATTGGGGCTCCGCAAACCACTCCTCAACGTGCTTGGCAAGGCGATGTTATTCCTTGCCAGGACCTTTCCCGGCACACTGAAGAGTGAGATGCCCCTGTAGCTGTTACAGTCAGCGCGGACCCCCTTCTTAAAAAGGGGGACCACCAGGGCATCCTTACAATCCTGTGGAACCCGTCCAGACTGTTGTTATGATGTCATATCGGGCAGTCTGTGCACAAACGCCACCCTCCCTCAGCATTTCGCTTGGGAGATCATCTCTGCTCGGTGCCTTTCCTGGTCTCAGACTCTGGATCGCCTTCAGTACTTCCTCAACAGATAGCACCTCAGCCAGCTACTCACAGGGGTTGATTTCTTCTTCCAATATTTGAGGCACCGCAGCCTCAGCAGGGTCATCTCCACTTTGTCCCACGATGTTTTCCAGGCTGAGAGATTTCCCCTCCCCGAGGACCTCACAGAAATGCTCAGCAAATCTGCAAACCTGTTCCTCAGGGTCGGAGATTGGACCACCGTTCTTTCCCCTAATGATGGAAATAGGTGTGGCGCTGCAGGTTACTTTTTTGATGAAGTTAAAGAGCTATTTGTGATCGCGGGACATTGAGGCAGACTCCATCTCCTCAGCAACCCGCGATCACCACCCATCCTTGCAGCGCCTCATGGCTCTCCGAACCTCCGAGCGAAGGCTGCAGTGAGCCTCCTCATTCTCTGACGTGGTATACTGTAGACGATGAGAGTGGGCCTGTCGCTTTTTCTCAGCCAGCCTGAACACCTCCTCTGTCAGCCAGGGTCTCTGGGGAGGTATGGACTGCGTACCCAAAGCAGCCATTGCAGCTGCATGAGTCACAGTCCTAAACCTCGCCCATTTCCCCTCGACATCAGGAGGAGTGGGGGACGATGCCAACCCCAGCCGCAAGCGATGATGACATTCTTGCTTGTAACTTTCATAAGCTAGCTGATACCATACCACTATGGGTTTGAAGGGGTCCTGGGTGTACGCCCACCACTGAATTGGAAGAATGGCAGGCGCATCTTACAGATGACAAGTCAATGGTCATTGGGCAGATCAGCTACACGGTAGGTCCTGGTGTCAATGACATGGGCCCGCATCCGCTGTTCCATCACTATGTAGTCCAGCAGGTGTTCTTGCTTGAACCCAGCTTGTATCCATGATGTTGTGTGGATGCGCCGATGGCAGAATAGCGTCTTGGTAATTACAAACCCATGGGCTGCACAAAAATCTAGCAGCCTCCTGCCGTTGTTATTGAGCTGATCTGGCCCATGCCTTCCAATCACTCCAGACCAGGTGCCAGCATCATGACCAACTTGGGCATTGAAGTGACCCAACAAAATGACTCTATCCCGAAGGGCCACTTTAGCTAGCACCTGTGACAGGAGGTCATAGAAGGCATCTGACTCATCGGCCTTGCCTGAATCCCTCCATGGATGTTTGTTTTAGGTGGGGGCATAGGTAACCACGACCACCACTCCTCGCCTCTGGTTGATGGGAAGGCGAGCCCAAAGTCGCCTGGGGCTTACAGCTTCCCACACCTCACCGCCACGCTCCCACGCCCCCTTCATTATTTTGATTAGAAGAGCCACTACCTGTTGTTTGGCAGTCTCCTGCCCCGAGTAGAGGACTGTCCACCCCTCATGGTGGCAGGAGCCAGAGCCGGTCCACCGGATCTCCTAAATACCACAGAGATCCAGGTGGTACCGGTCCAGGTCCCGACAGAGGAGTGGCAGCCTTTCCTCCACAGTGAGCGTTCGCACATTCCACATGGCCACCCGTAGTGAATTTTTGTTGTTTCTGGAGGAGCCCCGTATGTAAGGATTCAGTCTCCTGGCTCCGCCAAATAGGGTTTGGCCAGGAGACGTCATAGACGCCTGTCCCCCCGGAGCCTCTGGCGCAAGCTTAATTAAAGTTTTAAATCGTGGTTTATTGGTAATTAATTGAAGGTTGAGGGGTTACCAGCCCCTCGCACCCGTCCAGAGCCCCCATTTCACCGCTGTGGTTATAAACGCCATGAGGGAAATGGCCAATCTAAATTGGCCCTCCCCCCACGGCATTGCTCACCACGGCGTTGCCGTCCGGCATCAACGAAGAGGTAGGGGGTTGTATTTGCCCCTATCAACACCATCACCACAACCACCCACAGGGTTCATCGTTCCAACTCCAGGTGCTCACTTGCTCGAGGCCACCAGGAACTTAACGTGCCCCTCGCGGGTCAACGACCTCCACGTGCGAATTGAGAACATACCTACAACGGCGGAGAGCGGTGGGGGGGGGGGGCTTTCAGAATCGATCCAAATCGACCCCATCTCCGCCCCCCGCCTTGCCGAGTCGTCAGACTCAATGAACATTCAATATACCGAAAGACGTTCACGTGGAGCCGATGGAGAGAACATCTTAACGAATTCGGCACGTGTGGTGTTTCTCACCACCGTCACGGGAAAAAAAGCCCACTCAGTAACTCTTATAAAAGGTATGCTGTATTATTTTATCAGGGAAATTGATATATTTGTGACCGAACGCAATGTTCTGATAAGGATGCAAATAATCCCGACCCGTACTGACCAATACGCGTGTCGAAGTGTGGCCAGAAAACCTTCATGACCGACACTACGTGGGGAGGGAGGCCTTCATCCAACTGTGGATTGATAACGGACTGGCCACGGGTATAGTACTATTCAATAATGTATGGTTATCATCAGGGTTTAATTACTCACTGAATTCTTGTTGAATCGCTGGTAGACTAGAGAAGACACGTGACTAGTAACTTGTTGGCTAGTGTAACTCGTGTCACTTGCTGACCCACCCCTTCTGGACATCTGTGAATCAGAATCAGAATATGTATTCATACTTGAGGAATCCGATGAGCTATAAAGCTCTTTTTCACAGATGTCCAGAACAAAATAGCTTCATAGCTCACCGGATTAATTCAGGAAAAATAAATATTCTGATTCTGAGCCAGAGTCATCGTAACGGGTATACTTTACGTGGTATGCCGGTGCGTAAATATTCTTCGGGTCACCGATCCGCACAGACGCTGCTAAGAAGGAAGCCTCGAGCGTACTGATGCTCCCAACCTGCAGGGCTGAGGTGGCCAATGTACGAAGCACAGATGACCGGCCAGGAAGCTCAGTGGCAGAGCGAGCGGCTCGCCATCAGAAGGTTGCGAATTAAAATCCTAGTTGGGGGTTTACTCAGCCCATCATCCCTCCAGGGTCCACAAAATTGGTATAACTTTGTGGGGGAGTCAGCAGAGGTTGTCCAGTGCATAGACTGATCCCCGCGATAGGAATTTGAAATTTCTACCACTGTCTTGGGACTGTAAGCTTGCTAACTAGATGTTTCACCTCAAGGGATTATCCAGGTTAAATATCTCCATAACATAATAGCCTCTGTTCCATCTCTCCTCGATGCCTGAACTCCAGATCGTTTTGGCCAGCATGCGGGACCCAGCAGCTGCCTGCATTGAGGTCACACTTTGCGTATGGAGCAGCTGCCTAGTTTCATGCTCATGATCGATAGTTATTTTTAACTCTCTATCAAGGCCACACAAAGTTCTGGAGTCGACATCGACCTGTGGGCGAGAGAGGCGTACCTCGCTTGCGTACATGATGTGTCGCTTCACTTATATATTAATTTGTGCACATACCCGCATCGTGCGTGGTGCAAATTCAAATCTTTGGTCAACTTATACCCAGTGGTGGAAATAGGCCAAGACGCCCCGCAACGCCGTGGTGGGGGTGAAAATTTGAACCCGTTTGCGTTTGGGAAAAAATCAAGGATTCGTCTTTTTATGTATGTATTTGACTCGCAGGTAGACCCCTAGACTAACAGAGACACCCACAGGTACGTACAGAACTCCACAGTCACGCTCAGACCCACAAACACGCATAGAGACCCACACGCAGAGCGAAGCTCTTCCCCCTCCTCCTCAGATCTAGTGGGGGTACGGGGAATGATTAATTAGTTCCCCCAGTAATTTATTTTCATTTGCATCCCTGCGTATACCAGCAGTGGAGGAGGTTCGGCCCGCGGTCCGAATACAACCCGCGACTTTATTTCATGAGGCCCATATGGGCCCCGTACAAATGACACGCAAACGATATTTACCCGTCACTGCAAGCGTCTCAGCCGCACTTGTTATCGGGTTCAAGAGGGGAGCTATTTATGGAATGTTTCGACCTTACCGGGTTCCGAACTTCAGTCGTGCGCACAACCACGTGGGTCACTGCACGGTACTCTTCATACTCGGTCGACGCGCACGAGGTTTCTGATGCATACGTCATGGCAGGTAATCTCCACTGATGAAATCCGTCGAATAATGTATCAATATTCAATTGAAAGATGATTAAGCGTGATCTATAACTGGAATTTAAAACATTTTCGTTGTCAAGAAGAGAAATATATTTAGCCCTGGGCTGTACGCTCTAGCGATACCGACACGCGTTATAGAGCCCTAGTTCACTGCTGGATGAGGACCTCTCTCTGCTGCACGGGCCCTGAAGGTTATTCGACCATACTTCATTCACCACGCTGGTCAGTGTGGGTTGGTGAAGGCGTAGAGCATAGACGCGGGAGCATAGAAGCACAGTAGAACAATGGATTTTGCTGAACCGTCCCCTGCCGCTCTGATCGTAGCCCTGTAAACCCCGCGCAAACCAAGCTCGTAGGCTGTTCTGTGCTCGCCTCCTCCCTGCTGTAAGCAGGCTGCACATCCACTGTCGGCCGACAGCTTTGGCGTCGGATATCATTCCTACGCAGATGACACCTTGCTCATCAACTCGTGTGCATTACAGATCGCGATAAAATTGTCTTCACCAGAGGGCCAATCCCATGTGGCGCCACCACCGTATTGTAACCTCGTGGAGCTGCGAGCCAAAGTCCTGGGTTGAAATCTAACTTTTTCAATTCAGAATTTTTTGTGCAAATTAAATCGTGTAAATAAGTTAAAAGTATACAATACATCCGGAATAACGTTTTTGACATTGGCCACTACGGGTCGATATTTCACCCTTTAAAGCCTCATATGCAGGCAAATAAACACGTAATTTTTGTTTACAAATTTAAGCTGTAATGATATCATACAAAGTCACGGCAAAATTCTGCATTAAAACCACCGTTTTCACGAGATACAAGATAAGATACGACTGAAAAGCACGATTTTTTAAAAAAATATTAAAAACTGTGAAATATTACCAAACCAACTAGATGGAGCTGTTCAAATATTTAAAACCTGTAAACGGTATTCAGTGGCGAAGTATAGTCAATCAATCCGCACCAAGTGCGGGTCGTGGAGAGGGAGGTCTTCATCCAGCAGTGGATGGACAAGCAGACGGAGGTAGAGCAAACGTGAGCCCGTGAGATGTAACTGTGAAGCGCTCCTAATCGAGCTCTATTCAGTCATGTAAATCATAAAAAGCCATACAAGTTACTGGTAACGTATTTTTATTATTATGAAATAACTAAGTGTGAGTGACATCCCATGGGGAGCACCCCCGTGACGGGCACCGCGGGGCTCTGGGGACCGGGCTGCAGACAACTGCAGCCACGACGCCAACTCCTCTCCGATCCCCGACCCTCGATAAAACAAATGTCGGCTGACAATTCACTCAACCCATGAATTACCGTCCACACTGCACGTCAAGACTCTCGCCCTTCCTCTCGTCCACTGCCTGTGACTCTCTGGGAAGCGGCTTCATTTCCTGTCTCTCATGTGCATTCCCTCCCCTGCTATATATGTATGTTGAACTTCTTTCTCACCGTACGTAGCCGACCGTGCCAATCGGAGGTGCGGGGGGAAGGACAACTAAATACAAAAAAAACAGTTCCACAGAAATGAGTTTTCAATTTGAATTTAAAAGTGGATAGCTCCAGTGGCTTCCTAAAATCAGAGTGTTGCACACGACCGCAGAAGCGCATCTGAAAGTGCGCGATGCAGTGACCGTCTTTGTTCGATGGCCAGCCAAAAGCCGCTGCGAGAATGACTGCTATGAAAATAACAAACCCTTCCAATGTTCCACTCCTATGTCGCTTGCGCCCAAGATAATCACTCCTCCTGCATGTATTTGTACAGCGCCTTGAGATGCAGCCACACTTAGGCGCTTCAAAAATCCGCGTTGTTCGTTGGCCTCTGTGGAAGATTCCCCTGCGCCTGTTCGCCAACTTTGAGAGCCCTGGATAAGCAGAAACGCAAACACATTCATCGGCATGCACTGCCCTGATAGGCAACGGATATATGAGACGACGTTTCTGGCAATGGTCCTTCTGCCTCGCAGAGTCTCGAGATGTATCCCACACGTGGACGCTTCAAATGGTTCTCTGCTGAAGGTTTCACTGCGCGTGTCTCCCCCTAGCGGCGCGCTCCTGGAATCTTTGGCGAGACAACCCGGGCCGCGATATAATTGAGTTGAAAAACCTGCGCGACCAGGTGAGAGCTGTCGGGGTGGGATATGGGGGAGCGGGGTTTGTGGGGGAAGTCGTCAGACATTTGAAGAGAACCAAGGCACGGGCAGCATGACATGGCGCAAACACACTTCGACCCGGCGCTGCGAGTCGTTACTGCGACTCACACGATGGGTGGAGGCGGTTTGGGGGTAGCCTTCAGCCAGCGGTGCATTGATCGTGAATATTGATGATACATTTTAAAGTGTATTTTGTTTAACCAGGTGAAAACTCAACACACCAGGATAAGCATTATGTGCAAGAGTGGCCGAGGTCACCAACACAAGAAACGCAAAACAAACTAATAAAAATAGTAATAACAAAACACTGCATCTGTCACGTGATGAGGAAATTAAAATATTGCACAAACGTCATTATCCGCGGCACAAATCGGTTCTGGCAGAATTTACCCCCGGGTCGAACGCCGCACAACTTTACAACACAGCGCCAACACAGCTGGCACATTAAACAACAACAGCGCCACGTGACGAGGGCCCGCCACGTGACGAGTGTCTTCACCACAGGCAGCCCGCGCCCACGCGGTGTCACCAGGTGCGGGGTGGGCGAGGAGCGCGTGAGACGAACACGACCAGTGACATTTAGAGGGTGGGGGACATGGTACAGTACTGTACTGTACAGCTATAGCTTTGAACCATTTGCCATAGCACACCGGACAAACGCACGCCACGCGGTCTCTTTCAGGCGCATTGCGACGTCCGTGTTCAAGTTCAGCTCCCCACGCGCACTGAGACCGACTCTCATCTGCCCCTAAATCTGCCTGTATGTTTCCACAAAGACAACGATGCCTCCTATAGCCTTAACAGACTGTTGGGGCAAGTGCTGTTAGCGAGCAGCACCTATGAAGGCCGGCACGGCACACAGGGGGTGGGTGGCCAGCACCACTCCCGACCGCCTTTGTCTCCCTAGTGGCGATGTTTACTACACACCGCACCAGGTACTCATTTGAGGCTGAGTCAACATCGGGGAGGCTCAGGACCGTTTCAGATAATCGCCACTGTTGGTGGTCATGAGCAGGAATCGAACTCGGGTGGCCGGGTGTCGTAGTGCACTTCCACACTCCCCACATCGCTGTCAACCCCTTATCAGTGCCCCCTACCTTGATACAGACCAACTCAGAGACCTTATTGGTCACCCCGTGCCCTTATACATCTCAACGTTCATCCTACAAAGTCCCATCACAAGGGAGAAACACTGACAAAAACACATTTGTGCCCGTATTGAAACGGCTGTACGCCGTATGGACCTGAAAACTCAATTTCCCTGCACACGAATACGGGGTTATGGGTTGACCGGTATGGTCACTCGCCCACACACACCCACTCAGCCCCATCATCACCATCATCAGCCCCATCAGCATCATCAGCATCATCACCATCATCAGCCCCATCAGCATCATCACCATCATCAGCCCCATCACCATCATCAGCCCCATCAGCATCATCAGCCCCATCAGCATCATCACCATCATCAGCCCCATCAGCATCATCACCATCATCAGCCCCATCAGCATCATCACCATCATCAGCCCCATCAGCATCATCACCATCATCAGCCCTATCACCATCATCAGCCCCATCAGCATCATCAGCCCCATCACCCCTCCACCCACCGACCCACGCTCTCGCCCGCACCTCCCAGGCTCCGTGCACGTGACTGTGGCACGCGTCAGGAGATCATCATCCGCCTCTTGAACTCGCTGCTGGCTGCTGAGTAGTCACTCACAGGAGTAACTCACAGTAGTCACTCACAGTAGCCACACACAATAGTAACTCACAGTAGTCACACAGTAGTCACTCACATTAGTCACTCAGTAGTCACAGTAGTAACTCACAGTAGTCACTCACAGTAGTCACTCAGTAGTCACACACAGTAGTAACTCACAGTAGTCACTCAGTAGTCACAGTAGTAACTCACAGTAGTCACTCACAGTAGTCACACAGTAGTCACACAGTAGTCACTCACAGTAGTCACACAGTAGTAACTCACAGTAGTCACTCAGTAGTCACAGTAGTCACAGTAGTCACACAGTAGTCACTCAGTAGTCACAGTAGTAACTCACAGTAGTCACAGTAGTCAATCAGTAGTCACTCAGTAGTCACAGTAGTCACTTACAGTAGTCACTCACAGTAGTCACTCAGTAGTCACAGTAGTCACTCAGTAGTCACTCACAGTAGTCACACTCAGTAGTCACTCACAGTAGTCACTCACAGTAGTCACAGTAGTCACTCACAGTAGTCACTCAGTAGTCACTCAGTAGTCACAGTAGTAACTCACAGTAGTCACTCAGTAGTCACTCACAGTAGTCACACTCAGTAGTCACTCACAGTAGTAACTCACAGTAGTCACTCAGTAGTCACTCAGTAGTCACAGTAGTCACTCACAGTAGTCACTCAGTAGTCACAGTAGTCACTCAGTAGTCACTCAGTAGTCACACAGTAGTCACACAGTAGTCACTCACAGTAGTCACTCACAGTAGTCACTCAGTATTCACACAGTAGTCACACAGTAGTCACTCACAGTAGTTACACAGAAGTCACTCAGTAGTCACTCACAGTAGTCACTCAGTAGTCACTCACGGTAGTCACTCAGTAGTCACACAGTAGTCACTCACAGTAGTCACTCAGTAGTCACTCACAGTAGTCACTCACAGTAGTCACACAGTAGTCACTCAGTAGTCACACAGTAGTCACTCAGTAGTCACTCACAGTAGTCACACAGTAGTCACTCACAGTAGTCACACAGTAGTCACACAGTAGTCACACAGTAGTCACTCAGTAGTCACACAGTAGTCACACAGTAGTCACTCACAGTAGTCACACAGTAGTCACTCAGTAGTCACACAGTAGGCACTCACAGTAGTAACTCACAGTAGTCACTCAGTAGTCACTCACAGTAGTCACACTCAGTAGGCACTCACAGTAGTAACTCACAGTAGTCACTCAGTAGTCACTCAGTAGTCACAGTAGTCACTCACAGTAGTCACTCAGTAGTCACACAGTAGTCACTCAGTAGTCACACAGTAGTCACTCAGCATTCACACAGTAGTCACACAGTAGTCACTCACAGTAGTTACACAGAAGTCACTCAGTAGTCACTCACAGTAGTCACTCAGTAGTCACTCACAGTAGTCACTCAGTAGTCACACAGTAGTCACTCACAGTAGTCACTCAGTAGTCGCACAGTAGTCACCCACAGTAGTCACTCACAGTAGTCACACAGTAGTCACTCAGTAGTCACACAGTAGTCACTCAGTAGTCACTCACAGTAGTCACACAGTAGTCACTCACAGTAGTCACTCAGTAGTCACACAGTAGTCACACAGTAGTCACTCACAGTAGTCACACAGTAGTCACTCAGTAGTCACACAGTAGTCACTCACAGTAGTAACTCACAGTAGTCACACAGTAGTCACTAACAGTAGTCACACAGTAGTCACTCAGTAGTCACACAGTAGTCACACACAATAGTAACTCACAGTAGTCACTCAGTAGTCACACAGTAGTCACAGTAGTCACACAGTAGTCACTCAGTAGTCACACAGTAGTAACTCACAGTAGTCACTCAGTAGTCACACAGTAGTCACAGTAGTAACTCACAGTAGTCACTCACAGTAGTCATTCAGTAGTCACACAATAGTAACTCACAATAGTCACTCAGTAGTCACACAGTAGTCACAGTAGTCACACAGTAGTCACACAGTAGTAACTCACAGTAGTCACTCAGTAGTCACACAGTAGTCACATAGTAGTCACACAGTAGTCACTCAGTAGTCACTCATAGTAGTCACTCAGTAGTCACTCACAGTAGTCACACAGTAGTCACAGTAGTCACACAGTAGTCACTCAGTAGTCACACAGTAGTCACTCACAGTAGTCACTCAGCAGTCACTCACAGTAGTCACACAGTAGTCACTCACAGTAGTCACTCACAGTAGTAACTCACAGTAGTCACTCATAGTAGTCACACAGTAGTCACTCACAGTAGTCACTCACAGTAACTCACAGTAGTCACTCACAGTAGTCACACACAGTAGTAACTCAGTAGTCACTCACAGTAGTCACTCAGTAGTCACACAGTAGTCACAGTAGTCACTCACAGTAGTCACTCACAGTAGTCACTCAGTAGTCACACAGTAGTCACTAACAGTAGTCACACAGTAGTCACTCAGTAGTCACACAGTAGTCACACACAATAGTAACTCACAGTAGTCACTCAGTAGTCACACAGTAGTCACAGTAGTCACACAGTAGTCACTCAGTAGTCACACAGTAGTCACTCAGTAGTCACACAGTAGTCACAGTAGTAACTCACAGTAGTCACTCACAGTAGTCATTCAGTAGTCACACAATAGTAACTCACAATAGTCACTCAGTAGTCACACAGTAGTCACAGTAGTCACACAGTAGTCACACAGTAGTAACTCACAGTAGTCACTCAGTAGTCACACAGTAGTCACATAGTAGTCACACAGTAGTCACTCAGTAGTCACTCATAGTAGTCACTCAGTAGTCACTCACAGTAGTCACACAGTAGTCACAGTAGTCACACAGTAGTCACTCAGTAGTCACACAGTAGTCACTCACAGTAGTCACTCAGCAGTCACTCACAGTAGTCACACAGTAGTCACTCACAGTAGTCACTCACAGTAGTAACTCACAGTAGTCACTCATAGTAGTCACACAGTAGTCACTCACAGTAGTCACTCACAGTAGTCACTCAGTAGTCACTCACAGTAGTCACTCACAGTAGTCACACACAGTAGTAACTCAGTAGTCACTCACAGTAGTCACTCAGTAGTCACACAGTAGTCACAGTAGTCACTCACAGTAGTCACTCACAGTAGTCACTCAGTAGTCACACAGTAGTCACTCAGTAGTCACACAGTAGTCACTCACAGTAGTCACTCACAGTAGTCACACAGTAGTCACTCAGTAGTCACACAGTAGTCACACACAGTAGTAACTCAGTAGTCACTCACAGTAGTAACTCAGTAGTCACACAGTAGTCACTCACAGTAGTCACACACAGTAGTCACACAGTTGTCACACAGTAGTCACTCACAGTAGTCACTCACAGTAGTCACTTGAGCGTGCTTGGCCTACAGGCACGCGAGTAGCACGCACACACACAGAGACACACACAGAGTAACACACACAGAGTAACACAGAGTAACACACACACATAGTAACACAGAGTAACACACACACAGAGTAACACATACACAGAGTAACACATACACAAAGTAACACACACAGAGACAGAGTAACACACAGAGTAACACACAACAACAACCGCCATTCACCACTAAGTGGCGGTGACGTCACCACGACGCTTGTGCCAGGCTATGTGCACCCTGAGGCCACGTGAAGTGTCGAACGCCCGCTGGCAGGAGGTCACAGACTATCACGCACACACAGAGTAATACACGCACAGATTATCACACACAGAACAGTATCACATACAGACGAACACACATTATCACACACAGACTAACACACAGAGTCTTACACACAGAGTATCACACACAGACTAACACACACAGAGTATCACATACAGACTAACACACACACATTATCACAGTCTCACACACAGAGTCTCACACACAGAGTATCACATACAGACTAACACACACAGAGTATCACACACAGACGAACACACAGAGTATCACATACAGACTAACACACACACATTATCACACAGTCTCACACACAGAGTCTCACACACAGAGTATCACACACAGACTAACACACACAGAGTATCACATACAGACTAACACACACAGAGTATCAACAACAACAACAACCGCCATTCGCCACTAAGTGGCGGTGACGTCACCACGACGCTTGTGCCAGGCTATGTGCACCCTGAGGCCACGTGAAGTGTCGAACGCCCGCTGGCAGGAGGTCACGGGGCAGACCCAGGTGCCACGGGTCGACTGACTGAGATGACTGGCTGATGCACCACCTGTGCCCCCTACTGTGCCAACCTGCTGTGCTTTAGCCACCCGGCGCTCCGCTCGCTGTTGTGAGCGTCGCTCCTCCGCCCTCCGTTGTTGTTGGAGGGCGACTGCCTCCAACTGCCCAGTAGCATCCTTCACGAGCCTCCTCCACAGAGGCCGATCTTGACACCGCTGGTACCAGTCATCGGCAAGTCCACTCAGCTCCACGTCCTCCTGTACCACATCACTCCATCTCTTCTCTAGCCCGTGCCGCGCCCGCTTAGCCCCCTCAATCCGGCCAAACAAAAGCTGTTTCGGCATGCGGTGGCTGGGCATGCGGGCTACATGACCCAGCCATCGCAGCCTTGCCTGCCGGAGGAGCTCACCGATGGGACCCTGCCCAGATCTTTCAAGGATTTGTGAGCTCCTCACACAATCCAGTCTGGTTAAACCCAGGATGGATCGTAGGCAGGTCAGCCTAAATGTTTCTAACCGGCGAAGATGTTCCATTAGGGGGGTCCACGTTTCGCAAGCGTAGAGAAGGGAGGGAATGACCGTGGCCGAGAAGACCTGAAGCTTAGTGCGGAGCGATAGACCAGGTAGCTTCCACACAGCGTTACGCAACCGATGAAAAGATATTGCCGCTCGACTGATTCGGAGTGAGACCTCTGCTGTTAAACTGGAGCCAGTCATAAGCACACTGCCCAGGTATGGGAAACTCTCCACTCTCTCCACAACTGCCCCATCACCGATTGGGAGTTGTGGGGGTGGAGTGTCCGATGGTACAAAATACCCAGGCAGGTGCTTAGTTTTGGTGGGGCTGATGGTAAGGCCCCACCTCTTAGTGGCACGCTCCAGTCTCAGCAGCAGCGTCTCCAACTCCTCCTCTGACTGAGCAGCTATTACCAAGTCATCAGCATACATAACGTGGTTGAGCAATAGGGAGCCATCCCTTGACCGCACCCGGGCATCGATTAGCCTCCCATTATATCTGTACCATATGGAGATTCCCCCGGTACAGCTATTGAAGGCTTCACGAACTACGTGGTCAAAATAGATGTTAAATAATGTGGGAGCCAGAGGACATCCCTGTCGCACCCCAAGGTGTACAGGGAATGGCTCTGACTCCCGGCCACGTAGTTTTACCCGGGCCCGCTCACCATCATGAAGGTCCTTAATGATCGTGAGCAGAGGGTCAGGTACTCCAAAAGCACGAAGAACGACCCAGAGCCCAGGCCTACTGATGGTATCATAGGCCTTGACCAGGTCAATAAAGCAGAGATGTAGGTCTTGTTGGAATTCCCTACACCTCTGCTGTAGCAGACGGACAGAAAATATGGCATCTGTGCAGGACCGCCCTTTCCTGAAACCGCATTGGGGCTCCGCAAGCCTCTCCTCAGCGTGCCTGGCAAGGCGATGCTGAATAATCCTTGCCAGGACCTTTCCCGGCACACTGAGGAGTGAGATGCCCCTGTAGTTGTTACAGTCTGTGCGGTCCCCCTTCTTAAAAAGGGGGACCACCAGGGCATCCTTCCAATCCTGCGGAACCCGTCCAGTGGTCCAGACTGTTGTTATGATGTCATATAGGGCAGTCTGTGCACAAACGCCACCCTCCCTCAGCATTTCGCTTGGGAGATCATCTCTGCCCGCTGCCTTTCCTGGTCTCAGACTCCGGATCGCCTTCAATACTTCCTCAGCAGATGGCACCTCAGCCAGCCACTCACAGGGGGTGACTTCATCCAATATTTGAGGCACCGCAGCCTCAGCAGGGTCATCCTCACTTTGTGCCACGATGTTTTCCTGGCTGTGGGATTTTCCCTCCCCCAGGACCTCACAGAAATGCTCAGCAAATCTGCGAACCTGTTCCTGGGGGTCGGAAATTGGATCACCGTTTTTTCCCCTAATGATGGTAATAGGTGCGGCGCTGCAGGTTACTTTTTTGATGGAGTTAAATAGCGATTTGTGATCACGGGCCACTGAGGCAGACTCCATCTCCTCAGCAACCCGCGACCACCACCCATCCTTGCAGCGCCTCACGGCTCTCCGAACCTCCGAGCGAAGGCTGCGGTAAGCCTCCTCATTCTCTGACGTGGGATTCTGTAGCCGATGACAGTGGGCCTGTCGCTTTTTCTCAACCATCCTGAACAACTCCTCTGTCATCCAGGGTGTCTGGGGAGGTCTGGACCGCGTACCCAAAGCAGCCATTGCAGCTGCATGAGTCACAGTCCTAAACCTCGCCCATTTACCCTCGACATCAGGAGGAGTCGGGGACGATGCCAATCCCAGCCGCAAGCGATGATGAAATTCTCGCTTGCAACTTTCATCAGATAACTGAGACCAGGCCACTTTAGGTTGGAATGGGGTCCTGGGTGTACACCCACCACCGGAGTGGAAGAATGGCAGGCGCATCTTACAGATGACTAGTCGATGGTCAGAGGGCAGATCAGCTCCACGGTAGGTCCTGGTGTCAAGGACATGGGCTCGCATTCGCTGGTCCGTCACTATGTAGTCCAGCAGATGTTCTTGCTTGGACCCGGCATGCATCCATGATGTTGTGTGGATGCGCCGATGCCGGAACAGCGTGTTGGTAATTACAAGCCCATGGGCTGCACAAAAATCTAGCAGCCTCCTACCATTGTTATTGAGCTGATCTGGCCCATGCCCTCCAATCACTCCAGACCAGGTGCCAGTATCATGACCAACTCGGGCATTGAAGTCACCCAACATGATGACTCTATCCCGAGGGGCCACTTTAGCCAGCACCTGTGACAGGAGGTCATAGAAGGCATCTGACTCATCGGCTTTGCCTGCATCCCTCCACGGATGTTCATCTTCGGTGGGGGCATAAGTAACCACGACCACCATTCCTCGCCTCCGGTTGATGGGAAGGCGAGCCCAAAGTAGCCTGGGGCTTACAGCTTCCCACACCTCACCGCCACGCTCCCACGCCCCCTTCATTCTTTTGTTCAAAAGAAGACCCACACCCTGTTGTTTGGCAGTCTGCTGCCCCGAGTAGAGGACTGTCCACCCCTCATGGTGGCAGGAGCCAGAGCCGGTCCACCGGACCTCCTGAATGCCGCATAGATCCAGGCGGTACCGGTCCAGCTCCCGACAGAGGAGTGGCAGCCTCTCCTCTGCAGTGAGCGTTCGAACATTCCACGTGGCCACCCGTAGTGGCTTTTCGTTGTTTCTGGAGTAGCCCCGAGGGTAGGTATTCAATCTCCTGGCTCCGCCAATTGGGGTTTGGCCAGGAGACGTCATAGACGCCTGGCCCCCCGGGGCCTCCGGCACAAGCTTAGTTGTTACATATTTCACTTTAATTCGTGGTTTTGTGGTAATTAATTGAAGGTGGAGGGGTTACCAGCCCCTCGCACCCGTCCAGAGCCCCCGTTTAGCCCCTGTGGTGGACACATATGCCATGAGGGGAGGAGCCAATCAAAATTGGAACTCCCCCCACAGCACTGTCCACGACAGAGTTGCCCGTCCGGCACCGCGAGGAGGTAGGGGGTTGTTTTGCCGGACAGAGTATCACACACAGACGAACACACACAGAGTATCACATACAGACTAACACACATAGAGTATCACATACAGACTAACACACACACATTATCACACAGTCTCACACACAGAGTCTCACACACAGACTAACACACACAGAGTATCACACACAGACGAACACACAGAGTATCACACACAGACGAACACACACAGACGAACACACACAGAGTATCACACACAGACGAACACACAGAGTATCACACACAGACGAACACACAGAGTATCACACACAGACGAACACACAGACGAACACACACAGAGTATCACACACAGACGAACACACACAGAGTATCGCAAACACAGCGACAGACACGAGCGTGGCTCGGCGCAGCTCTGAACGGAGTACAGCCGCAGCAGAGCGCACAGCTCAGCCACCGCGTCCATCATCACAGCCCAACAACAGCAACAACAACAGCAACAACAACCACAACAACCACCAGAACAACAACCACAACAACAACCACCACCACCACTACCACAACAGCGGCGGCGGCGGCCTCAGCCGCTCGGGGTGCGCCCCGGGGGCAGCCCGCGGGCGCCGCGGGACGATGGGGAGCCACTCGGGACGGCCCCGCACGCCCTGGGGGGGTCTCTGCTGCTGCTGCTGCCCCCCAGATGAGTCGGAAGAGAGGGAGCCGCTCATCAGGTGAGCCACGCCGGGCCTGAGTTGGGCTGTGAAGGCCGGGCTGGCTGGAGTGAGTGAACCAGACTGTGTGTGTGTGTACCCAGGTCGACTAAGCCTCAAATGAGTAGGTGGTGCGGTGTGTAGAAACATCGCACACTCGGGAGACAAAGGCGGTCGGGCGTGGTGTCGGCCACCCACCCCCTCGTGTGCCGTTCCGGCCTTCATAGGTGCTCGCTAACAGCACTTGCCCCAACAGTCGGTTCAGGCTATAGGGTGGCCAGCACCACGCACGGCCACCTTTGTCTCCCCCGTGGCGATTTTGACTGCACACCGCCGCACCAGGCACTCATTTGAGGCTGAGTCGGCCTAGGGGAGGCCCAGGACCAGGCGCTAACCATTGCGCCACTGCTTCCAAGGCACACACTCAAATACACACACACAGAACTGCTTCCTGTGTTTAGTTTGTTGTTCTGCCCCCTATTAGCGCGGTTGTCTACGTACGATGCAAAATAAGTTTAGCATAGTGTGCACGCGTGTACGCGGGGCTGCACGCGTGTACGCGGGGCTGCACTCGTGTACGCGGGGCTGCACTCGTGTACGCGGGGCTGCACTCGTGTACGCGGGGCTGCACTCGTGTACGCGGGGCTGCACGCGTGTGGGCCACCTGCAAGTGCTCAAGGCCCGAGTGTGAGTTGAACAATCTGAGCAATGTGACCGCGCCACTTGCACACCTCAAGTCGCCTCCCTCGGGGGGTGGGGGGCTGCGTCCTGCTGGCGTGGGGGACATCAGGGACGGCACGGAGGGTGACTCGTGGTGCTGGGTTTGTAAGATTCCTCAAGCGGCACCCGCTCGATACCACGCAGGGCCAGAGGTCCTTCACTCTCACATCAACGTTTACACTCAACTACAGTAAGTCAAAGTGATATAATCCAGGGGCTTAACTTACCAATCGATATTTTCCGGAACGCTGCTAGGGCAGGCTTGGAGCAATGGCTTAACAGCGTTAGACACTACGCTACAGTACAACGTACAGCTATCCAAAATAGTTCTGTATTATTGTACCCTATATTCCGAAAAGCCTTTGTATGCATCATTATCGTACACTGTATTTCTTCCAGCCAGAGTTTGATGTGGCTCGCGTGCCAAAAACAATTCCCAGAACAAAGTTCAGGACTATTTCCGGCTGACATTAATCCCTTAGTATAACTTACTCATACAGAATAATGACACAGAAAACGTTACATACCGTATACGTATTCCCGTCAATTCTTATGTCCGTTTGCAACTCACAGAGTTACATTTGATTTAAACATGTCTATAACGAAAATGTATTGTTCTTTTTCCTGGCCTGTTTCTCCACCTTTGTGGGGTTTGCTTTTCTGCTCCTCTCTCTCCACTCATTCCTGCCCCAGACTGCCATCTCGACATCCACTCTGCAGTCCTCCAACCTCCCGGCTCACCACTTTTAACCACCTCTGTCTAGGTCTGCCTAGACCGCCTCTGTCTAGGTCTGCCTAGTCCGCCTCTGTCTAGGTCTGCCTAGACCGCCTCTCTCTAGGCCTGCCTAGACCGCCTCTGTCTAGGCCTGCCTAGACCACGTCTGTCTAGGTCTGCCTAGACCACCTCTGTCTAGGTCTGCCTAGACCGACTCTGTCTAGGCCTGGCTAGACCACCTCTGTCTAGGTCTGCCTAGACCGCCTCTGTCTAGGTCTGCCTAGACCGCCTCTGTCTAGGTCTGCCTAGACCGCCTCTGTCTAGGTCTGCCGAGACCACCTCTGTCTAGGCCTGCCTAGACCGCCTCTGTCTAGGTCTGCCTAGACCGCCTCTGTCTAGGCCTGCCTAGACCACCTCTGTCTAGGTCTGCCTAGACCGCCTCTGTCTAGGCCTGCCTAGACCACCTCTGTCTAGGCCTGCCTAGGTCTCCTCTGTCTAGGCCTGCCTAGACCGCCTCTGTCTAGGTCTGCCTAGGTCTCCTCTGTCTAGGCCTGCCTAGACCGCCTCTGTCTAGGTCTGCCTAGACCACCTCTGTCTAGGCCTGCCTAGACCACCTCTGTATAGGTCTGCCTAGACCACCTCTGTCTAGGCCTGCCTAGACCACCTCTGTCTAGGCCTGCCTAGACCGCCTCTGTCTAGGCCTGCCTAGACTGCCTCTGTCTAGGCGTGCCTAGACCGCCTCTGTCTAGATCTGCCTAGACCACCTCTGTCTATGCCTGCCTAGACCACCTCTGTCTAGGCCTGCCTAGACCGCCTCTGTCTAGGTCTGCCTAGACCGCCTCTGTCTAGGCCTGCCTAGACCGCCTCTGTCTAGGTCTGCCTAGACCGCCTCTGTCTAGGTCTGCCTAGACCACCTCTGTCTAGATCTGCCTAGACCGCCTCTGTCTAGGTCTGCCGAGACCACCTTTGTCTAGGTCTGCCTGCACCACCTCTGTCTAGGTCTGCCTAGACCGCCTCTGTCTAGGCCTGCCTAGACCGCCTCTGTCTAGGCCTGCCTAGACCGCCTCTCTCTAGGTCTGGCTAGACCGCCTCTGGCTAGGCCTGCCAAGACCACTTCTGTCTAGGCCTGCCTAGACCGCCTCTGTCTAGGCCTGCCTAGACCGCCTCGGTCTAGGTCTGCCTAGGCCGCCTCTGTCTAGGTCTGCCTAGACCGCCTCGGTCTAGGTCTGCCTAGGCCGCCTCTGTCTAGGTCTGCCTAGACCGCCTCTGTCTAGGCCTGCCTAGACCACCTCTGTCTAGGCCTGCCTAGACCACCTCTGTTTGGGCCTGCCTAGACCGCCTCTGTCTAGACCTGCCTAGACCGCCTCTGTCTAGGCCTGCCTAGACCGCCTCTGTCTAGGCCTGCCTAGACCGCCTCTGTCTAGGCCTGCCGAGACCGCCTCTGTCTAGGCCTGCCGAGACTGCCTCTGTCTAGGTCTGCCTAGACCACCTCTGTCTAGGTCTGCCCAGACCACCTCTGTCTAGGCCTGCCTAGACCACCTCTGTCTAGGTCTGCCTAGACCGTCTCTGTCTAGGCCTGCCTAGACCAGCTCTGTCTAGGCCTGCCTAGGTCTCCTCTGTCTAGGTCTGCCTAGACCGCCTCTGTCTAGGTCTGCCTAGGTCTCCTCTGTCTAGGCCTGCCTAGACCGCCTCTGTCTAGGTCTGCCTAGACCACCTCTGTCTAGGCCTGCCTAAACCACCTCTGTCTAGGCCTGCCTAGACCGCCTCTGTCTAGGTCTGCCTAGACCGCCTCTGTCTAGGCCTGCCTAGACCGCCTCTGTCTAGGTCTGCCTATACCACCTCTGTCTAGGCCTGCCTAGACCACCTCTGTCTAGGCCTGCATAGACCGCCTCTGTCTAGGCCTGCCTAGACCACCTCTGTCTAGGCCTGCCTAGACCGCCTCTTTCTAGGCCTGCCTAGACCGCCTCTGTCTAGGCCTGCCTAGACCGCCTCTGTCTAGGTCTGCTTAGACCGCCTCTGTCTAGGTCTGCCTAGACCGCCTCTGTCTAGGCCTGCCTAGACCACCTCTGTCTAGGCCTGCCTGGGTCTCCTCTGTCTAGGCCTGCCTAGACCACCTCTGTCTAGGCCTGCCTAGGTCTCCTTTGTCAAGGTCTGCCTAGACCGCCTCTGTCTAGGCCTGCCTAGACCGCCTCTGTCTAGGCCTGCCTAGGTCTCCTTTGTCAAGGTCTGCCTAGACCGCCTCTGTCTAGGTCTGCCTACACAGAAGCGGCGTAAGTCTGCCTCTCTCACTCTGCCCTGGTGCTTGTGTTCACCACACATTTTCCGCTGTAGGTTTTCCCACAAACACACTCATTGAGATATAAAACTCAAGCACGCATTTGTGTCGTTAAGCTCTTGCCATTCATAACCTTCATGTAAAAGTACACTTGGCTGCCTGCAAATGCTTTCCGCAACGTTGCACCGTCGACCATGAAACATTTACAAAAAACGGAACCTCTATAGTGGCGACCGTTCCTATGAGCTTCACGCATTCATTCCGACACCGATGTTGGAGACTCAAGTCCACCGGACTCGCTGTTTCTTCTCGTCCATGCTTTGTTGAACCACCACACCACAGGTCACAACACACTCACTTCCCTACTCGCTTGCTCACTTATCCACTCACTCATCCACCCATCCACTCGCTACAGTGCAGGTCACAACACTGCTTGCTTGCTTTGGAATTCCCTCCCATCATCCCTTCATCCGAAGTTCTTCAAACAACCTCGCTCAAATCAAGAAATCTATAAACTCCTATTTACTACACCTTCAATAGGGCTGTTCATTTCTGACCACGTGGCATTTTGCTCCTTTGTGCCTGTGATCAACAACCGTGAAAAGACAAAAAACATTTTCCTATGATTCTCAAAAGGGGCCCCAGAATGATGGGAGCAGATGTGGTCTACTCGGAAGAGCCTCGCTGATCCTCAGGAATAATTTCCAGGAGGGTCCTGCATTCGCGTTTCTGTCAATTGCCTGTTTGTCCAAGCTGACTCGTGGGTACGTTCGTGTGTTTCCATTATGGGAAGCAGTAGTGTAATGGTGAGCGCGCTGCGCTACGAATCCGGTGGCCTAGGTTCGATTCCCACTCACAGCTAACGTGAGTGACGATCACCTGAACTGGTCCTGGGCATACCATAGGTGCTTGCTTACCGCACTTATAGTCTGTTAAGGCTATACGGGGGGTATTTGTCTTTAAATCTTGACTTAAAGTTTTCGTGACTGCAGGAATTCATATTCTTTGGGTCTTTCGGGAACGTCACGTAGATAGGTTAAAAGAAAATAACCAAAAATTATGTTTTTTTATGAGTATTTGTCTTTGTTTACATTTGAGAAATCGTGGCCTTGTGCACATACAGCTGCGTCTATCATCGCAGCAACCCGATTCCTGGCCATGAATAACCCGAGCTAACAGTGGCTGTGCTTGTCAATCGGGGTTCAGTAGAGATCCCGTCAGAGCACACGTGAAAAAGACACATCGCCTTTCTCACAATGCGACACTTTGAAGGAATATCAGATGTAACTCTGTGGTATCTGCTTCTGTGGGTAGTGGTGATAGTGGTGCAGGGTGGGTGGGCGTGTGGTGGTCGTGTTGCTGGGTTGTTCAACTCGACAACCGTGTTTTGTAAGGACGTGTGCACGCAGGGGAGGGAGAGGGCGATATCAGAGCGACTGTTCGTGTCTCCCTTCACCGTGCGGCACTCCACAGCTGAGTTTCCCAACAGGATGTGGGGACAAGAGGGCCCGCCCTGCATGGTGTGTGCCCTCTCGGTGGGCGTGCAGGGGCACGCAGTACTCAGGCGAGCATCGCCGCACAGTAATGCAAAACAAGAACAACAACATCGCACTGCAATATGGATTTATACAGAGTGAGATGTGTGGGGGGAGTAGAGTGAGATGTGTGGGGGGGGTAGAGTGAGATGTGTGGGGGGAGTAGTGGGGGGGGGTAGAGTGAGACGTGTGGGGGGGTAGAGTGAGATGTGTGGGGGTGAGTAGAGTGAGATGTGTGGGGGGAGTAGTGGGGGGGGGGGGGTAGAGTGAGATGTGTGGGGGGGTAGAGTGAGATGTGTGTGGGGGGGGTAGAGTGAGATGTGTGGGGGGAGTAGTGGGGGGGGGGTAGAGTGAGACGTGTGGGGGGGTAGAGTGAGATGTGTGTGGGGGGGGTAGAGTGAGATGTGTGGGGGGGGTAGAGTGAGATGTGTGGGGGTGAGTAGAGTGAGATGTGTGGGTGAGGTAGAGTGAGATGTGTGTGGGTGAGGTAGAGTGAGATGTGTGGGTGAGGTAGAGTGAGACGTGTGGGGGGGGTAGAGTGAGATGTGTGGGGGGGTAGAGTGAGATGTGTGTGGGGGGGGTAGAGTGAGATGTGTGGGGGGGGTAGAGTGAGATGTGTGGGGGGGGTAGAGTGAGATGTGTGGGGGGGTAGAGTGAGATGTGTGTGGGGGGGGTAGAGTGAGATGTGTGGGGGGGGTAGAGTGAGATGTGTGGGGGGGGTAGAGTGAGATGTGTGGGGGGGTAGAGTGAGATATGTGTGGGGGGGGTAGAGTGAGATGTGTGGGGGGGGTAGAGTGAGATGTGTGGGGGTGAGGTAGAGTGAGATGTGTGTGGGTGAGGTAGAGTGAGATGTGTGTGGGTGAGGTAGAGTGAGATGTGGGGGGGGTAGAGTGAGATGTGTGGGTGAGGTAGAGTGAGATGTGGGGGGGGTAGAGTGAGATGTGTGGGGGGGGTAGAGTGAGATGTGTGGGGGGGGGGGGTAGAGTGAGATGTGTGGGGGGAGTAGAGTGAGACGTGTGGGGGGGGGTAGAGTGAGATGTGGGGGGGGGGTATTGTGAGATGTGGGGGGGGGGGTAGAGTGAGATGTGGGGGGGTAGAGTGAGATGTGTGGGGGGGGTAGAGTGAGATGTGTGGGGGGGTAGAGTGAGATGTGTGGGGGGGGGAGTAGAGTGAGATGTGTGGGGGGGGGGGGGGTAGAGTGAGATGTGTGGGGGGGGGGTAGAGTGAGATGTGTGGGGGGTCGACTATGGTAGATGATAATGAGTACAATCCTGGAATTGATTTGGATTGTATTTGGAGCCACTGGAGGGATTGGAGTATTGGGGCGATGTGGTCTCATTTACAGGCATGGGCGAAGAGTTTGGCAGAGACATTTTTGATGAGTTGGGGCTTGGAGATGAGAGATTCGGGGAAGCTGTAGCAGGGAGAGCTGCTGTGAATCTGTCCTCGCCCTTTGTCCATGGTTCGGTCTCGCAGGCTACTTGCCCTCTGGAGCTTTGTGCTGGTCAAGCGTAAGTCTACCCCCAGCACCGTAACACTTTATTTTTAGAAGTGGTCCCTTCTTTAAAATAGCGGCGAGGGTCGCATCACACCCCGTGCCGGAGCGGCATCCTCGGGCAGACCATCCAGCTTCACGTCCTCCCTAACGAGCGGCGCGCTCTGCGGTGCCGCGGATTTCCCAACTAGACCGACTCCGGGACTCGTTTCCGCAGGTGGACACAAACTACGCAATGCCGGCCGACGCATTCCCCGATTTCAGTTCGCTTTCCAATAATAGAAGAAACTAAACAATGTTTTATTTTACCAGAAAAGGCCCACTGATTTATATAGCTTTTTTTTACAAGTGACCTGGTTATCACAAATTATAGCTCAGCGAATTGTCTTATCATGTGGAAAATTATAGCAGCCAAATACTTAAAAAGCGTGATGTTGATTTCAAATGTGGAGAGAAAACTGAAGGACCCAGGCAAAAATCCACGCAATCACGGGGAGAGAGACACGCAAACTCCGAATATAGAGGTGTCAGGTTCTGGATCGAACCCACATCCTCCTGCATACCAGACGAGGTAGTTAACATCTCTAAGCCACCATGGCGTCCACCTACATCTCACGGTAGCCCACTTGTAACCCAGGTCGCAGCTTCGAGCCTTAACATGTGTCTCGCGTAGTACACTGTGTCGCCCCCTTGAACGCAGGCAGCGCGGGACAGCTGTTTGTGCCGTGTTCTTACAATGACCCTGTTTGTCTGGGGCTGTTCCTGTTGCTGGCCACGTGTGGGGGCTGCTGGTGGAGTTAAATGCTTTCACACACGTGAGCCGCCAGGATATTAACCCAACTGCAATGACATTCCGCTGTAAAGCAAATATCGCGCTGTACACGGATGCTGTACTATACGCCCTACCTCCTACGTCCGTGACCGTCTCCCCAGTGCGCCCATGTCACGTGCATCGTGTGTGAGCTGGTTGAGCCTCAGAATGACTTCCCTGTTGTGCCTGTACCTGCAAATGACAGTCAAGTGCATGGCAAAATTAAATGACTTTACTAACCAATTTGAAAATGTTTTCACTTATGGATGGCTTTTGACACAGGGAAAACAGTCACACAACATTCCTTCTTTAGCATTTCAACTTATAATGCACCGCATGATATATATATTCGCTAACTATTTAAGAGAGGGGGCGACTCGGAGGGGCGAGGAAGAATCACAGATGAGCGGGAAGGCGGCAGCTAAGCGGTGAGCTGGCACCAACAAATGCCGAAACTCTGCGTTCCTCTATATTACGCAGTTATCGGTCAATTAATGAGTGTTTATACACGTGGAAGGAAACTGGAGCACCCGGAAAAACTCATGCATGAGAGAGGGCAACACTTTGCCCCATACAGTTGGGACCGGTGGAGTCCACGTTATTGCTCTGCTGCCTTTTCCTGGCAAGTCAGGGTATGGCACTTCTTTGACGCCCACGGAAGCAAGTTTTACAACATTTGTGTGATCCACCAACCTTCACAAATACACAGTTTGCTTGAAAAAAAGCAGCTGGATAATATTGGTCTGGCTGATGGACTAAAGCACATGGGTTTGTTTTTTACATACAGTACATATATGCAGCGATGCAGAAAGGAATTCGCCTTCCATCTGCTTTTAAGTAAAAGTAGATTTGTCTCGAGGACACTAGAAGCCCCCCATGGTTGCCCAGCTCATGCCGAATGCGTGGTACAGAAAAATCGCCCTCGTGTCCCGAGTGACACAAAAATCGCCCTCGTGTCCCGAGTGACACGATTTTTTTTGCTCTCCAACACATCTGTGTGCTGTTCTAGTAACTAATTGACTTCTGTTTACGTGACAAACCTAACTAGTTGGCTGTATCGGGTGGTGGCGAGTTTAACGACACATATATATTTGCGCCATCTAACCCCAAAAAAAAACCTTATTATTGACGATATTGGTCACGAAAGCCTGCTACTTGTTAATCCCAGCATACTTTTGCATGTCAAGATGACATCACTCTCGGGTACATTCTGCACACAGTCTTGAGATGGTTACCGCCTCAAGCGAGCCAAGGTTTGTGGCTCTTTAAACTTAAGCATCAAAAGGACAAGGCGTGTACGGTACAACCTTACACGTTTCTGGCCGGCAGTCATGTCCTTATTGCTGGCAAATGTATGTAGGTATATGTGTTGAACTTCTTCGGCACCATAAGTAGCCAACCTAAAATCGGAAGGAAGAGTGTTGCACACTGCTGCAGAAGCATATCTGAAAGCGCGCGATGCGGTGACCGTCTTGATGCGATGGCTAGCCAAAAGCCGCTGCTGCGAGGATGACGGGAGTTTGTGTAATGGTTTCTGCTCCTTGACAAGATCAACAAGGTATTATGGTTCATTTGTGGCTGGAGAAAGTGCTTGAGGTTGGGAACGTCAGTGGAGCCCGGTGATGTTGCCGAGGCTGCGATAAGACTGCGGCGTGGCTCGAGCAGGAAGCATTATCTACGTACGGTGCGAAAGAAGGTCAACATACATACAGAGTTCGCGGCGCCGTAGGCTTAAACGTCGCCATCGTTGAGCCACGCTGCAGTGATTTTGAGGAGTTTGTTGCACACACAAAGGAATCCCTTGGAACAACTCGTTTTGTTTGTTTGAATTTAGCTTTGCAATTGGTGTATCCCATTTTGCAACTATAACTGAAATAACCAAGGTGAATGACAATGGGGTGATTGGCATCGGGCATGGGTGGTGTATGTTGAACTTCTTTCGCACCGTACCTCGCCAACCGTGCTCATCGGAGGTGTGGGAGGACAACAAACTAAGCACAAAAAGCAGTTCTAAAGAAATTAGTTTTCAGTGGTGGTAAAAGTCAAGGGAAGGAAAAGTATAGCAGCCATGTGCCCCCACAAAAACTTCACGTGGACCTGGTGAGGAGGAGCCAACGCCAGTCGAATGTTTCCTCACATTAATGCGATGTAGGAAAACCTTGGCCTTTCATCGAGGTATTATTTATTTATTAACTCGGTGCCAAAGTCGGTAAGCAGAAAATGTTTAACAAAGAGGCAACAGTGCCAGAGGTGCTCATGTGATTGGGTTTATCCACATGGCGGCGACACCAGCGTAGGAATTAGCTAATTCAGCGAGTAAGCGTACAGTCAGCACACATGAAGCGCATCAGCCGGCGACCACGTGCACGAGACGCACACCTGCGTGGGCAGTGGAATGCCAGCGACGGGCAGTACAGCAAGCAGGCAAGTACGTGGTCGTACCTCGTGGTGCAAACCTTAGTTAGTTCGCTCGCATGCGTGGGTTTTCTCCGGGCACTCCAGTGTCTCCCCGCGCGGAATGGAACTGGATCATTGCGTGCGGTGGAATTGACCGAAGGGTTGCGTGGGTGAGAGCCCACGACCAAATCGCGTGGAGTGGACCTGACCTCAAGGGACCTTGGAAGCTAAGCAATTTGGAGCCTGGATACTGCTGGGATGGTTTACCAATATCAAGCCAGGTTGTCATCGACATCTCGGCTCCTGTTGTCTACGCTGCGGGCAGCAGAGGAGCAAAAATATTTGTTGTGCTGTGCTTATATGTCCTCGAGTCCATGATCCCCAACTTCACCAACCCGCACAGACCTGCATGGTAAAAAATGGTCAAATAACTTTCACGACCCACATGGCGTCGGGAGACCCTCATCCGGCAGCGGATTAACAAAAAGGTCGTACATGAGTAATACACGTGGGTAGTTGAAGATATTACCGCGTGTACCGCACGGATCGTGCAGTCGGAAGCTGTTGTAGAACATAGGTTCAGTACATAGAGATTAATTCTGTGCAGAGAGATAAGGCCGGACTCATGGGACTTGGCAAGTGTGGATGATTTGGGGAGAGGGGAAGGAGCTCCAGACTGGTGGCAGGAGTGGAGCAGTGGCAGCTTCCAGTTGAATGGAGTTTGACCATGGGAAGGTGTGGGTAGGAGACCTCGGTTGCTGACACAGAGGTCCGATGATGGGAGTTGTGAGCTGGGGCAAGCCCACGCGGGCAGGCTGCGTGCTGCTGGCAGGAGGTCAGCACTGTGTTCCATTTCCAGCGTTAGGTTAGAGTCCCACGGCACTGACGCACGTGGGAGCTGCTGTCTCTGAGCAACCGCGTCCGAGAGCACAGCAGCTCCCCGCATGATCTTCCCAACCCCCTTCCCCCCCTCCCTTGCCTTACTTTGCAAACAACAGCACTTTTTAATGATGCCGTGACAATAACAAGAACCTTATTTTATATATTGCGCCCATAACGTAGCAAACTTCTCTAAGTGCGATACGTTGTTTTTTTAAGTACAGAGCTGTCGGCACTTGGAGGTAACTTTAGTTAGAAACGGCAACCGAGTACGATATAATTTGTGTGGAATGATGGGGTTAGCGACTTAAGTTCTTAATAAAACTATAAACCATTTTTATTTTACCAGGTAAGGCCCACTGAGCTATATAGCTCTTTTTCAGAAGTGACCTGGCCACATATGGTATCTCAATAAAGTGGCTTATTAATTGAAAATGTATAGTAGCCTAATACTCTAAACCAGTGGTTCTTAACCTTGTTGGAGGTACCGAACCCCACCAGTTTCATATGCACATTCACCGAACCCCTCTTTAGTGAAAAATAAAATGTGATTTTTTTCAAATTCAAGACATAGATATGTTTTTACTGGTACACAAAATGAGCCGTGCATGAACATTACCTTGTTCAAAGAATAAAACCAACACAATGCATAAACTCACAACAAATTACATACCTGGAAATCAATGTGACTTCTGCTGTTGCCTTTGAGAGATCAGTTCAGATATGCGTGGCTTCACCTTGGCAAGTGCCACTCTCATGTCATTTTCACAGCAAAGTCTGTTCCTTTTCTTCGTTTTTATGTCCAGCATCCTCGAAAAGGATTGCTCACAAAGATATGTTGTAACAAATGGTATAAAAAAATCCAGGGCTTTCTTAGCAATAACTGGATACTTGTTCATTTGTCGACACCAAAACGTTGAGAGCGTTGTTGTTCTGAAGAGTTGCTGTTGAACCTGGCTCTGCTGAATTTCAATGATTTCGTCGAGGAATTCATCATTGACATCTGCTGTTTCAACAGCAAACGTGAACGGCTGTCTCACCCATGCTGGATATGACTCTCTTGTAGGGAAATATCCGTCGAGAGACTTTGCAAGCTCATCTAAGTGCGTGGCAATTGTTTGCTTCAGTTCCGTGGATACAGAAATATCTCCGATTCCAGACACATCTTCGATCTTACTTGCACAGTCGTCCAGAAGCGGGAAGTTTGCGAAGTTATTGTTCTCTGTTCGTCGTTTCCATAACGGTAGCTTTTTTTGAAAAGCCTTCAGGTGTTCTTCTGCTTCCATGATATTGACTCCACCACCCTGCATCTGCTGATTGAGATGATTGAGAGCTGCGAATATATCAGCCATGTACGCTAAAATGAGAATGAACTCAGGATTTTTGAAGCAATCTGCATGGCAGTGTTGGTGCTCTTGCAAAAACAGGGCTAATTCCACACGCATGGCAAAAACACGATTCAGCACCTGTCCCCGGGATAACCACCGAATATTAGAATGGAGCAGAAGTACCTCAAATTCAGAGCCCATTTCTTTACACAGCTCACTGAAGATGCGGTGCCTCAGAGCACTTTTTCGCACATAGTTCACACATTCCACCACAGTTTTTAATACTTCTGCCATTTTTGGAGGTAAGGTTTTTGTTGCCAACGCATGCCTGTGCAGAATACAATGCGTCACAATGATGTGTGGTGCATCGGCCTTTACTAGCGCACCAAAACCAGACTTTCTTCCCAGCATGACTGGAGCTCCGTCCGTACAAACTGCAGAAACCATATCCCATGACAGATTGTTGGGTCTGAAGAAGTCATCCACAAGCTTCTTCACATCGGCTGCCTTCGTTGTTGTTGTAAGAGGCTTACAAAATAAAAACTCTTCTTTTATCATGTCGTCTTTCACATAGCGTACAAAAACAGCAAGCTGGCTTAGATCAGAAACGTCTGTGGTTTCGTCGAGTTGAAGGCTGAATTTTGCCGGGCTTGAAATCAGATCCGCGACTACTTGAGCCAAGATGTCTTTACTCATGTCTTCTATTCTGTCACTGACGGTGTCATTTGAAAGGGGAATTTGGGATAATTTACCTTCGGCCGCTGTTCCGAGTATCAGATTCGCCATCTTTAATGCAGCTGGTTTCACAAGTGTTTCACCAATGGTGTGTGGCTTGCCCTGCTTTGCGATCAGGTAAGCAACTTCGTACGATGCTGTCAGGATCGGTTTGTTAACAGGTACAAGAGCAGGCAGAGTGGCCCTTTCATCGAATCTGGCTCTCTTCACCCTGAATTCAGCAAGTGTTGTGTTCTTGTATTCCCCGTCTCCATGCAGCTTCAAGAAGTGTTCCTTTAGTTTTGCCGGTGCAAGACTAGAGTTGCTCAACTTGGCGTTGCAAATCATGCAGATAGGACGCTCACTCCCATCACGTTCCGTGATACATGAGAATCCATGTTGTACATATTCGTCCGACCACTTTCTTCTTTTGCCCGACATAGTTAGTATGGATAAAATATTAAAGAAATCACACGACGTACGACAACAACAGTCACACGTTGACTACTGAGTACGCACTAAATTCCCCGCAGCGCTGATTGGCCAAGCAGTGTAGCATGATCATCTGCAGCCAGTGATGGCCAAGCGGGCCGTGTGTGTCATCACAAATTTACACAATAATTCAAGTGTGTCCGGGCCTCCGTGGCGGGGGCTCTGCCGAACCCCTGAGATCGACTCACCGAACCCCTGGGGTTCGATCGAACCCAGGTTAAGAACCACTGCTCTAAACGCATGTTTCTTAAGCACGTTGGGAGAGAGTACTGTAGATGTATGTGCGAAGTGAAGGTTGCGGGATGTTTGGGTGTGGAGGAGGTGCTGAGGGTGGTAGAGGAGGAGGGCAGGTTACTAAAAGAGTGAGCGGAAGCATCTGCAGTTTAAAGGTCGGTGACCACAGGTGAATTACGGTAAGAACATGTCACTGAGTTGGGGTTTCAACTCTGTGACAACTACAGGATCTGGCAGAAATAAGTGTTGGATAGATGTGTTTATATCAGTCACTGCGTTTCAAATAGGTGTTTATTGGCGAGATCGAATCTCCCTCACCTGGTATGCAAGGGGGCATGGGTTCGGTCCCAACCATGACGTCTGTATATTCAAAGTTTGCATGTTCCCCCTTTGGTAGTGTGGATTTTTATCTGGGTCCTCCGGTTGTTCCCTCCACATTTATAAAATTCCACATGATGATAAGCCACTTCATGGAGCTATCATTTGTGGCCAGGTCACTTCTGAAAAAGAGCTATATGTAGCTCAGTGGGCTTTACCAGGTAAGTAAAATAGTGAAATATCTATATATGTAAAAGGGAAATTTGTGAATATGTGTGTCTGTTCAAAATGTTTAGCGTACTTCCCGACATGCAACAAACTTGAAATTTGCCATGTGGGGTACTTTCCAGACTGTACACCATGAAAAAATGATCAAAATAGACTTTTGTATATAAAAAATTTTGGGGGGGGGGCGCAATAATGCATATATTTTGCATGGCACATGAGCTGTGACATCACATCTGTCATGTGACCTGTGTGCGGAAGCGTAACGGAGTGTGCCTGCTCATCGCGGGTAAAGTGAAACACAAATGTGTTGCAGGTCTAAGGCATTCTTCGCGCAGCATTGCTTTATTATTTCAGTCGTTTACTGCCGTACGCACCCTGAAAGTTGTGTGTGTCTTCAGCAAGCACGTGTATGTGTACCTATGGACGCGCGCGTGTTTGTGTGTGGGGGGAGCGGTAGTGTAGTGGTTAGCGCGCTCCGCTGCGAACCCGGCGACCCGAGTTCGATTCCCGCTCACGGTCACCACCGGTGACGATTATTTGAACCGGTCCTGGGCCTCCCCTAGGTCGACTCATCCTCAAACGAGTCACTGGTGTGGTGTGTGAACATCGCCACGGGGGGGACAAAGGCGGCCGGACGTGGTGAATCCAAGTCTCGGGCGAAGCCGGGTAGTAAAGCTAGTAATAGAATAAAATGCATTTGCAAAACATCAATATGATGTGCAAATATATATTTCGTCATTTCGAAAAACTAGTCCTATTCACAGCAGGATAAAATGTATACTTTCTGTTTATTTTGTCAAAAGAATGTGTTTAGGACACAGCGATCGACATAAGCTACGCGTGATGGATTCCATACAATAAAATACATCTTTAATCAGAACCTGACTCTAAAAACGACGCACAAATCAGAGCACAGCAGTGGCCATTAAACGGAAACAATTTCTGTTTGGGAAATTTGAAAGTTATCTCATTCGAATAGTCACTGGGTAATTCCAATTTGATCAGCTCAAATTATTTATCAAAATTATTCATGGGAAATTCATGGGAAATTCATTGAGTGGCAATCACCATGATGACCCCTTCACATTGACCTTTGTACAGTATGTACAGTATATGGGCAACAATGAGGAGTCACTTTTTGATGACCTTTAAGACTTCGGTTCTAATACTGTGCACAAAACAAATCGATTGCTGAGATCTGTCTGGTAACTGCAATATGTGTAATGTAAGAGCGCCACCGAGGAACGACGATGGGCTGTATAGGCACTGCATGGTTATTTGTAGCCAATCAGAGCTAAAGGTTACATCTGGGCCAATGGTAATAGGCGGAGCTCTGGGGGTACGTTCGGGGAAGCGTCCGGAAGGTTCCAGGAGGGGGCGTGGATAGAGGCGGGGCTTAGCTCCGCCGAGAGTGATATAAGGAGAGGCAGGGGGAGGACTCGGGGTCGGTGTGGGAACCTGGAGCCCGGACTGCATCTCCGCCACCTCGCCACGCCACCGGCCACGTGGCAACCTCTGGGCCCGAAGCCCTCTCTACTCCCTGCGCGGCGCCAGTCAGCGGCGAGCGAGAGAGAGCGAGGGGAGCCGCGTGGCAAGAGTGGACGAGGGAGCGCGCGCCTTAGAGAGAGAGAGTGACCATCTGGAAAAGGGGGTGCGGAGCCGAGCAGTGATTATTCATAAAGAAAAAGACGGAAGTCACAAGTCGTCGTGGAAGTGCTTTATTACACGTGTAAATAGACACACACACAGATACCCTTCACTGAATGTCTTTCAGCCACATACTCTCCGGCAAGAAATCTACAGACAATTTTCATGGCTTTCATTGATTGATCCATCGAGAGGCTGATTCATTGATTGATCTGTGATTGATTGACAGTTTTGATTGATCGGTTGGTCGCGTGCGTGCGTGCGTGTGCGTGCGTGCGTGTGCACACTGGCAGTCATGCCCAGGGGGACTCGGTGCTGTGCTACCAGGAGCAGATGAAGCGGCGTCGCCTTGACGACGAGGCCTTTCTGTGGAGCGAGCCTCACGACGCGACGCACAAGCACTCGCCCTCCGACCAGCTCGTCGCTCAGCTTGCCGAGCAACTGAGACACGCGCGCAGGGACACAGCCGTGCGTAACATAGACACGGTCACACACATGGTGCAGGGACACGGCCATGCGTAACATACACACACGGTCACACACACGGTGCAGGGACACGGCCGTGCATCTCTCTGCAGGATGGAATTGAATGGGCAACTCGGCGCTGCAATGCAAGGTTAAAGTCCAAATCTTGACTTAAAGCTTTCGTGACTGCAGGAATTAATATTCTTTGGGTCTTTCGGTAAAATCACGTAGATAGGTTCAAAGAAAATAACAAAAAACTACGACGTTTTGATCGCAACACAAGCGGTCGTCATCAGGAAAAGGGGGTTAGCGTCTAAAGGCAAACTGTTTATAAAGGTTTGAAATGGGTGGATGGGTTTCTGGCTCTGCGATCTCACATTAACATGCTAATCTCTCTCATTAACATAGCCACCTCAGCGCGCTTGCCATGGAGGCACATTTTTACCTGGCAGACCTTTAATTTGTGGAAACCGATCCACCGTCGCGGCTGCTGCCCACCACTTACATTAACATATTCTTTGGGGCTTTCGTTAAAGGCATGTAGATAGAACAAATAATAAAATAATAAAAATACTAACAACATCACGACGTTTCAATTGCAACACAAGCAATCGTCACCAGGGGAAAAATATAGCGGGAGAGCTGCTGAGAATATATCAGAATATATCAAATAATACGACCGTTGAAACTGACCAAGTAATTAAAACTTTTAAAATATCATACATTGTGGGAATAATTGATAAACTAGCTAGATATTTTGAAAAACAAAACATCCGAGTCAGATTTGGCACGGTACATAAAACACATATCTGGTACAAAAATGTATTACCGAAGCTATCAACAGAATGTGTGTACCGGATTAATTGGACGTGTGGCAAATGCTATGTTGGGCAAACAGGATGAATGATCAGCACGAGAGTAAAAGAACACCAAAGAAATATGAAATACTCCCAAATACAAATATCAGCAGTGGCAGGACACGCGTGCCAACATTATCAAAAGCAATTGAGGACACTTAATTGATTTTTATTATGTTGAAGTTCGGTGCAAAACTAGTTACTCCTGGTCAAGACTAATTCGAGAAATAAAAATAATTTTAACCGTTCGGATCGCTACAGACTTAGTGCTGCTTGGAAGCAAATCATCAAGTAATACATTGTTTAAATACATACCTATACAGGTCACCGTACTTCAATAGGGATTACTATTTAAGAATTACAGGTACGGCTATTTTAGTGCACACAATTGAAAGAAGGTACAAGAACAATAGGCTTGCATAATGCACGTTGCATAATGTACATTGATTACTATACAATAACCCAACCGGCAGTGGGTTATTTATATGCATTCATTACTCCCCTCTCTCACTTCACGCAATAAATTGCTCACAAGTGTAAGGAACGAAACAGGAGGATTTCTCCACAAATCTGGCTCTTGCCTGATGAAGCTAGTTGTAATTGCTGCCGAAACGTCATACTCGGATTGTAAATGTTGTGGCTTTTCCCTCCTACACACCGGTGTGCTGTACTAGTAATGTATTGGCATGTTCTGTTTACGTGACAACCCTTACTAATTGGCTGTGTCGGGTGGTGGCAGGTTTAATGACACATTTATATATTTACCCAAAAAACCTATATTATGGATGATATTGGTCGCAAAAGCCTACTACGTTCGCAGACCACGTGCTGAGGCACCTTGTGTCCACGGGGATAGTAACACTTTGGTGCCCTCTTAAATGTTTGAGATGCGATGTGATGTAAAGCACCGTGAGTCGCCCCAGCGTATAAGATGCTGTATCAAAAACAAATGAGCGTCATTATTATCATTGTCACTGTAATTATCACACGCGCGCAGCTCGCACGGGACAGTGTCGGCAAACACGCCTGTATTCTAATAGTTATGGGACAAATGCCCATGGGCAATACAGAGTTACAATTGGTTTCCCTTCACAGGAATGGACGGACCTGAACAGGCGACTCAGCGCCATGATGCAACTACGACGAGAGATTAACGACCGCTGGAAGCTCGTTCTGGGGCAGCTCGGTACGAACCTCCTCAACTGAAACTCGTGCACCCTCCGCACACCACGCACATCACTGGGCAAGGAATCGACGCCAAGTTTTATCGTGCACGTATAATATCAGGGGTGCCACAGAAAGGTACATGGGCAAAATTGCTGAACTAAGGGGCAACACTCGCAGTGAAATTGTCAACGCAGAAACATTTTTAATTTTCGAAGCGTCAAAGTGCGGCTACATTTCGAGATCTGATATTCACGATCGCTTCAGCCCAGTCATCTGCTCTGATGTCAATGCACTGGTTCAATAAGTGCTTTATGCCTTCAGCCGTTTGCTCATCCTTACATTTTCACGATTTTAAGTGGAAGCTGCTCTGGAAAGCAATATGCATGACTTCATGGGCCAGGGGTCGAATGCGAGAGTCACGGTGTGTGATTTCCCTGTCTGAACGTCGCCTCTGTTGCATGCCGCGATCGTCTCAGGATTCCGATCGGGCCAGGAGGACGAGCTGCTGCGGGTGAATGCGGCGTTGAGTCCCGAGGATTTCCGTAACCTTCGGCGGGCGCGCGCGCTGCTGCTGACCCTGGAGCGCAGCAGCTACCTCTTCGACATGCTGCACGAGACGCCGCAAAGATACGTCTACGTGCTTGTGAGTGCCCCGCCTGTTCCGCTCGCGCATTACGCATGCAAAGGGCCTTCACCTTCAACTTGGGCGTACATCTTCGACCGACATGAAGACAATAAAATATAGCGTTTGTTTATACGTGACCGAATCTCATGTATTCACAATCGGAATATTTATTTATACCGGTGGAATCCGATGAGCTATAAAGCTCTTTTTCACAGATGTCCGGTACGGGCGGGATAGAACGTTACAACAAGTATAAGAGAGGTAAATGAATATACAAATAAAACTAAACTAAGCCGCTGCTGCTTCTTCCCTAGGACCGTCTCGTCGAGCTGGACATGGCCGACGCGTTCGTGGCCAAGGCGCAGGAACTCTTCCCCAAGGGAGGGGGGAAGAGCCCGCCGTCCGGCCGTCGGACTCGCGTGAGCGTCACGCGAGTCCGCGCCGACATCCGCAGGACGTCGCTGGACCAGACGGGCGGCCTGGCGGGGGTGGAGCCGGCGGAGGAGGCCGCCGTGACACCGCACGGCTCCGTGCAGGCCAACGGCATCGCCACCGCGACGACGACGATGGCGGGACGAGCGAGGCGCGACGGGGAGACCCTCAGCATCAACGGCCCAAACCCCACCGAGTTGAAGCTCTAGCTCGTGGTGTTGGAGAACAAGAACTGAAAACGCAGGAGGGGTCAGAGGTCGCCAAGTGGGTGACAGCATGAGTACGTCTCTCTTTTGAGGGCGCAGATGGTGCAACTGCACCGATGCCCGCAAGCGCCGGGCGACTAAGAGGGGGGGGGGGGGGGGGTGGTGGCAGAGGACCCCTTACCATCCCCCGCACCGGGGCCAATGCCAAGCACGCTGCGTCACCAGTGGGTCGTGGTGGTGAGGTTATGAAGATGACACCAGACACTTGTCCATGTGCGATTTGAGACGAACGGTTTAACACTATTGGAGCATGCACGTTATTGTTCAAGAACGGAAAGTCTCATTTTGGCGAACATTAAAAAAAGAACGACGGACCTCATAACCACTCGTGGACATTCACCGAGTGATTGAACAGAGCTCATACTCAGAGGGATGCAAAACTCCCTGGACATGGTCATTGGTGGTCACTTCTTTTCGCTTTACAAGTTTTCGTTTTTGAAAATGCAACCAGCTTGAAAATGTTGCCTGCAAGAGATTATTTGCGAACGGCAATCAAGATCCGCACGGTGTGTGTTGTGTGTTCAAGGTGATGTTTTGTGTAAAAATAAGATTTGCAAGCACAAAGTGCCACTGAAGTCTGTGTTAACGTCAAGTCCAGATGTCATCAGCCCAACCTCTATCCACCTAGCGGTTATAAATGTGAGTACTCCGCAGCTGGGCGAACGGCAGGTCGCGTGTGGTGGGATAAAGAGTGGGAAGTCCCGCATGTTCCAAACTTGTGGCCAGCATGGTGAAGTCGGCCAAATCCCCTGTAGAGAGGCTCTCTAGAGCTCACTCGAGTGGAGGCCCCTTCTGCCAGCAGTGGCGTGAGCGAGACATTGCGGGGCTGTGCCTTTACCTTACCAACGTTTACAATGCGAGCGCTTATGCTCTTCAATTGCCGAATACAAAACACTATCACTCTTTACGAGTGAAGTGGGTGTATGGGTGTTTTCAGAAGTTAAATCCCAAAACATCCACATTTTAAGCAATCTTCATTATGTAAATTAACTTAAGAGCTTTTACTTATTCTATATGCATAACCCTGTAGGTTTGTGTCTTGGCTCTTATGGGTTTCTTTATAATGGGATGAGATACAATAGCACTCCCACTCTCGGTTCCGCTTAATTTATTGTCGTGATGTCAGAAGTATTGTTCAGCCATGACTTTAGGTCTTGTGTAATGGATGTGTTGCAACGTGCACGGGTTTTCCGAGGTTGTGTACATGTGCGTGCCAGCGTGTGCGTTTACACAGGAGCAGTGGCGCATGGGTTAGCACGCTGCACTACGAACCCGGCCACCTGAGTTTGATTCCTGCTCACGGCCAACACCACTGACGATTTTCTAAACCGGTGCTGGGTCGACTCATCCTCAAATGAGTACTTGGTGCAGTGTGTAAACATGACCACTGGGGAGACAAAGGCAGTCAGACATGGTGCTGGCCACCCATCCCCTCGTGTGCTATGCCAACCTTCACAGGAGCTCGCTCACAGCACTTGCCCCAAGAGTCTGTTAAGGCTACGTGGAGGATCTTTGTTGCCTTTGTGTCTGTACGTGATTCATATGTAAATATGAAACATTGCTCCTTGTAAAAAAAAATTAATTTCTTGCCAAATGGCAATGCTAAATCGGGGAAACGTACGCCCGGTGTTGTAAATCTTTATTCTGAACGTATTTTCGAAAATGGTAGTGGCACTGAACGATTTTTTCACTAAAACTACCGTAAATGTTTCACAAACCTCGTGTGTAGGCAATGAATTAACTTCTGCAATGTAAATATTGGACCTCCTTGTCAATGTGAATCTTAGAATAAATAGCAATCTAAATTTTGATTTAAAGCTTTCGTGACTGCAGTAATTCATATTCTTAGTTTTTTTCGGTAAAGTCACGTTGAAGAGAAACAACAAAATAACAAAATATATATAAAACAATAAAAAATTCTCACGACGTTTCGACCATAACTCAAACGGTCATCATCAGGTGTGTCGGTTTGCATAAATTTATTTTGAAAACGGCATATTTATTTATATATATAAAAAATAACGTTTGCGTCACGCGCAACGATGGCAGTTTGCCAGGACTAGTCCATCTATTTTTTGAAAAGAGGAGGGGGGAGACGAAATTTGTTTTTATGTATGCTGTCTGAAAGGCACTGTAAGCGTGAACAATCAATCAAGAACTGAAATGATTTATCAAATCTTTCCAATGATTGCTAAGATAGAATCCATCTTCTCGGTTGAAATTGTCTCTGTGTTTGTATATGTGGATAGCCTCATGAACGAATCTCTCATGGAAGCCAGATGGCTTACAAAGAACCTCCGTCTTGGAAAAGTCAATGGCATGTGAGCCTACTGAATTAGAACAATGATCTGCTACGGCCGAGGTGTTGGTCCTACCGTGTTTAAGGTCTGCTTTATGTTCACGAATGCGGTCCGAGATATGGCGTTTGGTTTCTCCAATGTAACTACTACCACAGAGGCAACTTAGTTTGTAGACACCAGGGTATTGTATGTCCGGAATCACATCTTTTACAGACGGAACCAGATCACGGATTTTATGTAATGTGTTGAAACGGACCTGGATCTTGTGTTTATTCAAGATTTTGGAGATCTTTTTTGTGATCCCAGCAATGTAGGGTAAAGTGATGGTTAAGATGCCAGCTAGCAACCTCAGCAAAGATGAGCGTTTTGAATTATATAAATTAAAAAAGAGGAATGATATTGTAGTTCTCTCAGCTGACAAAGGCAATGCTACTGTTATCATGGATAAAATAGAATACAACAACAAAATTAAAGAATTACTCGACGATGGTAGTTATACAAAAATAAAAAGAGATCCCACCAACAGCCTCGTCACACAAACCAACAAAATAATTTCTGATTCAACCGCATTAATTGATCAATCTAAACAGTTTTCGTTGAAACCTTCTGCTGCCAGGCCACCAAGATTATACGGCTTACCAAAAATACATAAAGTTGATACACCTCTTCGTCCCATAGTCTCTACTATCAGCTCCCCCACCTACAAACTAGCTCGTTTTTTGTCTGAAATCCTGCGTCCTTTCACTGGAAAGACCACCTCTGCGGTACAAAATTCTACTCACCTGGTATCAACAATCAAGGGTATTTCCCTGTCCCCAGACGACCTGCTTGTCAGTTTTGATGTAGTTTCCTTATTCACCAAGGTTCCTGTACCTGACACCATTGCAATCATTGAAGACTTGGTTCATCAAGGACTAAACACTGAGGTACCCCCCCTGGTGAGACACTGTTTAACCAATACATACTTCACTTGGAATGGAACTTTCTACAAACAAACTGAGGGCACCCCAATGGGCTCCCCCCTTTCTCCAGTTATAGCTAACATTTTCATGGAGAAATTTGAGACTGACGCCATCCAGACTGCCACTCTGCGCCCAACCTTATGGAAGAGGTACGTGGATGACACTTTTGTCATCTGGCCACATGGCCGGCCTGCTCTAGACAAATTCTTCGACCACATCAATTCCATACACCCAGCCATCAGATTTACCATGGAAGTCGAAATAGATGGCAAGATACCTTTTTTGGATGTCCTAATTAAAAAGAGACCTGATGGTTCAATGAGCCACTCTGTCTACAGGAAAGCTACCCATACGGATGCTTATCTGAAACCGGATTCCCACCACCATCCATCACAGAAGAATTCTCTCATCAAGACTCTGTATCATAGAGCCCAATGCATATCCG